>NC_141159.1:131091001-131404929 GCF_053477565.2 Lygodium microphyllum
CTACTTCAACAATACATATTAGTTGCTCAAAAGCTCTATTTCAACATAAGAGTTATGCAAGCTTTATTTTAAGTAGCATCTTCTTAGTGAAGGTATTGGATCATTAATTGAAATTTCTCGCAATGCAAGTAGTCACTTTATCCCACTTCTTTAGACAAACCTTGGCTACTCTGAGATGTCACTCTAAATACTACAACTCCTCCATCTTCAACATTAAGGGTTTTTCTCTACTTCAACAATACATGTTAGTTGCTCAAAAGCTCTATTTCAACATAAGAGTTATGCAAACTTTATTTTAAGTAGCATCTTCTTAGTGAAGGTATTGGATCATTAATTGAAATTTCTCGCAATGCAAGTAGTCATTTTAAATAATTAATCCTATCATATAGTATTAACGAAGGTGGAATTATCAAGTTTTTGAAGGGCCGTGCATTCCATACTTGGCTAACAAGGATCAAGTTAATCCTCATGAAGATAGGATTATGGAACATTACAAATGGAAAAGAAAAGAACCCATAGGATACCATGCAAGTGTCTACTTGGGAAATTGGAGATGACAAGACCCAAGCTATCATCAAGCTTGAGATGGATGATAGTTATATCCATCAATGTAGATGAGTGAGACTATAAAGGACACATGGAATCAACTAAAGATGCTATTTGGGGCTCAATCCCAAAGCTCCAAGTTTGGATTATTGATTGAGTTTTTTTAGATTGGGAGTGAAATATCAATCTAGTTTAGAATCTCATTTGAACTACATGAAAAGTCTAGTAACCCAACTTGTAGGTAAAAATCTCAATATGGAAGAAGACATAGCCATTGTCACCTTTCTCAAGTCCTTTTCCTAAGGAGTTGTACCATGTGGTTGCTACTCTTATCAACGTGCCTTCTCCCAATATAGTTGAAGAAGCTTCTCTCCTAAAAGAATAGGAGATTGAAGATCAAGCAAGAATCCAATATGGTACCTCGACATGAAGCCCCCTAGGATGAAGGATTTCAAAATCCCCATCCATTGTTTTGGGATGAGAAACCTCAAATTTTAGACAAGAGGTAGAATGGCATCATGGGAGTTGAGATTCGATATGGATTATAATAATAGGATTAAACCTCAAGTAAAAGAAAGGAATTATTTGAATTATTCACATGTATATGCTTATAGAAACATGCAACAAACCTTGTATAATGGGAAAATTAAGTAATTTTTTTAAATTTGCACACAATGTGTTAGGACCCTTAATTAGATAACTAAACATGTTGGGTGTGATGAATGGAAAGTAGGGCATGTATTAAGGACATAATGATTGGATGTCATGTGGATTTTTACATGTTAAATTAAGACTAGAGTCAAGGACTAGAATCAATCACTTCCGTGTTAGATTAAAACCCAAGCAAACACTATTCCAAGAGCCCCATATGTGTGACTATGTTTTTCCAGAGGGGTCAATGCTTAGCTCATGGTCATTTCACACTCTCTTCGAATCAAGTGTGGTGTTAGTTACTCTCATCTTTAATTGGAAATGTAATCCTTCTTAGATGGGCATTAGATTGTCATTAGGGTGACTATAGAAGTATAGAGTAGCTCGAGTCGATCCTTGTAGGTTGAGGCCTCAACATTTTGTTGCAATGTCTAAGCGACTACTAAACATTATATCTTCTAGCCTAGTTGGGAAAGGGTATGCTACATACATACATGGGTGTGTGTGTGTGTGTGTGTGTGTGTGTGTGTGCACGCACACGCATGTGTGGAGAGAGAGAGAGAGAGAGAGAGAGCATATAAAGTTTGTTAGGCTTCCGATGGAAACTCCACCTATTGGAGGCTATATGTGCATTTAAGGCATAAGTCTACTTCAAGTTGTGTGTAGGAATATGCCAAACTTGAGTAGAGGGTTATGGGCGCACACTTTGATAAATTTGTCATTGCTTGATATCATCTCCAGGTTGACTTGGAGGTAGCAAATTGGATGATGATTCCTTCTAAATATTACCTCATCGTCCTTGAAGATACATGATGAGGACATCATGAAGCTTTTAAAGATGTTTCAATTAGGAATTGAATAGGTAAGAAAAAAAGATCTATTTCATTAGTAACTATGTCATCAATGTTATCATCATAGGAATCACTTTCACTTTTTCAAGTTGCTCATCATTCATGTTCATACTAAAATCCCTAACTTCTTATGCCCCATTCGCATATAAATTGCTAACTTAAAATATTATTTGCTTGGGCCTTTGAAGCCCCATCATCATATTGTTTCCCCCTCCACTCATAATTATGAACCTTCGTTTCATCAATCATTACTAGAACCATGTCAAGTTAGGCATACATCAACCTAAGTACATTAGAGATGTGAGATTTATGAAAGCCAATGAACATGACAATAAGTAAAGTTCTACATAGAGTATCAACCCTTTTTTTTTTGGGAGAGAGATTGATAAGGGAATAAAAGAAAGAGGACTACTAATTCCCATGCTTCCAATTGCTAATCCCATCCAACACTACTATCGAATTACCATTCCAAATCTCTATGGTGCCTAGAGAGAGAGAGAGAGAGGAAAAAAAGAATTAGAGGACTACAAGGTGGTCCTTCCACATGCATATCCTATGCCACAGCTTGCTAATTCCATCCAACACTACTATTGAATTATTATTCCAAATCTCTATGGTGCATAAAACAAACAACCGAATCGAAGGCCATGCAAGTCAAGATATCAATCAAGTTGACGAAGTCACCATAAAAACAAGCAACAAAGCAAAAGAAACAATTGCCATTCCACCAACTAGCCAATAAGATCCATGTTTTTTGCAACATTGAGATTTATATTAACTCATTTAAATACTTTCAAATATTTGTATAGTTTGTTTCTACATGATTATGCCTACAATTAAATTAAGGTCCAGTGAGTATACAGTTCTTGGATCCATGAACATTGATGGTTTTGATTGTTGGGCTATATATCCAAGTCCCAAGAAAATGCCCAATAGAATGGATTTACCCTAAAAGGGCTCATTGGTCTTTAGGGTCAAGAGCCAAGTGTGAAAGGCTAAACACATTATCACCTCATCACCTTGGGGCAAAGGAGTTTAGAGGGACAACACAATAAATTCAACAAAAAGCTGTGATGGGGATGGAGACATACCATGATCCTAATCCTAGGAGTGTAAGTCAATTAACAAATCACATGATATACATTAGGAGTTTTAACTTTTAACAATAAATGTGGATTAAGGTGTATAAATTATGTAGCTTTGTTTCTTACCCCACAATCTTTATACATACTATCACACAAAGTCTCTTCTCTTGTTATATTAAAGCTGATTAAAAACCCAAATGTCAAGAAAAGGAATTGTATGGCTTAGCCATATAACATGGAGACATCAACATGAGAGCAATGTCTTGGCTAAATGTTCCAACAATTACATTGTTTGATTGGCCAAACAAGTGCAAACAAGTATCATCAACAATAACGATCTTTTATGAGCTATGAGGGAGGCACAAACAAGAATAGACATTTAAAATTTTAGAAGAACAATGTTTCAGTATGGACATTTAAAAGTTTAGAAGAACAATGTTGTAGCAACACATTGTGAAGAGTGCAAAAATGTTCACACTAAGACATTTTTCTGCTCGTCTTTATGAAAAGCATGTCTTGTCTGACCTTAAGTTTTCAGTACTTAACGAATGCTCAAGTAACGGAGATAGAGCTCACAGTGGATGGCCCAGGAGAACCCCACCGACCCAACCTTTAAGACCAAGAACCCTCCAGTCTCCATCCCCCCTACCTCCAACAATGAAGTTGCCATTCCCCGAATTGCAGCTCTAATAGGCCAAAAGTAATTATCTTGCCTATCCTAGCAACTACATCCATCCCCCATCTCTTCCTCCCCTTCCTCATCGCATGGAGGTGCAACGCCCACCAACACGAGAGGCACAACAGCTGCTCAAGAATGTAATCTGGGAAGAGCACAGTGTCACGGGTGATAGTCCTACCCCAACCCTCTAAGGAATCAACATTCTTATCATGATTCAAATGAGCACAATGTCATGGGAGACCCCTCATGCCTCGACCCTCTAAAGAAGCTTCACTATTATCGTAAGTGCATGGTGGTAAGTACAAAAAAACCAACATATCTTTTGATCCAATGTATCATGATCCAAGAGCGTGCGCGACACTATTATCGTGAGTGAGTGTGGCGGTAAGTACAAAAAATCATATTTCATGCTCCAAAAGCTTGAGCAAGAGATCGCCCAAGAGTATAAGCAATGCTAGTTTTGGAGGGGGCTCCACAGTGATGCGCAGCCTTGGTAGTAATGCTACCAACTACATGACAATTGCGAAAGAAATGGCTTAGGCAAGGTAGCTAGGAGCAAACAAATCTTACAGCCTTAGGTCCTTAGGAATTGGTTTTGCTAGAAATAGCTTCTTACATTAAGCATCTGGAAACAATGCATCGTTTGACACCAACATATGACTTAATAATGGAACTTATACGGCTTGAACCTAATGGAACCCTTTCGCCATCAACTGTGAGACCAATAATCTCTCTACATCACTGACCCACTAAGGACACATGAAACAGAATGGCGTGTGCAAGACTCCCTTCCCTGCAGCAGTCCTAAGAACAATGACAACCATGTCTGTTCTGAGAACTCGTGACCTCGACCTTATGCACAAGTGATATAGATACAAATGCTCCTGAACAGTAATAGATCTCATGACCTTGTGCACAAGTGGCTGGCTAGCACTTGTGTATGACTTGTCTTATACCAGCTTCCAGATTAACACGTGTGAGGACTCAGCAACCAATTTGAGTAACAAGTCTGAGGAAAGAGTACTGTTGCACCTGGTTGTGATTGAAACTTCCACCAGCACTTCAATTAGGCATTTGGCTTGCACATACATGCATTATTTTTACAATCATTTTAAGGGACAACTCTTCAAACACTATTCATTATGAACAAGGCCAATTTTGGCCACGAAGAGCAGTGCACACCCTTTTCCGGAAAAAAGCTCAAGAAACTTAGCCAAATCCTATGACACCTGCACTACAAAGAACTAGCTAAACAGCCTCAAAGCTGGACAGCACCAAAAAAAGAATGCCCACATGCTGCAAGCTCACGCTGTGATGATTTATTCAGGACTCATTATTCTTGGGCCTTAACCAACCTCGGGACGTTGGGATAACTGCCACTTTCCTCAATTCTCACTGAAAATTGGCCAGAACTATGATCCGCTCCAGCTTTCCATCTAGGTAAATTTTGTTCCTTACGATTCCAGAATCTTCAGACTGCCACCTTTTTGGCTGTTACAGAGTTGCAAATGGTTGCAAATTCTGGGCCCTGGACACAAAAAGCAGCAACTAGATCACGAATCAGCACTAGTGAACTCAAATCCAAATGTGTGATTGTGTGGGATGCTAATGAAATGGGGGTATCAAGAGGACATCAAGGTCCGATTGTTATCTTGAAAATGTAAGGTACTTTAAGGCAAAATCTGAACCTCCAGATCGGGGCAGAACAGATTCCTGCCCAAAAATCTTCCACGGTGTGAAAAGAAAGAGTAAGATTTCTAAACTGGCACTGACCTTCAGTGAAGCTCCTCCCACAAGGAAGCCATCTATGTCTTCTTGCTTTGCCAGCTCAGCACAGTTTGCTCCATTTACAGAACCTGCCATGTAGCATGAGTCGCCCCAAAATGTATTCTTACTAGAATACCAGATGGTACAAAATCCCAAAAATGACAAAAAATCAATTCATCTATTACCGCCATAGATTATGCGCACTTGTGAAGCCACATCTGGAGAGACATTTTTACTCATCCAATCACGAACGGCTGCATGCACCTCTTGTGCTTGTATAGGTGTTGCCACTTTGCCAGTACCAATAGCCCAGACAGGCTCATATGCAATAACGATGTCAGACCAACCAGGTACATGATCTGAAAGGAAAGTGAATAACAGAAGAACATTGTCACACACCATTTCAGCTAGTCTCAATCAAAATCAAACCAACCTCAAAACTGGGAGTGTCAACAAACAATCACCTGCAAATGCCTTGAGCTGGTCAAAGCAAACATCAAAGGTTTTCCCAGCTTCCCGTTCCTCCAGTTTTTCACCAATGCAAGCAATAACCTTCAACCCTTGTCCTAATGCATATGCAGCTTTTTTCCCTGTGAACTGAAAACAAAAAGCTTCCCTTCATCAAGACAGACCAGTATATTCCCAAGAGATGAAAAGAAACAAACACTTAACAAACTCTTGAAGTTCAGTACCTCATTTGTTTCACCGATTATATGTCTGCGCTCAGAATGGCCAAGGATCACCCAATCACAACCAACATCCTTCAGCTGCTCAACACTGCAGATATATAGCCTTAGCTCCAGTACAGACATCTTTCTAAAAATCACTGGGGAGAAAGGTGAAATTTGAAACTATTATTTTCAGTACCAGGCTCACTCTAATACAGAAAAGAGGAACAGCATACCTGATTTCTCCAGTAAAAGCTCCACCTTTTCCAACCCAAGAATTTTGAGCAGATACTTGAATGCGATCTGTGAGTGTATCCTTGACTTGGCTAATGTAGACAAATGGTGGAGCCACCACCACATCTGTCAGCACAACAAAAGTTCAAAGTGACAGGACTGTAAAAGAGACATTCGTTTATAGACATTTGAACAAAAAATCAAAGCATGGTTACATTGAACAGGGAATAGGAACAGGACCTTTCAGAACGAGGGGAACAGCAGGCACACATATATAATGTGTGTGTGTGTGTGTGTGTGTGTGTGTGTGTGTGGGGTATCATGAGTGTGTAGAGAGAGAATGTGTATAACTGTGCATGTGTAAGAGATTTATGCCTGACATGTTTAAATGAAACACGCATTCCACCAAAAACATGTATGTCAGTGTAAAAGAGAGGCCTGTATTACTTAAATATAAGAAAGTGAGAATATGTAACAGAGAAATATTGAAATTTCTATAAACCAGCTGTGTGACCAAGAATCTGGTATGGAACAGGCCAAGGAATGGAAATGGCTGTCCCAAGGCTCAGGAGGTCAGAAACACGTTCCACCTTTTCCTAAGAACTGGAACAGCTCTTCCCTGTTTCTATAGGTCAAAGAACCATCTTCCAGTAAACCTTTAGAACCCTGAAAGCCATCTACCAGTTCAAGGCTCAAGCAGATAAGTTATAACTACAAAATTGTAGAAAGAATTATCAGTACAAGTCAACCATTGTCGAGTACTTTAGCCTTTAAAAGTACCCTAGCTCAATGCCTTCATCTTGGCTTTATAAAATGGTACTCACCAACACCATCCTCCAACTTGGCTGAGTTCAGATCTCCCACCAATTTGGCAATAGAGTCTTTGTTACCATTCTGCACAATTGCCACACTCCTTATTAGACTTCAGAGATCTAAAATCAGGATTTAGTTGGCCTGTAAAGTTTTCTTTCAGCACCTTCTACTAGTGTAGTCAGAAGAGACAGACAAAGATATGAGACATACACATTTCCAGTTGCCTCCGACGAAGAACTGCAAAGAATGACAACAATAACAAGTACCTTGAATCAGTAAAAATACACTAGTGGTGTAACAAACTAGTTGATTTAGCTGAATTAATACAAAAAGTACATAGGAGCTACTTGATAAGACACAAAGCTGATTGAGCCTTCTTTTCTGTCTAATGAAATAAAGCACAAATCCAATACGCTGCACTAGTGTACCAAAACTTGAAAAAAAAAACATATAGTGTTTTGGCAAGCTCAAGATTCAGATGCTCTCTGTGCATATGGAAAGATGACTGACTGATGAACTCAACCCAAAAAGGTGCTTTAAAACAGCTCATCTTCCAAAACACGCACAAAGCAAGCTCTACTTGCACAATGGGAATGACTATTTGGAGAAAGCAAGAGTAGCTATAATTGAGAGCAGCTGCACCAAAGCTGTCTGCCCTTCTCCATCACAAGTAATGTCTAACTCTGTCAGTAAAACCTTGGACGTAGATAAGCAATCTAGTGTGCATGTAGTCCCCCCAAGTACAGATACAGCTAAAAAGCTAAGATGCAACATATGAGTCAGTTTACATCTTTAACTTTCGACTACCTCAGGACTTGCGAAATCTACTTTTGAAAATCCAGCTCAAGGTTTGGAGATTCAAAGTATATACATTGCTCTCAAATTTTGTAATACGTTATGTTGCTCTGAAATTTTCTTAAGGAAGATTATCTAAGAACTGCCCAAACAGACTCCATGCTGGTAGAAAACGTTTAGCACCCAAAGAACAAAAAACAGTTCACAGATTTACAACACAAACATACAAATCCCCAAATTGACAGCCACCCACCATCCCTATACTCATCATGCATAGTACATTTCTTCATATCATACGGTAAGGCCATGGCGATAGCCCCTAACTACAAGTACTTCAAGTATTCATAGACCTGAACAAAGACCTAACCTAGGACAGCAACCCCTAAACTTCTAATGTGCAGCAGTTGCATTAATCCCCTCAAAGCTGCCTCTCCTACTGTAAAGGCCACTTTGATAGCGTCAAAGTATGAACCTTTGTGAACAATTGTGAGAAGAAAGCAGCATTGTGCTTACCAGTTATCACAGAGGACGGTCTGAGAATGTAGCTATGAAAAGTCCTTCAATTGAATCCCTCAACTGAGTGACTCACAAGCACATCACTGCTTGGCATGATACAGAAGCTCCTATCCATATTGGTAAAGACATCACCAGCAATCAAAGAGACAGTCCATCAATCAACTTTGGTGAAAGTGAAAACTTGAACAATATTGTTTGAAGATGTGTGAGGAGGCATGGAAAGAGTCTTTCGATTGAATCGGAGCTCAGTACGCATCCCTCAACTATCTATCTAGAGTGCTGCACCTGCACGGTTAGACACTATATAGCTACTATACTCACATCAATGCAGCCATTGCCAGTAATAGAAGAGAAAATCTATCAATCCAGTTTGACAAAAGTGGAGGTTGTGCAATAACTGTTGAAATTTCAGAATTTTGCATTGGGAAAATACTTCAATTGGATCGAAACTCAATGTACATCGATGAACTAACACCTAAGGATCAGCCTCATCTCACCGGCACTGTTTTGGCATGATAAGAGAAGCTGCTACTCAAGATTAACAAAGACAAGGCTTGGAATGATCGCACAATGTGCACAGGAATCTGACTGACCTTCCCTGTTCCCGCCATGGTGACCACGCCACGAGTGGATCTAGCAGACACAAAGCGCTGCAAATCAGTGAAGGACGAAGAGACGGTGCCAAAGGTGGTCGATGTGCGGCGGAGGCCACAGAATTGAGGGCAGGAAGGGGCCAGGGAAGGGCTGCCCTTCATGGAGGCCGCGGCAATCTGCGCGGACGCCGAGGTACAGGCAGGGGCAGAGGAGGCCATGGCAGCAGGGATCGAGCTCCGGAGTGGCAGAAGGGGGGCCTACGGCCTGTGTCTGGATTTGATCTCTCCTGGCAGCTGCTTCTTCTTCTCGGATGGTCCTGCTGCATGCACAAACAGAGAGACAGAGCGCAAAAGAAAGGAAGAAGAAGAAGAAGAAGAAGAAGACAGGTGACGAGCAGCAAACCCTAATCTTGTCTCGTTGAATCCTGTTTGCTCGTTTGTCACGTCCTGTCGCCAGCTGACGTGGCCACCGAGGAATAGCAGCCATATTCTATTGCCTCCGGAGCCTCGATCTTCCAACGTGGCGTCCACCCATTGGCCGAAAGCAGAAGACTCTCTTTTCGTGCTGTTTGACGTGGGGCATCCTCATTGTCTGGAAACAAAAGAGCTTTTTCATTATCTGACGTGGCCGTCGGGTTGTAGCACGAAAACAGCCTAAAGAGAAAGCGGGGCATGTGTTGCGTCGGATGAGGTTTCGCTTTACCACCCGCCGTGTGTTGCGCCCGTAAAGCTGACGTGGCATTTTACGAGTGTTATAAAATAAAAATATATTTGCGTTTCTCGCCCACAGAATAGCGATCAAGATCCAATGGGCCTCACATGAAACCGCCACAGGCACACCTGAGCTCCCGTTGAGGCCTATTCACACTTGGCCCAAAAGTCCACGCCCGTCCTCAAGCCGGGTAGCATGACCTTCGACTCAAATTTTTGGAAGGATGTCTTCGTGTTAAAATGTTTCCCAATTCCATACAATATCCATGATTCATTTTACATTTAACCTTTGTTTTTCATGTACACTTACTATTTAAGTATCGAGAGAATTGCAAACACATTTCCAAAATCTATGTTTGTGGAATTGATACAAATGAGTTAGAACTCTGTGACATGCCATTGGTTATGTTCAAAATACACACAAACGAGTGACAACTTTGTGGCATGCCAATCAAAAGGTCCACCCAATCTAGGTTCAATAGGCATGGGCTATATTCAAACTACCATATGTCTAGCCAAACCAGAAGGTCCACCCAATGTCCATCAAAATCCATAGTTTTGTGTCAATCAAACTACCAAAATCTCAAAAATAAAGCTCTAATTTTTCATGTAGGACAATGCTCATGTTGTGTAGGCTCGCATGTTTTACAACCCACAATACTCGACATGTATAAACGTGTGTATGGAGCATGAGAGTTGGGCATGAACCTTGGTTTGCAATCAGGAAGAGTAGAGCAACAAGCCCTTATTGTTGGATTGTTCCTTGATATCTTTTTCTTACTACCCAATTTATAGCATTCGTGTCAATTTTTTGGGGGATGTTGACCAATTGGAGATCCATTACTTGTTTGAGCTCTGCCTATAAAAGGACAACTAACCAACTAGAGACATGTTACTTGTCTAACCTATGACTATAAAGCTTATGACAAATGACTAGCGGGAAGTCTTTCTCCACACCTTAAATGATAGGGTGAGGAGAGAAAATAAGGGTTTTATTAAAGTAGGATAGCACTGGAGAAAACAATTTAGTGTGCACAAAATATGAACCAAGGTTTCCCTTTTTTCAAGATAAATATTGATGAAGCCTATGATAAGTTAGAGTGGAATTTCATATTCCAATAGGGAGGAGATTTATCAAGCAATGTCAAATTATTTTCTAATGGGTCTTACTATGATTTGATGGTTTGGGTTCCACAATCACATGAGGTTTATCCTTAGAGTGTTAGCATAGTATTTATTTAAATGGAGTGCTTATTTAGCTCATTCCTACTACAGGCATGTGTGTTTCCCCTATGGATCTTGGAAGCCTACTCAGGCTTCCAAATTCCTGATTTTAAGGGTATTTCCTAATTTAAGCTATATCCAAGTTCCATTACAATATTTAAGGAATTTTCATGGGTTGTGATTTCGATAGAACCTTTCGTTGCTTTTGTTGATTTTGTTTATGGGGCCTCTTCGAGGGTACCTGGGAATTCTAGGTCTATTTTTTTAATAAATTATTCTCCTTGCTTAAGTATTGGCACTTTGAATTTATCATGCTAGCATAGACCATTTAATTTTAGTTCCCACTATTTAGATCTTAGTTGTGATAGTAACTTTAGTTTTATTACCATTACTTGATTGCTATACCATCTACTAGTGGTGGTTTCCCTCGTCCATCTAGTCCCCAATTTTGAGATGGTGTATAAAGGCATTAGTTGCATAAGTTTGCCTAGAATTTGTTAGCCTAAGTTTTCTTGTATGTGTTGGTGGGGTTGCCTAAACTGTAGTTGATTAAGGTTTTTGTTTCCTTTAGTAGTTGAAGTCTCCATTTTCTACTCTTAATTCATTAGCTCCTTAAATAATTTACTACATTTAACAATGGTCCCAAAAATATTGTCAACTAAAGGAGCTTTTACCATTCCTTAAGGGAGCTAGACTATCTTGTTTATCAACATAAGTGGGCTACTTTTTTATTCAATGAGTGTCCTCCTAATCAATTTTAACTAGGGATTGAGCAATCCATTTTATATTGTTTTTATTGTGTTTTGAGTCTTGATTGAGGCTTTGGTGGTCTATGAGTTTGTTTATAACAAAACTCACATGGTGGAAATCACTATACCAAACACGCATACAATAAATGCAAAGAATGCTAACTCAAACACACAAGAAGAGATGGAAGCCAAAATGTTTCCTACTGTGCTCCTTCTTCTTTCTCTCATGCTACAATGTATATCAAGTGAGGAAAAGGTAGTGGCCTACTAAGTCAATTAGTGCATAATCAACTATACAATCATTGGTGACCATTGTGACTATGCCAGCTATAAGTAGATGTAACTAACTAAAAGTAATAAATGATGAGTAGTGGCCATGTAAGGATCATGATGATCACCAACATGATAATGTATACATTGAAACCCATCTAGCCAAGTGGTTCATCGTGAAATTCTACGCATGTTGAGCTTGCCATCTCAACACTCTCCCTCCAAGTCAACTTCATCAATGCAACTCCATGTAAGCTTCAAATTCTTCCCAAGCTTCTCTACACCCCAATGCCTTTGTGAAGATGCTAACTACTTGATCTTGTGTGCTAATATACACTAAGTTGATATCACTTGCAAATATATGGAACATGGGGTCCCTAGCCAACTATATGATGCTCATGTAGTCACAACGAATGACAACTAGTCCATCTACCTACACATCCAAATCCCTCAATAATTTTTGCAACCATACCACCTTGCATGCTGCCATCGCAACACCTCTATACTTAGCCTTTATATTCAATAAAGCAACAATAGGTTGCTTTTTGTTAACCCAAGTAACTTCTACACTCCCACGAGAAAACATGAAGCCATTAAAAAACCTCATATCCAAGCCTAGTTCGCATCTATGTACCAAACTATTTGCACATTCTTACTCTATCAAGATTAGCTTTTTAGGTACCTACATAAACTAGCTCACAAGCCCAATAGCATAAGTCAAATCTAGCCTTGTGAAAGTCATGTAGATCAGGCTCCCTACTATCTTCTTGAACGTAGTAGCATCTTCTATCTCACCTCAATATCAACACTCAACTTTGCATTCTACTCTTGTGGCATTGAAGTAGGCTTACATATTATCATGCCATACTAGGATAACATATCCAAGCCATAAAATCATTCGGACAACCAAATACTATCAACAAACCTAATTGCCTCAATGTTAAGAAAGTATTGCAACTCACCCAAGTCTTTCATCTCAAATTTCAAGTTCAAAAGACCCTTGACATTAGCAATCCCTCTCTCACTTCACATAAATGACTATGATGATGAAACCCACAATATCCCTCCTCACATAGAGTGAGTGATATCCATCTAAAACAAAAAACCAATGTTCATGAGATAGTCCCCAATCTTATCAGACCATGCTGTAGGTGCTTGTTTTAGTCTACAAACTGCCTTTTTCAGCTTGCATACATATGTGAAATGCTCCATATTCTCATAACCTACTAGTTACTCCATGTACACCTCTTCTTGCAAGTCACCATGTAAGAAGGAATCCTTTACATCCATCCAATGTGAATTCCAATCTTTAGATACTACCAAAGTAATGACATAATTGCCATTTTAGCAACTAGATTGAACCTCTCATTATACTCTACGTCACATGTTTGAGCATAGCCTTTAGATAGCCTTGCCTTATGCCTGCTAACAAAACCATCAACATTTTGCTTAATCTTATAGACCCACTTGTAGCCAATAGTTTTCTTTCCCTCAAGGATAGTAAATTACATGTCTAATTGGCCTTTAATACATTGACCACCTTCTTATCCATAGCTACATCCTAATGTGCATGACCAACAACCTCCTCAAAACATGTGGGTTTTATGTCCTCCATAACTTTCATCATGTAAGCATAATGATGAGATATATGACTATCAAAATCAAATCTCTTAGTCTCCAAACTATCTAGACTTGTTAGACCTGTGTACCATAGGATCACTCATTGGAGCCTTTGCTTTATTAGCATTTTATATAGGCTTGATGTCATGACAATAGGGATACCAAGCTCATCATCCATAATTTTATATAGGCTTGGTGTCATGACAATAGGGATACCAAGCTCATCATCCATAATTTTGGAACCACTAGAATATCCATCAAGAAATGAATGGCTAATAGATGCATTATTGCCACCAAAGACTTTCTTCTTCCCTTTTTTCAAATTGATTTTTACTAATCTAACTAATACAGAACTACCCTTAGTCTCCCAAAGCAAGGGTTGATGACAAATCTACTACCATATAAATCCACTACTAGATGATGTCTCTGGTCCACTCAGTGTGTGTGATTCAAGATGTTGTGTTTGCATATGACCATTGTGATAATCATCATCATCCAATGCATCATCACTAGATGCCTAATTGCTCCTCATCTCATCAAATGTGACATCACTATTCAGCCTAGACTCACTGGTGACAAGCGTATAATGAGGACACCATTAATAAAGATAAAGTTTTCAAGCTTTGAGTCAAGTTTCTTTCTCAACTCATCAGGCACACAAACATATGTATTAAAATAAAAATGTTAAAATGCAATGCATTGGGGATTCCTACTTCTAAAGTATTTATTCATGAGTCATACCATGAATTGCAAAACTGTGGAAGTTCTATTCATAATATAAACAACATTTTGAACCACTTTTACTTTGTTATTATGAATTATCAGACTTGTTTTTGAACCATACATACTATGTATAATGTCCAAATCTATGCATGGTAGGCTAGATGCATGAAGGGTTGAATATAGCTCGATGGGCATAAAAATCATAAATTGATGTTCATATAGTTGTATGGTTTGCATTTGAATTGGAAGTAGAAACTAATGGATTATAAAGCACTTTGGTTTGAGTATACAAGTCTTCCTATGTTTGAATCTTGAAACCCTTTTGCTTTCTCTTCATCACCCATCACCAAAAGCTTTTGTCCCTGCCTTAAACTCTTATTATCTAAGTCCATGTGGCTTTGGTCATACACAAAACATCCCCCAACATTGCAACTTATTAACACCAGTATAAGAAATAGAAAAAGGAAGCAAAAAAAGATTCAAGAAATTTTAAAAATGCAAAGCACAGTGGAAAAGGCGACCCGACAAAAGGATAAGAGGAGAAAAGACCAAAAGTGCAAGGATACCTTAAAAATAGAGGCCAAGGAAAAGGTGCATTTTAAAACGTAAAGGTGCTCCCAAATTTTTTTAAAAGAGTGCAAGGCTCCCTCCTGTGCAAGTTATAAAGAGTAGACAGGCATAGGTGAAGGCATAATGTAAATAGAAGGGAATAGGAAAAGATGACCTTGGCAAGATGGCTAGTTATGCAAAAAAAGGGATGGGTGTCCAAAGGGATAATGACATGTATAAAAGCCAAAAAGTGAATAGAGAAGCTCATTCTTGGTGTGTGGCAAAATTGACTCTCCTCTTCTTATTCTTCTCTTATATTCTTCCTCTTGCTTGCTTGTGCTTGTGCTTGAGAGAGGGAGTGTGAGAGTATGAGGGTGAGAGACCATGGTGGAGAAGCTCTCCATCTTCTCCTCTCTTCTTCTCTTCTCTTCTCTTCTCTCATCTCATGCGCACAACTATGAAGCATGGAGCTTGAAGGTTGAGGATTGAGGTTGTTGAAGCTTGCATCTCAGATCACGGAGCTACCAGTGTGTGTTTGTGAGAGAAGGGTATTCGATTAGGCATTGAGGTAAGCTCACTATACTCGTAGGCTTGAGAGTGCATATGGCTATGTGAGAGGTAGCCATTAACATTTGGCTTGAAACGCTTGAGCAATAAGCAGTCCGTGGGTCTTAGTAGTCGATCAAAAGCTCCCACATTTTGATTTCATTGTCGAGACCAACAAATTTGAGTCTTAAGTGCTTGTGTGCTCCGAATCGAGCATTGGAGGGTTTTTCCCAAACTTGTGCTTGAGGTAAATAAGTAGGAAGAAAGAGTGTTTGATCTTTGTTGCAAGTAAGTGTGTTGGATTTTTAAAGTTTGGATAAGTTGGTTGGATTAGCAATAGCATTTTCTTGTGATTTGTAGGCATTTAGATAGGAAAAATAGGGGAACGGAAAGAAAACCATAGTAGGGTTTTGTGCAACATCAGTTCTAAATTGAAGGAAAACGAGGTTGGAGAGAGGGTCTAAAACCCTAAGAAAGGGTGAAGAGAGTTCAATTTTAATTTTAGGGCTTAGAGAGAGAGAGAGAGAGAGAGAGAGAGAGAGAGAGAGAGAGAGAGAATACAAGATCGAGCGCATCGATTTGGAGGTTTTTGACTACTCCAGGTACACAAAAACCTTTGTTAGCACTTGATCATTGATTTTGGAAGTACCTAGGGCTTAGCATTAGCTACATGGATCAAATGAATTGAAATTTTGCATCACTATTTGTTTGTGTCACTGAAATCAGATATCAAACTTGGACTCGGACAGTCCGATTTGACCACTCAGAGACCTACAGTTCAGTGTCCAATCGGGCATTGTTAGCCAGTCCAAGTTAGATAGACTACTTGGACTCGAACGACCAGACTCGGCTCATCCAATTTGAACAATTAACTTAGACACTAGACTTGGACTCAGACCGCGTTCCAATTTTCTCACTCAGACACACCTAGAATCGGATGGTCCAATTCAGGGAATTAGACATCTAATAATCGGACACACTGACTAGAGCTTGGAAATTGATTAGTCCAACACATTCCAAGTCAGGCAGAGCTCAACCCAAAGTAAGGCAAGACCCTTGTAGGCATTTAGACACGTCGGATGAATCATAGAGCCTCCAAACTTCAAGATTGAGAGGGAGACTTTAGTCTTTTGAAAGTGTCAAAGTCTTGTTACTCCATTGTCAATGATGGCAATAGCAATGAGCTAGCCTACATGTTCTGTGGCCCATATCATATCACAAAGAGAGTTGGTGACTTGGCTTATTGCTTAGAACTCCCCTTCTCAACCAAGATTCACAAGGTATTTCATGTCAATCAACTAAAGTATTAGGTGCAAGATGGATGGGGCAGATTAGTGGGACTAAAAGTGGCAATCAATGCATGAATAATCACTTGAAGTGCACTCAAAAAGCAGAAAACCTCATTTCGCACTGTGTACAAAAAGAAGCACCCCATGAACACTTGAGCGCACTTAAAATTGAGGATTGGCTGAACTAACAAGGAACTCACATGCAAGGTAAGCGACTTGAATGAAACCACTAATTATAGGAGAAGACCCTCAAATCTCAAACTTGCGGCCAAGGCTACCAATTATCAAAAGCAAGCCTCTTAGAGAGCGAGAGGACTGACATGATTAGAGACTCGACCTTACCTCAATAGATTAGTTTGATCGACAACCTAGTGGACCAAGAGACATACCAGATGTTAGGACCAAGCTCCAATCATGAAAATGACTAGCTCGACTTGGGAGAGTGTCCAGTCGATATCCAAGAGATGATCAATTGATACGATTTACAAACCAAGATGGAGTATCATGGTAGGCTGACTAAGAATATCATAGTTGACCCTGAGGAAGAGTGGAGATTAGCCAAGAAGGCACTATAGGGCATAGCTACTTACAACCAGAAACAATGAGCGGTAGAAAATAGAAATGTGAGAGGTCTAGTGATTTTTAGTGCTTGCCAATCAGAATAGAACATGATCTAATGTGGAGAGGGAAAGAGTGCTAGAAGCCGAACTCACATTGAGCAAGTTTCTCACAAAGAGACTCATAGACAACATGACTATAGAGCGGAGTGGAGCAACCCTAGCAAATCAATGCTAGCGGGACTAGGAATCACTCCAAATTCAAGAAGCCAACCAAAGATGCCTGTAGTTGCCAAGCAACTCAACAAGTACCAACCCAATAACAATCCATATAGCTTTGTAGAGTAGTTCGAGCAGGTGTGGAAGGTGAATGGCCTAATAGACCATACTTAATGTGTGCAAGATTTTGGTCTTTGTCTCGGAGATAAAGGATGGATGTGGTACACTAGTCTAGATAACATCAAATGCAACAACTTGAATACTCTCAAGAGCCTCTTCATCAAGAGATTCTCTAAGGCAAGGTACTAAAATAACCTCATGGTTCAACCGAGTCAAAAGGACAAGGAGAACATTAGAGATTACATCACCCACGTGTGGAGTCTCTTTAAGAGAATCCTAGCCATCGTAGAGCGATCTAGTGAGCCAGCAGTCTCCACTGTATTTATAAGTGGAATTAGGAGTGAAGAGCTATACAAGGCCTTGGTAGGAAACTTGAACTTGCAAAGGGACATGTTAGTTAGGGTCTTTAAAGAAGCCACACGTGTAGATGACCTACTCAAGGAGAGAAGCTTGAGAGTCACAAGTCAAGATAGTGCAGTCTTTAGAGCCTTAGAGAGAGCTACCGCTGCTAGCAAGAGATCTAGTCAGTGTAACTAAGAGAAAGTGAAGAGTATTGACCTGAGCCAAGAATTGGTGGACGTAAAGCTAGAGCTGGCCAAGCTCTAGAAGACTTGAGTGAACTCACGTGCAATGTGTCCATTGTGGAGGGAACCACCTCTTGACTGAGTGCACAAATCCTAGATCCAAACCTTGTGCCAATTGCGGTAGATTTGGTAATGACCCTAACCTTTATACTTGGCTGTTGGCCAAGTAGCTTGCCCCACACAGCCCATGCGAGCCCTCCTCCTTCCCCTGCAAATCCTAAAAAGGATTCCCGTAACACTTAGGAAGAAGGGGGGGAAGAGCAAGTGACAACCAAGTGATGTAGCAAGAGGTGTAAAGGCTGAAAGTGCTCAACTGAATTCAAATAGGAAAGAAAGCAATGAGGAAGTATTAAGTTCTTGAATCTTTTCCCATAGATTCCATGGACTCTGATCTTTATCTTCAACAACATTATTGTGGACCTCTTCAAAGAGTGATAAAATGATAGTGGACTTGAATAGTGTATCTAAATCAACCCAATTATCATCATCCATATTCTCCAGTTTAATACCCTTGTTTCTTAATGGCTTAATCTGCAAATTTTGCACCAAAACTTGCCATATTTGAGACTTCCGGTAGCCATAGTTGGTGCCACCCAACTTAACAATGTTAAACAAAGCCATATCTTTGAGATGACCGCCCATAATGAGTCAAATACAGGCAGACTATGCACAAAACAGGATGCTGTGTAATTAGCAGTAAACATGCCAAAACCACTATCAAAACAAGCTAATAATAAGAGAAATTGCTAAAATGACTAGTTGTCCACCAAATATGACTAGAAGGGTGTCAAATAGTAGTGATTGCCCTCAGTAAATGCTCATAGATTAAATTTACAACTTGCTATAATAAATCACAACAGTGGGTAAAAAAAGCCAAAAGGAGAGCTATCACTGATACATGACCAATTGCAACTGCTAGGAGGCAAATACATCTAACAGTGAGTGAAAACGAGCAATGGGTACCAAGAACTGTCAACAAAGCAGGGTGTTAGACATGATACATCTCGTAGACATAAAAGTCATGCATGTAACAAGTCTCGGGGTAACAAAAGAGACCAGGCATAGGCACAACTAATAGAGTGGTATAAGTAAAGCTCAATATAGAGCCATTCAAGATGCATACATAACTGACAACACCATGCTGTGCGATAGGCCCACAAGGCCGCCATTAGCTTGTTGTCCCAGTCACTTCTTGAAGAAGACACTACCTTCGTAAGCACGTTGACTAAGATTTTATTCGTGGATTCGGCTTGGCCATTAGCCTGAGGGTAATAGGGAGAGGACTTCCGATGAATTATTAGGAAGGTAGAGAGCAGGTGGGAAATCACCTCATTAATGAAGTGCGTGCCTTGGTCGCTTACAAGTTCGATTGGACAGCCAAACCGTGAAATGACCTGCTCCCACAAGAAGCATTCCTAAACAAAAAAAAAAGCATATTCCAACCTCCATATAGTCAAATGAATCACCCGAGAAGCACCCATAAAGCAATAGGTAGAGCATATATTGACCAAATAAGCTTTAGCCCTAATTATTACAGTAGTAAATTCAATGTCAAAAATGAATAAATTAGTCCTCAAATCAATCTCAGAGCCACCTCAAATCATGGCATATAATATACCAATGTATTAGCATCCATGGTACATATTAGTAGTGCATATAGAACACTCGAATCATAGCTAGGAGCAATAGGCACATAAAATCCCTGCTAAAAGAGGTTTTGCCCTATTGCATAGTTTAGTGAATACACTGTGAAACCAAGCTATTTCATTACCAAAATCAGCTCCAAATCCAACCCATAACACGGGCATAGCATTCCCGTATACATACGGACATCACCCCGGCATAACCATGCATCATAAGACCAACAAAGCTGACCATAGAAGCATAAAAAAGGGTGCTACCCTATTTTATGATAGTTTATGAAATGTTATAATAGTCCAAAACTAAAACTTAATGCTCAAATTGAATGCCAAGAGTGGAAGGATCAATGCTAAGTATCAAAACCAAGTATATAAGTGCTTGTATAGCTGCCCAATGAAGAAGATATGCTGTAGGAGATGAAAAATGTGAGCTGTTTCTAAAAAAAGGGCCTATTCCACACAACATGATGCTGCACCAGTAAGGTGAGGGCTATGGGGGGCTAATCCAAGACTTGCTTGAGAAGGCTCAAAGAGTGCCCAAGAAGAATGCAACTGATAGGAAGCTCGAACGGAGTGGCTATGTGTGACTGCCAACAAAGAGATGACTATTGTAGGTATTCGAATGGAAGATGAGAGTGTTCCAAACCAAGCTTGAGCTTGCAAAGAAGAAGGCTCTGATACCACTTGAGGGGAGGTGAACCCTGAAGTGGAAGCATGAGTGGGAGCAAGAGCTATGGTGGAAGGAGCAAGAGCAAGAGAGAGAGAGACTCCAAATGTGGGAACTCCAACAATCACAATGTGTGACTGGCCTTCCCTTTATTCAAATGTCACATAAAGAATAAAGAATGAAGTGAAAATGATGGGGGCCTACCTACAATATGCAGGTGTGGATACTATCAGTGTAGTAATACATGAGTGGCTAGGCAAAGGCACCTTTATCCCCCCATAGATCTTTGTGTGCATTAGTAGGAAAAAGCAATTGTAATATCTTAGGTGGTGTTTTGAATGATGCATGAAATTTGGAATGTCAATAGACCCCTTGAAGTCAATCTCCCTAATTCCCTTCAAGTCAATCTTTGTAGCTAAAAGAGAAATATTATTAGGTCATATTTGAAAGGTAGAACCAGAGTGTAAGCATGCAAGTGAAAACAAGAGAAAAGCAAGAGTTATGGCAATTCACTTGAGAGCAAGAGAGAGACACACAATATGTGGGAATTCCAACAGTCACAATGTATGACATGCTTTCCCTTGTTCTATTTGTCATTAAAAGAATAAAGAATAAAGTGATAGTGATGGGTGCTGGCCACTTGTAGTGCACATGCGTATAGGTCGACATATAATAGATGTAGGAAACTAGGCACATTCAGCCTTTAACTCTCGACAACCTCCCATTTAAATGTGAATGTGTCTCAATGAGGAGTAACACAAATGACACATTTCTCTTAAACAACTCCCTTACAGGTAGACAAAACTCATCCATAAAATTCTCATTAAAATCCTTGAAACAATCCTCACCATCCAATGAAATTACATCATCCTTCAAAATCTTCAAATCCCAACCATAATCCAACATCTTCAAACCCCTCAAATTGCAATCACACTCGAAAATTTTCAAATCCCACCCATCCTTCCTAGGAAAAACCATGGTACTTCTAGAGTCTCTAAATAAAGTTTTAACCCTTTCATTGTTGCCAATCTCAAATTCATCCACTATTTTATCTATGCAATCATGAACAACTTCTCTAATGATCAGAGTAGTAAGGTGATGATTTCCTATGGATGATCAAGAAGGTGGAAAGCAAGTGGCACTTGATTCATGAAATGAGTGCCTTGGTAACTAACTAGTTCGATGGGGCAACGGAATTGTGAGATCACTTGCTCCCAAAGGAGCTTAGCCATAGTTCTAGCATCATGCAGCTCAACCAACACATCATGCAGTTCAACCAACGCATCATGCATTTCATGCTCACCAACACATCTCCGTTGAAGTGTTCTCTAGCAATTCCACCATGCTGTTCAACCAACACATCATGCATTTCATGCTCACATACACATCTTCGCAACATGCCATCTTGCCCTAACCTATAGAGTTGGTCGAAGATCAACTGATAGGGTTGAATCTTAAGGATAAGGTGCCTTAGCCTAGCCTTCTCAATAGGTCTCTTTGATAGTCCATGCTCTAGGATATGGACTATGTCATCAGCCCAATAAGGTGTCAAGTTAGCTCTAAATAAATCCTTCTTGTTGTGGATATGCTAAAAAGGTGTGCATTGGGTAGGTCATCTATAATGCCTCTTGTCCAACAGTGGCCTCTCTTGTGGGTATGTAGGATATGTGATCTGCCATGTAGTGTTGTTGCCTTTGTGTATAGCCACAGAAAAGTGAAACTCTAGAAGCAAAAGTAACCATCAAGGTATGCATTGAGTAGCATTAGGTTTGTTAACAAGATAAAGCAAGGCTTGATGGTCAATAAGGAAGGTAAATGGTGTAGCCAAAAGATAATGCCAAAATTTCTTTACAACAAATACCATGGGCAAACCATCCCTCTCCATTGTGGAGTAGTTCATCTTTGTATCTGTGAGTTGTCTGCTAGCAAAGCTCACCGGATAATCAAGGTTATGCTCGCTTGGTTGGTACAAAATGGCTCCAATGACAAACTTTGACCCATCAGTATGCACATAGATGTTATGTTTCAATTTTGGGCTTGTAAAATTGGTGCAGTAGTAAGAGTCTTTTTCAAATCCTCATAAGTGTATTGGCCCAAATGACATGACTATGTATGCGAACACACCCCACTCCATGGCGAACGCTATCTTATGCATGTCATCGGGATGTACTTGAACTTGGTTGTAACCTGAGAAGCTGTCCAAGAAACTGTATGCCTCTTTTCCCACTACTCTCTCAAGCATGTGCTTCATGTAAGGCAATAGATAATTATCTCTCTTTGTCACATCATTAACTTTCTTGTAGTGCACACACACTCAGATTTTTTCATTCTTCTTCAAGATGATCACAATGGGTGACACCCAGTCCATGTGCTCAATCTCATAGGTGAATCCTGCCTTCAATAGCTTATCAATCTCTTCCTTTACGGCGTAAGCATGCTTTGGATTCATTAGGTAAGGTTGTTGCTTTAATCTGGTGTTGCATCAGGAGTCATTGGGATGTTATGTGTTACGACCCTCGGATCGACTCCCTTGAGTTCACGCAAACACTTCTATATACTCTTGCAAGAGAGCAATAAGACCAGCCTCTTCTTGCTTGGACAAGTCGTTAGCTATAGACACAGGTCATGGCTTCTCCCCTTCCCCTACTAAGTCGACTTCCTTGACTTTGGTAGGTCCTTCTATCAGTTCACTTATCTGCCCTTGTCCCTTTGTGCCCAACAAGATCACTATCATATTCCCTTTCTTGAAGTTAGTGAACTGCTTGGGTAGGTCTTGGGGTTTCTTTTGATGTTCAACTTCCGACCCTTTTAGTTGTCCTCTCTTTTCCTCCTTCAGCTATTTGCCCCTCAGGTGGATCGACATGTCCCCTTTGGTACGTCTAGTTTAAGGTGGTTGAGGTATCTCTGGATCACTCTTAAGGCTTACCTTCGGCTCCTCCACATAATATATTGGGGCATTACTTCGGTGGATGGGTCGTGAAGGGTCCAGGTGGTCTAGGTATACATGCAAGGTTGATGTCCATTCTGAGGACAACTAGCTTAGCATCATTAGACGTTGGGAGAGCTAGTGGAGCTCCCCTTTTGAATTGCAATGGCCTATTTCCCAAGTAGTATGGTTGGTTGTAAAGCTATGGATATGGTAATCACCTCGATAATCGGCAATGAAATGGCGAGGGCCACCTTCTGGTAGACCATCGAAACATGCTCCTAAACGCAAAAACTATCAATCGCAGCCTAAGAGGCAGCCCAGACGCTATCGACATAGGTGCACCGCCACGCCATGATGGATATCGAAAGATCTCCTGCGGGCACAAGGATACTATGAGGGCAAATATGGGTGCCTAAGGGTAGACACCCAAGAAGCTCAACTCTGAGCAACCCCACTCTAACTGGACAGGCTGGCACATGCAAATCACAAGTCTCAAAGAACGTCGAACTAGCATCGGTGATGATTAAGGACCCCCAACACATTCATTGTCCCAAACTAGATGTCCCAGCACCATCCAGGTCAGAGAAGGTGCACACCCCCATGCCGACTCGAATAGAATGCAACGCGCCTCCTATGTCATGGAAGCCCGCTGCAGTGTTTCCAAATGCTCCAGAGTGCAAAGTCCCATTGGTGTCGCTAGCAAGGAAATCACCACTGTCTAGCCCAACTGCGCCATCACCACTAGCAGGTCTTAAGCCTTCGTATGAAAGACGATCTTTCCTTTCAGCAGCAGAGTCAAGGATCTCACTGAGACCTCGGGGAATGATGTAGTGACATGCATCAAGGAGTTGGATGACACCTTCACTACATTCGCTAGAAGCTATGAGAGGCTTGACCTAGGACTTCTTGACGAACCACTCGCTTCTGATGTTCGCGCATTGCTAGGCACTTGGGAAGACTACGAGTTTATGACCATCAATTTTCCCAAAGTTGCGACCGAGCTAATCGCTAATGGAGAAATCTCAAAGGAGCAAGTTGTTCTCAGACGACTAGTCACCTCGTACCGCAAACCTACTCGCTCTACTCCTGAACGAGAACTGGAGAAACTCATGCAGCTTGCTAGCTCTGCTTCTCCATTCTTACAACTATGGTATGCCTTACGACTCCAATGGGAGAAAAAAGGCTGCTGGATCATGACCAATGCTGAGCAAAGGAGGGCAATCAAAACAATTGAACACGACCCTACTTATGTGGCACCTCTTTCATTCAGAGTTTTGGCCATTACACGCAACTTACACTTAGATGATCAAGTATTGGCCCACCCGTACATTGACTAGTTTCTCACGGAAGAGGAGTTGCACGTTGCTAGTTGCCTCAACTCAGGGGACATCTTTCATGACGTCTTGACCTACATCACTCAAGCTTCCCTACAACCATGTGAACTTGATCGTCCGAATGGCTTGGGTGGGTTTGCTTCTGGTGGTTGGAGCACAAGGTAAGATATCCATGCCCTTCTCCTTAGGCTTGGTCATGGGGGTCCCTATCAGTGGCTCTGCAGTTGTAGAAGGCGCAAGATGGCCCTTGCTAAAAGTAGTTACTATGCACACATTGCCTACGGCCAGATGGATGCAATCTAGGTTGTAGTCCACGTTACAATTTGTTTGCTTTTTGAAAGTGCGGCCTAGTAGTGATTTATCACCGGCCCCCTTAGTATTCGGTGATACATAAAAGATGACTGGGATGCTTTCAAACTCAATGGAGATAGCCACTTGGCATTTTCCTAAGAGAGGGTAAGTGTTGCCCCCAAATAGGCTAAGTTTCGCATTTGTGGGCTGTAATTTAGGCTGACCAATGCGTGTCCAATGGTCATGTGTCAAGATATTACAGTCGGCACCTTCATCGATCAGGGCATCAAAAGAATACGTCTATTCTATTCGTAGGTAGGCAGGTGCTACTAATTCTTCATTTTGATCTGTTAGTTCGGTAATTGTGGTCACGCAGACGTTGACAGGAGCTTTGCGCATCGGTGGCTCATGCAATGGATGGGAAGGAGGATAGTACTTTTTCATGCAACTACCATTGAAGAAGCCTATTCCTTTCCCTTCGAGCGTCTCCAACTTGACATTACTCGTTCTACTAATTGCACGCACCCGGAAAGGTGCTAGTCCTCGAAATTTCATTTTCTGTTCGCGACCTTTCACCGAGTAGAGTAGGACAAGGTCTCCTTGATCAAAGTTGCGCTGGTCGACATGCTTGTCAAACCACATCTTTCATCGTGCCTTCTCACAGATCAGAGCATGGGTGGCTAAAAGTCGAGTCTCCGTGAGACGCTCTAGCTCCACTAAGCGGTTAGTCCAAGCCTCTCTTCCCTCCCAACGCTCCTGCGCTACTATTCTTAAGCTAGGGACAAAGAACTTTAAAGGTAGAATGGCCTTCGTTCCGTAAGTCAGCCTAAAGGGCGTTTGTCCGACAACCGTCTTATAAGCTATCCGATAGCCCCATAAGGCCGCCATCAGTTTATTATCCCAATCTCTTCGTGATGTGGATACTACCTTAGTAAGCACGTTAACTAGGATTTTATTTGTGGACTTTGCTTGGCCATTTGCTTAAGGGTAGTAGGGAGAGGACCTTTTATGAATGATTAGGAAGGTTGAGAGCAGGTGGGATATCACTTCATTAATGAAGTGTGTGCCTTCATCACTCACTAGTTCGATTGGACAACCAAACCTTGAAAAGACCTGCTCCCACAGGAACTTCGGAGTGGTTCTAGCATCGTTCTTTCTAGTGGCTCTTGCCTTCGCCCACTTCGTCAGGTAATCCCTTACCACAATGATGTAGCGTACCTGGGAGTATTGCGCCGCAGGATTGATAGGTCCGATGAAGTCAATGCCCCATTTTTCGAAGGGATGTCGCGTTATTACGGGGATCAACTCCATCTTATCTTTGCGCATGGGCACCTTAGTTCTCTAGCACTCATCGCAGTGTTTGACGAATTTAGCAGCATCACGGAATAGGGTGGGCCACCATAGTTGGGATTGTAGCACCTACCGGTAGTCGTATCCCCACTAAAGTGCCCGCCAGCTATCCCACCATGCGCCTCTCTCAATACATCACGCATCTCATGCTCGCACACACATTTACGCAACAACCCGTCCTGTCCCAACCTATAGAGTTGGCCAACGATTAGTTGGTATGGCTGGATTTTTAAGATAAGACTCCTTAGCCTGGATTTCTCAATAGGCCTCTTAGATAGACCGTTTTCTAGCACTTGGACAACGTCATCGACCCAATATGGCATCAAATCAGCCCTAAACAAGTCTCCTTCGCTAGACAGGCCAAAGAGATGTGCGTCTGGTAAGTCGTCAGGTATGCCTTGTCTAGTAGCTTCCCCTGTGGGTATGCGGGACATGTGATCCACCATGTAGTGCTGCTTTCCCTTACGTACAACCACCAAGAAATCAAACTTCAACCATCTCGCTATGTGACCTATAGCGCACAACTTGTTCACAAGATAGAGCAAGGCTTGACAATCAACGAAAAAGACGAAGGGTGTGGCCAACAGACAATGCCTAAATTTCTTTACGACAAACACCATGGCTAGCCCTTCCCTTTCTTTAGTGGAATAGTTCATCTCCATTTCGGTGAGCTGCATGCTGGCAAAGCTCACAGAGTAATCAAGATTATGTTCACCAGGCTGGCATAGAACGGCCCCGATAGCAAACTTACAGGCATCTATGTGTACATGGAATGTTACGCTCCAATCTGGGGCTCACAAGATTGGTGCAGTGGTGAGAGCCTTCTTTAACTGTTCATACACGCGTTGGCATTCCTCAGTCCACTCGAATACAATCAACAGCTTGTACAATGGTCTAGCAATCAGTGCGTATTTCAGTACAAATCGTCGGTAGTATCCCATGTGGCCTAAGAAACACTGAACGCCCTTGTAGTTGATGGCCGGTGGGAGATCGATAATGACCCTGACTTTTGAAAAGTCGGTGGCAATGCCATTCCTTGACACTACGTGCCCTAGGATGCATCCGTGCTTCACCCAGAACTGGTACTTCAAGGTGTTCAACGAGAGTTTGTATAATCGACATCATTCAAAGACAACTCTCAATCTCTCTAAGTGTTCGGTCCAATTAGAGTGTATGCACAAGTCGTCTACGAACACCTCTAACTCGCGTCATAGCATATCCTTGAAGATGGTGCACATTAATCGTTGGAAGGTTGCAGGTGCATTTATTAGCCCAAAGGGCATAACGATGTAGGTGAATACACCCCACTTCGTGGCGAAAGCAGTCTTGTGCCTGTTGTCAGGGTGCACTTGCACTTGATTATAGCCAGAGAAACCATCCAAGAAGCCGTAAGCTTCTTTGCTTGCCTGAGAGCGGAGTTTTGAGCCTGGGATGTGCCTAAAATTTGCCAAAAAATCCAAAATTTAGGGGGAAAATATTCAACATCGAAGGCAGCGGCTCCAGCTAGGATGATTTTAAGCACCAAGTGAAAGATGACTTTTAAAAGGCGCCTGACAGTTGCCAACCAATGCGGGATGTCAAGCTGAATGCCCAGAAATTTACAGCACTCGAATCGGATGCGGGACGGAGAAATGGCCAACAAATGGGCAAGATTTGAAAATGTGGACTTGTTTTGGCCAAGTTGGGTAGTGACCTTTGGGGGCTTGGGGGCATTTTATGCCACATCAAATCGTGGTGAATGAAGAGATGAAAAAACGTGAAGAGATGGCGCCATATCTGCGCCCGATTTTTACGCCAAGATCTTGGAGATGGAGATGCCTGCATGCAAACAACCTACCCAACTGACAATGGGGGTTGACTACTCCTTCCTTGCTAGTCATATCGCCATCCTTCGCTCGAGCAATGGTGGCCTGAATGCAGAGATGGAAATCTAGTATTTCTCTCTCCTCCCTCTCTCTCCCCTAAGGGGCTGTTCTTTTGTGCAAGAGGAGAATGAATAATGGTGAAGGAAAGCTTGTCTGGTTGGGACCGGATTGCTTCCGGATAGATGTAGACATGAAGATTGTTGATTGTGAAGATGCTGGACATTGAATGTGGGCTGACCCGCAGTCCCACACCAAAATCGAGATCCCGAAACACAGAGCCTAAGCGGTAATTCAATTTTTATGAAGAAAAAATGAGTTTTTATGCTATTTGATTGATGAAACATTGTTCCCATGGGCTGATTATGCATTATGATGTTGTTTTCTATGAGTTTCAACAGTTTATAATCTGAAAATCTGAAAATCATAAGTGATATGCCTGAAATTAATGTCATAAAATCCGAAAAACATGCGTTTAAGGGGTGGTTTTTGCAAAATAAATGGGAAATATGAGACATAATGCTAACAAAACCTAAATTTTTTCTATCAAGGAACCTAAAGGCCACAACTCACAATCAATCTTAATTTCTAGTCATTTTTTATTGAAGAAAATAGAGGAAAAATACCAAAAAATGGTGAAAAATGGATTTTAAATGGGAGAAAATTAGGAAACGGTAAAATAAAAATTCCAAAAAATTACATGTGTATTTGTGCAGGGTTTAATGAAGGTAGAGCACGAGGTTGGCCTCTGTTTACCCTCGTTTCTATGTTTTCGTTCATGTTTATCGCTTTCTTTGTAGAGAAATACACATAAAATGACTCTTTCACCTATCAACGAATGCAAAACATTAAACGGTAGGGTGAGAGGGAAGGTTGAGCGTCAAAACATAAACTAAAATTTGGTTCATGTATTGCATCATACCTATAGGACGTTGTCTTAAAATAAAGGAAAAGGCAGCATGAGCGTAAGGCTCCGTGTCTTTTCTCTTTGCATTACATAAATGTTAGCATGAAAATCATGAAAATATTTGTTTTGCACAATGCACAATGCTGATTTTCTTTTGTTTGTGCACTAAACCATTCATATTATGCACTATACATAGTTCATGGTATCAACGGAAAAGCTCATGAACTGCATAGCAATTGTTTTCTTAAGAATTTGACCCACGATTGAGAGTGTAAGGTTATCCCTTGCCGTAGGATAGAGGGTCAGTTTCCTAAGGGACTGTTAAGTAAGGACACATGGTATATATCCTAGATTCGAAATGAAGAGTGGAGTGTGTTCGATTGTTTTATATGTTGAGCAGCGCATCAAGGGGCCAATCCCTGCGATGTAGGAGAGCTGCAGTGGGATCGCAGTGTTTCTACCGAGAGGTTGCCTCCATGTATGTTATCGTGGCATTGCCAATGTGTATGGGTCCTTCCTCTGTGGAGTTCATGAGAAAGGGAAACATTGGACTACAAAACGATGAAACTATAAACGCATAGATTAGACTTTAGGGCAGTTTGTCCTTTAGCATTAGATTGACGCTCCTGGTCCGCGAGGCCGTGAGTGTGTGTTTGTTTGTTATGAGCATGAGACTAGTGCTATAGCCAGTGCCGGCCCATTTCAGGTCCCATCACTCCCACCCTCTCCAATGAGGGATGAAATGATGAACGGGTTGCCTCTTACCCATCCAACCTCCAATCCTCACTAAGAGAACTAAAGAAGGGCACCACCTAGCCAAAGGGAGGATGGGCTAGGACATCCTTTTTCTCAAAGAGAATCAAGAGAACCAAGACACAAATTTACAAGAGAGAATATATGTACTAGACACCATATTAGAATATGAGAGAGAGATGAGAGGAGAGGGAGATAATAGGAGAAGAGATAGAGGAAGCTTGCCATTATGCTACATGGAATGAGAAGATGAGAAGAGAGGGAGATAATAGGAGAAGAGGTAGAGGAAGCTTGCTATTATGCTACATAATAAAAGAATTCACTCATAGCTCACCTCAAAGAGATGAGGGTATTCTAGAGTGCTCTCATAGGCTTGTCATTGTCTCCCCCTTCATTCTCCATGGGCTCTTTATATAGCCTCCATGAGGGATTAGATTAAGCTAATCTTATTGATTAACATAATCCTAGATGATGTATGGCATCTTTGAAAATATGGAGAATAGTGGATGGGACAAGTCCCCACCTTGGTCATCATGCAAGAAGCCAAGGATGGTGGTAGACAAAATAGAGAAATGGAGCTAGATTACAAGAGGTGGGTGTCCAAAGCACATTATTATAATATATTTACAAGAAGGATAGAATGGAAAGTTGGTGTGGTAAAAGAGAGAAGCAAATTGCATGTAGCCAGTAGTCTGTGCCTTCGTAACTTCAAATCCGTGAAGAATCTGAATAAAGTTTCTTCTGCAACTTTGTAGACCAAGTCGAAACCGATCGGGCAAAACAGGAATTTTCTTGAAATTCGCTTTTTCTTGGGGGTTATTGAGATTATAAAAAACGGCTTCCAAAAGCTGCTTTGACTTTAGTCCCCCATATGTATATAAATACATACAAGCATGTGACAAAAGGGGTCCATGCTTGTAAGCTTTTGTGCAAGATCCAAGTGACACCATGATGTGGATATTGACTTGTGTGCTAGGGTGAGGTGTCCTCTAATGATGGTGATAGATTCCAAATCTTAGTGATGTAGGCGGAGCCCATGTGTAGTTGGAGGCTAGTCCTTTGAAAAATCTATGCACTCACTCAACTCCTAGGTGTAATCCATTTTTATCTTCACTAAGATAACCATCCCTTTTACCCTTTACATTGACATGCCTCCTAAGAACTTGTTCCCCCCATTTGCTAGAGTTATCATAATTGAGAAGCAATGTAGCATACCTAGTGCTTGAAGAGTAAACCCAAAGTGATATGGTAAGCTCTTGATAGGGGCTTTGGCCAAATTTTGTGGTTAAAATCCGGGTTGTAAAAAACCCAGATCATTAGCCCTCCCCTTAGGCTAGAGGTATTCATGCCTCTAGCTTGATAATGATGGTCCAATAGAGCAAGGAGGACTACATCCCCTCATTGGTGGCTCTTCATTGAATGACTGCTCCAAAGTGTTCATATTTCTTTGAAAATAAGGCTTCAGTCGCGCCATCCATTTACCCTTGTCTTGTGAACCTTCCCATTCATGTCACCTAGCTTATAGCTACCATTTGGATATCTCCTTATGACCATGAATGGCCCTTCCCACTTGAACACAAGTTTAGCATCCTTTCTGTTATCAAAGCGGTTATCATAACGTAGCACAAGTGATCCTTCCCTTATGTGTTTGCTAGCCAGCTTCTTATTAAATGTCTTCCTTCTCTCTTCAACCTGCATGGAATAGTGTTGGTCAGCTAATTCTCTGTCTAACTCCAGCCTCTCTAGATCCAAGATCCTATCCTCTAACTTCTTATCTTGATTCTTCTCTCGATTGGCTACTAAAACACACAAACTGGCCAGTTCCACCTCTATAGGAAGTAAAGCCTCTTGGCCATAGACGAGATGAAATGGAGTATAGCCAAGTGAGGTTCTAAATGAAGTCATGTAGGCCCAAAGAGCTGCACTCAATTTTTTATCCCAGTGCTTGGGGTGCATGTGTACTTGCTTGGTAATTATCTTACAAATCAGCCCATTCACTTTTTCGACCAAACCATTACACTGTGGGTAGTAGGGAGTAGAATGCCTGTGCTGGATTTTTAGCTTTTCCATTAGCTTCCCTACTAGGTTCGCCCTAAAACCAAGACCCCGATTAGAGATAATTTTCAAATGTGTGCCAAACCTGCAACAACTATTTTCAAACACAAATTTTCCCACTTCTTGGGATGTGATCCTACTAGTTGCTGAAGCCTCTGCCCACCTCGTCATGTAGTCCACACCCATTATGATGTATTCCTTGCCAGATTGAGTTCGTGGGAGTGGCCCTATTGCATCAATCTCCCATTTCTCAAATGGGCCATATGTAGTTATGGGATTTTGTTCCTCATGCACTAGCTTCCTTGGTCCGACCTTTTGGCAATCATCACAAGTGCGGCACCACTATTGCACATCTCGATGTAGACTAGGCCACACAAAACCGGCTTGGAGAATCTTCCGCTAGTTATTTCTTGAGCAAAATGTCCGCCACAAACCCCTCCATAAAGTTTGTCACCTTCGGGACTGAACACCACTATTCCTGCTGCCGCTCTGTCTTTAATACTCTTGTAGGCCCCATTGAAGTAGAGGGCATGGGCATTCTCTGCCCGTGGCAGCTCTTCAAGAGGAGGTGTCTCCTCTTTTACCTTTCCCTTCTCCTTTTCCTTCTTTTGATGGCATTTATGGGTCAATAAATCAGCTAGGCAAGCTCGAGTAGAATCCTCCACCTTGAAGGTGTAGTCAAACTCTTGGAGTTGTATCACCCACTTAGTGATTCTGGCTGAAACATCCATGTGCTGTAAGGCATAGGGAAATGCTCTTCCGTCGTGATCACTGTGAATGGCCTAGGGAGAAGATAAGGACGAAACTTTCTTACAGCAAACATTAGAGACAAAACCATCACCTTGACCATCTTATACCCTCGTTCTGATGCTGTCATTACTCTATTAGAAAAGTAAACCGGTCTCATTAGGCCAATTTTAGCATCCTTTTGTATTAGTGCTGCCCCTAGAGCATCTTTCCCAAAACTCGGGTTGACAAAAAACTCTTGATCCCAGCAAGGCTGTAAAATTATAGGAAGGGTGCTAAGAGCCTTCTTCACCTCGTGAAAGCACCTTTCGCTTTCATCACTCCACAGGAGCTCCTCAGAGTGGGTTAACTGTTGCAGTGGAAATATTAATTGGGAGAGGAGATGAATGAACCGCCCCATATATCGCACCTTCTGAATGAAAGAGGTTAGTTGCTTCACAGAAGATGGTGATGGCACCGCCAATAGGGCCTTAACTTTATTTGGATCTGCTTCAATGCCCCTCTCACTTACGACATGTCCTAATAAAGTTACACTGCTTTCGCCAATGCGACACTTCTCATGGTTTAACTGTCCCCCCATTTGTGCGAGTCGGTTGAAAGCTTCATCCACCTTCCCTAGATGTAGAGCCTTAGAACTATAAATACAAAAATCATCAATAAAGATCCTAATGGATTTCCCAAAATATGGCTGGAAGACATAATTCATGAATTGTTGGAAGGTAGCTGGGGCATTTGTTAATCCAAATGGCATTACTTTGTAAGCAAAACAACCCCAAGGTGTAATGAAGGTGGTCTTCTGTTGATCCTCCTCAGCTATTCGGATCTGGAAATAACCTGAATACCCATCACAAACAGTGTATCTCTCATTCCCGGCCACCTCGTTGAGTATTTCATCTTGAAAGGGAAGAGGAAAGTGATCTCTCTTAGTTGCAGCATTTGGCAGCTTGTAATCCACACAAATCCTCCATTTTCCATTCTTCTTGGGTATCACCACCATAGGTGAAACCCACTCTGAGTCCCCTATTGGATAGATGAAGCCTGCCTTCAAAAGTCGTTGCACCTCAGTGAGTAGAGTGTTTTGTTGAACTACTCCCAACCGTCGTAGTCGCTGCACCACCGGCCTTGCTCCCTCTTTTAGATTAATGTGATGTTGTACTGCTGTCACACGTGTGATGTGTTCATAATCAGAAATAAAAAGTACAGAGTGTTTTATCACCACTTTCATGTAGGCTGCCTTCTCCTCAACTGATAGATCCTTAGCTAACATTTTTTCTAACCCCTCCTTCTCGACCTTTGGAAGCTGCTGCATAATTTCACTACTAGAAGGCCCTTTTAATTTAATCCCCATCACTTCTAGAGAGCTTTCTTCCTCCTCATTAGAAGACTCTCCCTCTGTCATCATAGATGACCAACCCTTGCTGGAACTCCATTCATCAGCGATGGTCTCTAACACAAGATCCTCCTGTCGGCCCTCCTTCATGTTGTAGATAGTGCTCTTCCATTTTTTATGCAGCCCCTTTTGTGCCCTTAGCTCTAAAGCCCCTGTCTCCCAATCTTGTCTTGCTTTCATTCCCATTAGCCAGGGTCACCCAAGAATGAGCGGATAGCCATCCCCCTTCACTGGCATCACATACATGTCAAGCTCCAATTGCACTCCACACACCTTTACCTTGACTTTATTTATAACTCCCAAACAATTTACTACTACATTGTTAGCCATTTTTGCCCCAAATTTAGTAGTTTCATTTACCTCTAATCCCAAATGATGCATCAACTTTTCCATCATGACACAAATCTCTGCACCTTCATCCACATATGTCTTTGACACTCTCTACCCATTGATTTCGGCTTCCACTAGAGGCACAATATCTTTCATCTTTCTAGTCTGGATTGCATTCACATGTCTATTCTTCATGGATCTAATGCTTACCATCTTGGACCATTGTCGCCGCACTTGGAGATAGATGTAGTAATTGTGGCCATGAAATTTTTGGCCCTTGATTCCTCACATCAGCAAGCAAATCATAAGCTCTAGTACCTTTACCCAGGGAAAAATCATTTGGCTCAATGTGTTGGCGTGAGCGAGCCCTCCTCTTTTTACTATTGCGTGTCTTTGCAGCCATTGATGACTCTGCCTCCTCTTCCATATTTTCAACCTCCTTCAGTGGCGTAGGCTCCATTCTCTCAATTCTACGGGCTTTCTTCACCGGCATTGCTTCAACCTCTACTACTTTGGCCTTCCCTTTGACATCACTCTCATCTAAACTAATTATCCTGACATCATGATTCTCTGGTGGTAATAAGATAAAGACATGTACATTAAAGGATGCATTGTAGTCTAGCATTGGGAAGATTATAGGTTCTGGTGATACAAGAATCTCCCTTAATCTTTCAGCCCCAAAGTACATGACAAGACATTGCTGGAAGAAAATCTTCCTACTGATGCATACATTAACTCGGATGTTTTGTACAGAGTGGAAGGTGTAGAAATTCGGGCCATTATTATTATTCATGAGTGGAGACTACTTAAGGAAGTAGAGAGAATGCACTTTCTTGAATTATGAAGGATTTTCCCCAGAGTGTTTCTTTCTGGAACCCACCAACTTTGCTATACAGAGAATTTGCTCACCAGTGATTGTTCTTGCCTTAGTGTGTCCATTCTCGGCAACATATATTTCATAAGGTGTGATGGACACCTTTTCAACCACACCCAACCTTCGAGCTAACAACAGTTGAAGGTAGTCTGCATACTTTGCACTTCTACAAAACTCCACACCGTACATGCATAGTTGTCCTCCTTTGATGTGGATTAGGCCAGAGAGAGAGGGATTTGATGATTTGGAGACAAGGACCTCTCGGAAGGGCCTTCACTTTGTTTGCAAAACACTCACCACAATTATGAGAACCTAGCAATTGGTGGCAACATAATTTTTTCCGTTGTGAGAGAATGAAATTTCTAAGGTGAACACCTTTTACCCGCATACGTGCCATCATCCGATAGGCATACTTCCTTTCTTGGGCTTTCTTGGGAGACGATTTTGGGAGTCGTGGAATTCGACCAGCTTCAAAAAAAATTGGTGAATGCGTTGGAGAAGAGCCACTTGGGGCACTTGTTGTAGAGGATGCACCACCATGTGTTGTATTGTCCCACATAAGGAGGTAGAGAATTGTGGTTGAGAATGTCCTCAGCGGGGGCACCAAAAATGAGGGATGAAATGATGAATGGGTTGCCTCTTACCCATCCAACCTCCAATCCTCACTAAGAGAACTAAAGAGGGGCACCACCTAGCCAAAGGGAGGATAGGCTAGGACATTCTTTTTCTCAAAGAGAATCAAGAGAACCAAGACACAAATTTACAAGAGAGAATATATGTACTAGACACCATATTAGAATATGAGAGAGAGAGATGAGAGGAGAGGTAGATAATAGGAGAAGAGATAGAGGAAGCTTGCCATTATGCTACATGGAATGAGAAGATGAGAAGAGAGGGAGATAATAGGAGAAGAGGCAGAGGAAGCTTGCCATTATGCTACATAATAAAAGAACTCACTCATAGCTCACCTCAAAGAGATGAGGGTATTCTAGAGTGCTCTCATGGGCTTGTCATTGTCCCCCCCTTCATTCTCCATGGGCTCTTTATATAGCCTCCATGAGGGATTAGATTAAGCTAATCTTATTGATTAACATAATCCTAGATGATGTATGGCATCTTTGAAAATATGGAGAATAGTGGATGGGGCAAGTCCCCACCTTGGTCATCATGCAAGAAGCCAAGTGTGATGGTAGACAAAATAGAGAAATGGAGCTAGATTACAAGAGGTGGATGCCCAAAGCACATTATTATAATATATTTACAAGAAGGATAGAATGCAAAGTTGGTGTGGTGAAAGAGAGAAGCAAATTGCATGTAGCCAGCAGTCTGTGCCTTCGTAACTTCAAATCCATGAAGAATCTGAAAAAAGTTTCTTCTGCAACTTTGTAGACCAGGTCAAAACCGATCGGGCTACGCAGGAATTTTCTTGAAATTCGCTTTTTCTTGGGGGTTATTGAGATTATAAAAAACGGCTTCCAAAAGCTGCTTTGACTTTAGTCCCCCATATGTATATAAATACATATAAGCATGTGACAAAAGGGGTCCATGCTTGTAAGCTTTTGTGGAAGATCCAAGTGACACCATGATGTGGATATTGACTTGTGTGCTAGGGTGAGGTGTCCTCTAATGATGGTGATAGATTCCAAATCTTATGATGCGGACGGAGCCCATGTGTAGTTGGAGGCTAGTCCTTTGAAAAATCTATGCACTCACTCAACTCCTAGGTGTAATCCATTTTTATCTTCACTAAGATAACCATCCCTTTTACCCTTTACATTGACATGCCTCCTAAGAACTTGTTCCCCCCATTTGCTAGAGTTATCATAATCGAGAAGCAATGTAGCATACCTAGTGCTTGAAGAGTAAACCCAAAGTGATATGGTAAGCTCTTGATAGGGGCTTTGGCCAAATTTTGTGGTTAAAATCCGGGTTGTAAAAAACCCGGATCACCAGCATGTGCTCGGTATATGGCAAGGGCTAGTTATCCCTCTTCGTAGCGGCATTAATCTTCTTATAAATTCACGCATACTCGAATTTTACCGTTCTTTTTCATAACGATCACTATGGACGATACCCAATTCGTGTGCTCGATCTCATATATAAATCCCACCTTCATGAGCTTATCTATTTCTTCCTTCATTGCATGGGCGTGTTTGGGATTCATAGGGTAAGGTCGCTGCTTCGTTGGCACCACTTTTGGAACCATTGGAATATTATGGGTCACAACCCTGGGATGGACTCCTCTTAGTTTCTCCAAGGAGACCAGGCAAACACATCGACATACTCTCGTAGGAGAGCAACCAGTGTAGCCTCCTCCTCCTTAGTTAGGTCGTCAGCAATGAACACAGGTCAAGGGTTCTTGCCTTCCCCTACCAAGTCGACTTCCTTGACCCTGGCCGGTTCCTCAATTGGTTCACTAGCTTACCCTTGTCTCTTTGCTCCTAGCAAAACCACCACTCTATCACCCTTTTTAAACTTCGTGAAGCATTTGGGGAGGTCATGCAGCTTCTTTTGCCTCTCTGCTTCTGAGCCTTTAGTTTGCTTCTTGGCCTCCTTCTTTAACCGTCTGTGCCTTAAGTGGACTAGCAGGTCCCCTTTAGTGTGTCTGACCTTAGAGGGTTGGGGTATTTTGAGATCACTCTCTGCATTGACTTTAGACTGCGAGCTAAACTCACATCCCTCACTTGAGGAAGGAGTTTCGCCAAGGGGTTGTAGTTCAGTAAATGCGATCCATCTTCAGTATTGGAGCTACTAGCGACTGCGCCACCTCTGCCTGCCCGTAATCCACGGCTCCCATGTGCTCCAACTAGGACCTATCGCACTCCGTCAGCATGACTCCTTTTTCATTTCGGCCTGCCCTTTCCCTTCTAGGCCTAGAGTTTGCCTTGATCTGCTCGATTGTTTTCCCTTCAGTGTCATATTCTATTGTGTCCAACTCCTCTTCGCTCTCATCCCCATAGAGCAACAATGCTCATACCCCTCACCATTGGAATCTTGCCCCTCTGACTGCGCATCATCCCCCAGGTGTTCCTCTCCAATATCCTCTTTGCCGGCAACTAAAGCCCAATTGTATAATAGGTTAAGATTGTGAATTTTAGTCCATTTCCACTCAGGCCGAGCCAAGAGATCGCCTAGGGGTTTTAGATTAGCCGCCTTGTTGCCTTTCAGTTTATTGGTCAAGCACTCTATGATTTCCTAAAGCTCGAGCTTGTTGGTGGGGATATGGAATGAGAACAGTCTCCCTGGGTTGCGTGAGCTTCTTGCCATCATGCAGAGTGGCACAGTGGGCTCCTTTGCTAGCATGCTTGGTGATTTAGCAGCTTGCTTATAGAACTCTTCCTCATTTGAGAATGATAGGTCAATAGTTGCCAAGACATGCATCCAATCCCTCTCATCCTCAGGGCAAGGGATGTACTTGGTCAATGACCCATAGGGCTTGCTTGCCTGGGTATCACCTTTTAGCATGGTCGAGATAGCATCGAGGTTGGCTAGGGTAGTCTTCCAGGTGTCCATCTCAACCCTTACCGCTTCCATCCTATTCCCCAAGAAGATGAGGTTGTTTCCCCAATCCTCAGTAACTCTCGCGTTCCTCATCCAGGGCCGGCCTAGCAGTATGTCGTAGTCCACACCCTTCATGACAATGAAGTTCATGGAAAACTACACTCCTGTGACCTTGATTGGCCAGGTTTTTAAGACCCTGAATGGTCTAACCTTCATTCCATTGGCCAATGTAACATTAAACCTAGCCGCTTCCACAGGTGGGTTTCCCCGAGCCTGTAGAACTGTGCGGCTCAAGACACTGACCCCGGTGCCGGTGTCTACAATTCCTTTTCGTGTTGCGTTCCCCAAGGCTAAGATAGGTAGGACTGCATGCATCCCCGTGCCTTCCCAGAAAGCGTTGATGTACAGTGACCTTGGAGCTGAGTGCAGCGTTAGGTTTGGAATTTGCGTGACTGCGTACTGCTCTTGCAAGTCAGCGGCAGCATGCTCCCCCTTTCCCTCCACCCAGTGCCTTAATTCTTGCCATAATGGAGGGTGCTGCCTAAGCAAATCTCCTAGGCTCACGATCACTGGGGTGGTTACTAAGGTGCTGAGGAGGTTGCTGGGTAGTTGGCTTCCTCCTTGGTCACCATTATTGTGCCATATGTCCTACTTAGCCTGTTGACAAGCTTCTCCCAGGTCTTGCCTCTATGGCATGTCTCATGGTGTGGGCGTGTTTCCCGATTGAGGTCGCAATGGCGAAGCGGGTGTGCTCACACTAGAAAGGTCTTCCATTTGATCCTCCAATATGGGTTCTACATCTTTAAGGTATTCTTGGGCGTCCTTGACCCACTCCTTAACTTTGGCTATAGCCTCGAGTTACCACCTGGAATGGGGATATTCCCCTACCTTGGCACTCCCTAGTTCTGTCGTCTTAGGAGCTAAAGTCTCTACCTCAGCATCAGTGACCCCCTTTCCTGCCACCACTAAAGTTGTAGCTTCCTCAGTCTTAAGGGTAATCCTTGCGTCTGTTCTCTTTCTCCTTCTCCTCTGGCTTTTCTTTCCCAATGAGGCTACATCCAGGTTACTTGGCCCAAGCAATGAGATGCCTGTTCGTTTTGTTTGCGCTCGCATCATGACATGCAGTGGGATGGGCGTATCCTCCCCGCCAAAGGTCTCCACACCAAATAGTCCCAAGGGCACGGAGGGCACGTTGGTAGAACTGGTTGCTGATGGTTTCCGTCTAGGGCAGTTAGGAAACAGGTGTGTGATCCCACACTCGGTGCATCGAAGGTCGACCTTGTCCTAGTTTGCCTGTTCCCTTTCCGGGCTGTTAAGGATTGCGTGGTGGGGGGACTTGCTCGAGATGATGCGCCGAACACACACAGAATGCACAATGAGAAGCTCACTCAAGAGACAAGAAGAGAGGTGGAGGCCAAAACGTTTTCTTGCTGATTTCTTCTTCTTCTTCCACACACTTTACAATGTACACAAAGTATAAATAAGATACAACATAAAGGAAAGTGGCCTACTAAGTCAAACAATGCATAACCAACTACACTAGTTGACTGGCACTATAACTATGCCAGCTGTAAATAGGTGTAACAACCTGAATATAATAAGTAATGAGTCAGTGGTCATGTGAGAGTCATAATGACCACCGACGTGCTAAGTGTAGACGTGTGGACCTATCTAACCAGGCGGTCCATCATCAATGTCCACATGTGTTGAGCTTGTCATCTCAACACTCCCCCTCAAGCTCAACTACATCTCTGCAACTCCAAGTAAGCTTCGAAACTTTTGAAGCTTCTCTGTACCCAATGCCTTCGTGAAGATGCCAGCTATCTGATCCTGTGTGCTGACATACACCAAGTCAATCTCACCTGCTAGTACCTTCTCTCTCACAAAGTGGTAGTGTACCTCAATATGTTTTGTCCTGGCATGGAACACAGGGTTCCTAGCCAAATGTATACTGCTCATGTTGTCACAATAAATGACAACTACACCTTCCACCTGCACATCTAAATCAGCCAATAACTTTTGCAGTCATACTACCTCACATGCTGCAACAGCAACACCTCTATACTCAGCCTCTGTACTCGACAAAGCAACTGTAGATTGCTTTTTGCTACTCCAAGCAACTGCTGCACTACCAAGAGAGAGGTAGATCTTCTATCAGAACCAGCCCAATCTGTATCTGTGTATCCAAACACCTGTACATCTGTACCTGCCTCATAGAAAAGTCCATAATGTAATGTGGACTTCACATATCTCAATATGCGTCTGATTGCATCCAAATGTGGCTTTCTAGGTACTTGCATAAACTGACTCACAAGACCAACAGCATAGCTCAAGTCTGGCCTTGTAATGGTCATGTAGATCAAACTCCCCACTATCCTCCTGAATATAGTAGGGTCTTCTATCTCATCCCCAACATCAGCACTCAACTTTACATTCTACTCCAACGGGACTGAAAGTGGTTTGCATGCTGTCATACCATACTTGGACAACATATCCAAGCCATACTGTCTTTGGGAGAGCCATATACCATCATCACATCTGATCACCTCAATGCCAAGGAAGTATCTTAGCTCACCTAAATCCTTTATCTCAAACTTCTTCTTCAAAAAATCCTTGACTTCAGCAATCCCACTATCACACTCACCTGTAATAATCAAGTCATCCACATAGATGACTATGATGACCAAATCTGCATCTCCCTTTCTCACATAAAGTGAGTGATCAGCATCTGAAACATAAAAGCCAATATTGACAAGATACTCTCTGATCTTGTCAGACCATGCTCTAGGTGCTTGCTTGAGTCCATAGAGCGCCTTCTTCAACCTGCACACATACGTGGGATGCTTTAAATCCTCATAACCTGCTGGCTGATCCATATACACTTCTTCCTGCAAATCACCATGCAAGAAGGCATTCTTCACATCCATTTGGTGCAACCTCCAACCTTTGGCTGCTGCCAAAGCAATCACACATCTGACAGTTGCCATCCTAGCAACTGGACTGAAGGTTTCATCATAATCTATGCCATATGTCTGGGCATAGCCTTTTGCAACCAGCCTAGCTTTGTACCTACTAATAGAACCATATGCATTGTGCTTAATCTTATAAACCCACTTACATCCAATGGCTTTCTTGCCCTTCGGTAATGATACTAGATCCCAAGTCTTATTGGCCTCTAATGCAGCCATCTCCTCATCCATTGTTGCATCCCAATGAGCATGACCAACAGCCTCCTCAAAACATGTGGGCTCAACATCCTCAACTAGTTTCACCATATAAGCATAATGGTGAGCTACATAACCTTCAAAACCAAATCTTTTAATAGGGTATCTCACCCTGCTAGACCTGCGTACCACTGGATCACTCAATGGAGTCCTTGCATTAACGCGTGCTCTCTGCACACCTGGAGTCCTCGCTGAAGGAATGCCAAGCTCATCATCCAAGCTCTCTGAGCCACTGGAGTCTCCATCAAGAACTGCATCAATGCCTTCTGACACTTTATTCTTTTCTTTGTCTTTACCTGTAGTGCTACTAGATGCACCTGAAGATGTAGAGGTACTCCTTAGTCTCCCAGACCAAGGACTACTAGATGATATCTCTGGTCCACTAAGAGTCCGTGATTCTTGCTTTTCAGCCTGCACATGAGTGTCATGATCATCATCATCATCTAGTGCATCACCACTAGATGCATACCAACTGCTCATTTCATCAAAGATGACATCCCTACTCACTCTGAACTTATATGTGACAGGGTTATAACAGCGATACCCTTTCTGCTCTAAAGAGTATCCAATAAAGACACACTTTTTAGCCTTTGGATCCAGTTTCTTCCGCAACTCATCTGGCACATGAACATATGCAATGCAACCAAACACTTTCAAGTGTGAAACATCAGGCTTCTTACCTGTAAAACATTCTTCGAGGGTGAACTGCAGCTATGGGAGTTCTGTTCATAATATAAACAGCAGTATGAACAGCCTCAGACCAAAAATGCTTAGGCATATTCCTTTCAGCCATCAAGGCACGTGCAACTTCTACAATATGCCTGTTTTTCCTTTCTACAACCCCATTTTTCTGTGGGGTATACCTGCATGTGAACTGTCTCTTTATCCCATGAGACCTCAGAAAATCACTGAACTCATTTGAGAGGTACTCTCCCCCTCCATCTGACCTCAAGCACTTTACTTTCAAGCCTGTTTCTCTTTCAACTACAGCCTTGAAAATTCTAAAGTGCTCAAACGCTTCACTCTTTTCCTTCATAAAATATACCCACAGCTTTCTAGAACAATCACCAATAAATGTGACAAAGTATGAACTGCCTCCAAGAGATACATTTTGTGTAGGTCCCCCAAATGTCTGTATGCACAACATCAAGGATATTTCTACTTACATCTCTATCATGTGAAAAGGGTTGTCTTGCCTGCTTACCAAACTGACATACTTCGCATACCTTATGAAATTCTGCAACTCTAAATGTAGGCAAACATATAACCAACCCTTTGGACTGCATTAATTTCAGCCTTTGTACATTTGCATATCCAATGTGTTTGTGCCAAATTTCAATGTCTGCAACAACACCTTTTCCTTTAGCATACATAGCAGCATTCATAGTAGGAATTCCAGCATCCAGAGTAAACATACATCCAACTCTACTTCCCTTTGCAACTAACTTGCACTTGTCATTGAACTCTTCTACGAAGCAACCCTTTGCATTAAATCTGACTTGTAGCCCTTACTCTACCATCTGACCCACTGACACCAAGTTCTTTGTAATAGATGGCACATGTAGTACATCTGAAAGACTCTTTGTCTTACCATCATGCAAGGACAAGGGAACTTTTCCAATGTGTGAAATTGGGTGGCATGAATCATCACCCGTCTGCACATAACCTGCATTTTGTAAATCCTGCATCTCTCCAAACCATTCTGCATGGCTGGTCATATGATTGGATGCACCTGAATCAACATACCAAACATCTTCATGTGTTCCCTTTCCTGTAACAGCATTCAGCATGTGCTGCATAACAAATAGACGTTCATTTTTGTCTTCATTCTGTCGTGAAGACCATGCATAGTTTCCTTGCTGCAACTTACCACTGCGAATATCATCTTTCTTAGCATAACATTGGGCTGCAATATGACCTGTTTTGCCATAGTAATGACACACAATACTAGAGTTGTTAGAGCCTCTATTCTGCCATCCACCTCTTCCTCTAAAGCTCCCCCTACCTCTAAAGTTACCACGACCTCCTGAAACCTGCATATTGCCAAATTGCTAATTCAATCTGTTTTGCTGGTTGTCACTACCACGTCCTGTACCACGGCCTCTTGAAGAGAACCTGCCACATCCCCTTCCTGAACTAGAGTAGAAAGCTTGGACTTGTTCACCACTTCTTTCAGATGTCTCACTCTGCATGTTGATCTCTTCAGTGATCATAAGGGATACCAACTCATTGAAATCTGGAAATGGCTTTCTAACATATACAGAAGTTACAAAAGACTTCCAAGACTTTTCATTGTTAAGTCCACCCAAGGTAGACGACACCAAATCATCATCATCGGGCATTGCATCAATCGCTGCCAATGCATCTGCAATGCTTCTTACCTTCAGTGCATACTCATTGATAGACATCTTCCCTTTCTTTAATGTATTCAACTCTTGCTTGAGTTGAATCTTTCGTGCCTTTGTATTTACAGAAAACATACTTTCAAGTATGGTCCAAGCTGCATATGAATTCTCTGCATTTCTAATGTGTCCCAGCATATTATTGTCAATTACTGCAGACAACCAATACATGACCTTTTCATCCTTTGCATTCCATTCCTTCCGTGCCTTTGTCTCTTCTACCATTGGAGGATCACTCACCTCCAGCTCCTTTTCTTCACCTAAAACAAACTCGTAGAGGCCTTTTCCAATAAGGAAATTCGTGACACGGAACTTCCATGAAGGGTAGTTGTTCTTGTCGAGCTTCTCAATGATGGGGCTTCCACTGTTCTCTGCCATTATCACAAAATTAATACCAATAGCAAGCAAATCTTTTGCAACCCTCGACCTGTAGTGCACAACAATACACCAGACAGCCTTTTTCACTGTCTGCTCAACAATACATGCAATCTGTAACCTGTTTGTAGATAAACCTTGTGTTTACTCACTGGTAAACACCTTTGAACTTACAGATCTGAAATCTGTAACCTGCGCACCCACTTTCGGTCAATACAGTCAAAGTAATAGCGTACCCTAAAACTGTTGTAATCTCACTGCAATCTGAGATTTTTGCTCTGCCCTGCTTCCGGTGTCTCCACAGGCACTATCCAAGAGAGAGAGTGAAAGAATGGGAGAGCCTCTTACACGTGGCTTGCTTGCTCGAACCTTGCTTCTTCTCCTTCGCTTCAACCTTCGAAATCAGCCTCTCTCAGTGGTGCGGCTCTGATACCATGTCAAGAATTGCGTGGTAGGGGGACTTGCTCGAGATGATGCGCCGAACACATACAGAATGCACAATGAGAAGCTCACTCAAGAGACAAGAAGAGAGATGGAGGCCAAAACGTTTTCTTGCTAATTTCTTCTTCTTCTTCCACACACTTTACAATGTACACAAAGTATAGATAAGATACAACATAAAGGAAAGTGGCCTACTAAGTCAAACAATGCATAACCGACTACACTAGTCGACTGGCGCTATAACTATGCCAGCTGTAAATAGGTGTAACAACCTGAATATAATAAGTAATGAGTCAGTGGTCATGTGAGAGTCATAATGACCACTGACGTGCTAAGTGTAGACGTGTGGATCTATCTAACCAGGCGGTCCATCATCAATGTCCACATGTGTTGAGCTTGTCATCTCAACACAGGCAGCGTGATGAAATATGGCCTGGATGACCACAAGCCCAACATGAGATTGGATCCTGGCTTGGTCCTCCAAAGCCTCTACCTCTTCCTCTGCCCAACGCCATCACCAGTACTGGTCGATAGTCCCATCACGACTGGATTGCCTTCCTCGTCATAGGAGATGTATGGGTTCACGTAGGTTTCTTCTTCACTAGGTTCTTCCACATAATGAACAGGAGCGTCACACTCGGTGGTTGGGTTACATAGGGTCCTGGTGGTCTGGGTATGCCTGTTGGGTTCATCTCTAGCCTAGGGATGGCTGGTCTCGGGTCATTTGGTGCTGAAAGTGCGAGCTGGGCTCCCCTATCCAAGAAGTTAGATGGCATGTTGCCTAAGTATGGAGGGTTGTATTGTTGCGCATATGGGAACCTCCTGGGAAATATGCAGTGCAACACGTCATGACTGAACCTACCACAGTTCGAACACGACCTAGATCTAGGATCTTGACACTCGGCTGGGAGGTGGTTTCCACCACAGTGTATACATTGCACGTGACTCCGCGTAGGCTTCCTTATTTGTTCTTGCAATCGTGCAAGCTCCATTCTTACCTCAGCCAGGTCTTGGACTTGGTCAACACCCTTTCCCTTATCATGTACGCTAGAGTTCTCTCTCTCTCTCCCAACGTCGTTGTCCGCTCTAAAGCTCTCTAGCTTGTACTGTCCCGACTGGAGTTCCTCATGCTTCGCTCCCTAAGCTGATCTTCCACCTTTATTGCCTCTTCAAAAACCCTAGCTAGCATATCTCTGTGTAGGGTGGAGTTACTAGCCAAGGCCTGGTAGAGCTCCTCACTTCGGATTCCATTTATAACACCGTAGACATAGCCTTCTTGTTAGGTCGCTCATTGGGCGGGATCCTCTTAAAGAGGCTATGCACATGAGTGACGTAGTCCCTTACGTCCTCCTTTGACTAACATTCATCAATTGGATGATGAGGTTGTCAGAGTATCTTGCCTCAGAGAACCTCTTGATAAAATGGTCTTTAAGACAAGCAAAGTTCGTGCGCTCGGCTGCATTTAGACTAGTGTACCAAATTCTCCCCTTATCACCTAAAGACAGCCCAAAAGCTTGAGAGCATTGTGCAAGGTCTGTGAGACCGTTTGCTTCACAAACTTGCTCGAACTGCTCCACAAAGCTATATGGGTCGTTGCTAGGTTCATACTTGTCTAGTTGCTTTGCTACCACAGGGATCCTAGATTGCCCCTTTGCCCCTTGCAAGACCCCTAATCCTAAGAGTAATGTTGTGGCTAAGGCTGCTACGCTCTGCTCAACGGACGTGTTGTCCATGAGCCGCCTGGCTACAAGTTCACTTAATGATAAGTCAGCCTCCACTATTCGCTCTCTCTCTGCATTTGGTCTTGCCTTGGCTGCTCTAGCCAGGGCTAGCACGCGCGGCCTCGTACATATCTACGTCTTGTTGGAGTTTCCTAGCCTTTTGCTCGTGGTTATAGGCGATCATGCTCTCTAGCGCCCTTCTGATCGCCTTTCTTTCCTCTTCTAGGGTTGCTACCACTTCCTCTACTGGCCTACCCTGAACTACCATCCTAGCCAACAAGTCATAGTTGTTGACTAACTCCTACACCATGACTGGGAATTCTCCCAAGTCCAGTCGGTCCTCTCCTTGTCCACCTTGTAATCCTGACATTGCTCCCACTTCCAGCTCCACAAGGTCATCGATCAACTTGAGTAACTCCGGCAACTTCCAATCCTCTATGTTGTTGCCTTCCGGATCTTTGTATCCTCTTAGGGCCCTACTGATGGGGTTCTCTAGTAGCCAGCTATGTTTTGGGATCTTCTTCTAGTAGTGGGTTCCTTGATGTTATTATGTTTCCTGATGAGCTCCTTGTTATTGGAAATCGTCATCAATCTTATCCACAACTTGTGCTTCGTGCTTTCTAGTGCTCAGTGCGAAAACAGGCTTTTCCTTTCCTTGTAGTGCACCTTAGGTGATGAAATCAAAAGGTGAGGTGAGGATGCACGAAATGCTCAATGCAGATTCTACCCTACCCCTTACGTTTGTAGCCTGATGTGGCTCTAAGCACAGGTTCTGGCCGATCTAAAGTTTTATTGAAAGACCCTACTGTATTCTCTATTCTGCTTCAGGGTTGGCTAGTTGGTTGGCTGGTCGTCGAATGTCACGTCCAATTCCAAATTTGGTCTGCCCAGTATCTAGCTGTTCAGGGTGAATCTTCGGTCACCCTGTCTGGCCTCTAGCTTCTAAGGTTAAACTGGGTTTCCTGGGGGATCAGAGATGTGACCAAGGTGACCAGGACTGTGGGACAGGTTTAAAAGCCTTCTATTCAAACTCTGTTGAACTGGTCCGATTCTGGGAATCGGACGGGATGGTCCGATTCTAGCGATTGGACGGGATGGTCCGATTCTAGCAATCGGACGGGCGGGTCCAATTTTACTTAGGTATGACCTCCCTAGTCGGACGGGGGTGGTCCAACTACTGCAATGGGTTGAGTGGTCCAAGTCCGGGACTAGGACACGTGGCCTAACTTTGACACCAGATCCGATTCTGGGAATTGGATCAGACACGTGGTCTGGAGATCGGATTGGACAAGTGGTCCGATTTTTGGCTGGTTCGATTCTGGAGATCGAATTGGACAAGTGGTTCGATTTTCGGAGTCGGACAGTTCGACTGTTGAAATCAGACAGTCCTATTCTGGGACTCGGACGCACTGGTCCGACAACGCGGACGACGGCCCGCGAGTTGCGCGCGATGTCTCTAGGTTAATGTCTACTCTACCAAATTGTGCCATGCCTTCCAAATAGATCAAAGTAATAGAGGGGACCGCCTGGCATACCTCGAAGCGATGTGGCGCTTGAATCGATCAGTGCTTCGCGATTTCCCGCAGCTCTCTCTCTCTTACTCTCTCATGGCTCTCAAGCTCACTCTCTTCTCAGAAGTCACAATATCAAATGTAGCATTCCCTGGCTCCCTGGGCCCCTTATTACCTAATCCCAGTCTGCTGTAGACTCGGAGATTAATCTCTCACACTCTTCCAGCCAGATGTCTGAATCTGTGCCCCTACTTCCCTGTCTCCAGCAGCAGCAAAACCCTTCTTTTTCCTATCCTACACTTAACCTAATGCAACAGAAATCAAAACAGAGATAGAGATGGATGATCCTACTCTAACATTCAACAACAAATCAAAATACTTACCTGCTCCAGGGATTAAAACCTCCTAAATCTCCTAACTATCTCGAGCACCGGTTCAAGTTGCAAACCCTACTGCTATGCTCGATTTGATGTGCATGGTGCTCAAGGCTTGATTCCATTGATCCCAGCAACGGAACCAAAATGTAGGGGAGCTACGGAGCTCTACCCCGAGACCTACGGACCGCTTATTGATCAAGCGTTTCAAGCTGAGCAGCCATGGCTACCTCTCACATAGCCAACACGTAATGCCTACCTTGCGGGTGTAGTGAGCTTACCTTGATGCTCGATCGAGTTTCCTCCTCTCTCTTGCACTCCGATAGCTCCACGATCCTTGTGGCAAGCTCAAGCAACCTCAAGCCCCCTCCGTCAAGCTCCATCCTCCATAGCAGCGCGAGACAAGAGAAGAGAAGAAGAGAAGGGAAGATGAAGAGAGAAAATGGGGAGCTTCTTCTCCACAATCCCTCACTCTCACACACTCACTCCCTCACACTCTCTCAATCCCTCACTCAAGCACAAGCATGAAGGTAAGAAACAAGAGAAGAAGAAGAAGAAGCTTTAGCCACACCCCAGAATGAGCTTCTCATTCACTTTTGAACTTTATATACATGCCCTACTTTTTGGGCAGTCATCCCCACCTTTTACATGGCCGCCCTCTTTTCCTATTTCCCACCGTTCTAACTTATCCCATTCCCACTAATGCATACAATTTACATGGGAGTGAGCCCGGCACTCTTTTTACAAGGATTCAGGAGCGCCTTCATATTTAATGGCACACTTTTACTCTTTTCTTTTCTCGAGGTGACACCATCATTCAAATCATTCAAATTTTCAGGGTCTGACCTCCATCCAGGACGCCTTTTCCTTCCTTTGTCCTGTGCCTTCTTGGTTGTCTCCTTCTTCCATTTTTCCCGCACTTCTGCTCCATTTTTCGTTCCTCTGTGCTGCGGTAAACAATTGGAATGGGACTATACCCTACGGGTAAAGAGATTGAGCAGTGCATCCCTCTTGTTTCCCATTCTCTTTGAACCAAGTGCAGCATGGGTCTGCTTCGGTTTGGGTATCTCTGCATAAAGTCGGATGTCCAAGATCCGACACTAGAATGCTGTCAGGAGACCTTGGCCACTAGGAACCTAAATTTCAGATTGATCCCATGGGTTCGGCCACAAATGTTTTGTTGCGAGGTGGACTCAAGAAACCCTAGGAGACAAACCCCGTAACATTCCATGAGAGTTCCAGGCGGCATCGCTTAGATTTTATCTTGATGGACCACTAAAAACATGCTTCAGCCACGTTACAGGAAGGTATGGGCATGAAGCCATCCACTGCAAATTGCCTTGAGTAACCTTATCAACAATACTACCCAATGAACTGTTGATACCGCTTTGATAGAGAAGCTCCACTAGCTCTTCTAGCACCTGGTGATCAAAGGCTAGTTGCACCCAAGGTAGACATTAACAATCCACATAGCTAGACCCTATGCACCAATCACAACTTTGCCCCAAAGTAATGCTCCTTCCACTATATTGAGGAGCCAATATGGAGGAAGAGCCTTATATAAACCCCTACATCTCATATGATGAAGAGGGAAACCCAGTTCTTGTGGACTATATGCTAATTTCAATGATGACATTGGACAAGGGAAGAGGATGAGGATTAGGAGAAATGTAGTCCTAGGAACCTATGACATGTTGGAATTGCAATCACCCTAGACATATCTCCTCTTGGTGCCCTAAGAAGGAACAAACTAACAAAGACAAAGTCAAGTTGCGATGCCTTAAGTGTGATGTCACACATTTGTGCACTAATTTCCCTAAGAGAAAAGTATCAATGAGCAGCTCAAGCATATCATCCGTACCCTTTGGGATTTTTTGGTGTCAAATCTTTGGATGATTAGGCCAACCCTGTACCACGAAATGTGATGACTAGGGCACAAACCAAGTAGGCAGGAGTATCAATACTTAGGCTGAGCAACATGAATATTTCCTCTATTGGAAAGAAAAATAGGAAAAAGAAGAAAAAAGAGCCAAAGGAAAGATTACTCTGAAGAGTAATAATGCTACAATGGTAACATCCAATATGAAAGTACTAGATGCAAAATTTGAAACCTTAGCTCCAAAAGCTAAGACAAAGAGGAGTGCTAAGGTAGGAGAGCACCTTCACCTAAGGCACCAAATGAAGATCATAGAGAAAGTGAGGGGTTGGGAAGAGGAAGCTCAAGCACGTATGGGACATTCAATACCAAATCACAAAGATCATGAAATATCGAGCATAGAGCCACCCTCCTCTCCAACTTACATATGATCAGTATAATGAGCCAAGGGCTAGAACCTCATGCTCAACCAAGTGAATCCACCTTGCCTCAACATGACCTAGGGATAGAACCTCAACTACCCAAGAGAGATAAAGCCAACGACGTCGATGCAAGACTACTAGTAGCCCTCATGTCCAGTCAAGTGTTGTTGCCTTGGGGCAAGTAATGAGACAAAACCAAAATCTGTGGAATACATTCAAGATATAGATTGAGGAGCAAGAATGATCAATAGTACCACACAAAACAAACAATGACACCCACATTCCAAGTATGACACCCTCCATAGTCAGGGACACTAAGAGGTTTCAAGTTGGCTACAAGATTGTCAAGCTAATTTTCCTATCAAATACTCAAGGATCCTATGCAATTCTAATTTGCTCATTGGAACATGATCTGTCATAGGAATTGGCCATTTGCGTGAGCTTCTTGCCATCATATGCACATGGATACTATGGGCAGGTCATTGTTCTTAGGTATAGTGAATTTTCTAGCTTCATAGAATGCGCTTGCTTTCTCAACAGCCCTCTTGTAATCATCCTTGTCATTGGAGAACAACATGTAAATGATCGTGAGCACATGCATCCAATTGTGCTTGTCCTATGGACAAGGGATGTATTTGGTCAAGGGACTGTGGTTGGGTTTGCTACGTGATTCTCCATTGAACATGGTAGATATGGCATCTAAATCGACTAGAGAGGGCTTCCAAGAACTACTTCTATTCTGTTTCCAAAGAACATTATCCCTTTACAATAATCTTCTGTCACTTAAGCACCTTGCATCTAGGGTCTTCCTAGTAAGATATTGTAGTCCACACCCTTCATAATAACAATGAAATTCACTGAGAACTAGACTCTTGCTATCTTAATTTACCAGTCTTTTAAAACTCTAAATGGACAAAATTTTGTGCCATTAGCGAGTGTCACTGTGAATTTAGTAGTTTCCACAGGGGGGACTACCCCACGCTTATAACACTATGTGGCCAAGGACATCACTCTTGCCCCTATGTCCATAATGTCTTTTCAAGTCACGTCTCCTAATGCCACAATTGGTAGGACATCAGGGATTTGGAATATGATGAGCAAGTAGAGGATGAGCTCACTAAATGGGAGAGTTTTGACGAGACAAATGCATAGACTGTGACTCTAGGAATGAAGTGAGTGATGAGAAAGTAGGTATTATTGACTAAGACATAGAAATGTAGACAATTGAGCAGATAATTATGGACTCTAAGCCCAAAGAGATGAATATGTTCAATATTGAAAAAGGAGTCATCAGGGTGGATTGCAATTGATCCTTGACTGGAACATCGAGATGTGGTTGAGTATGAATGAGCACGATTGACCCAACTTCAATCTACAATGTTGTATGAAATGGGATCAGCATCAGAACTCTAAGCATTGGGTTCAACTGAAAGTCCAAAGTGAGTTCTAACAATGACCTTAAGATACCGTGACCCTCTAAGACTAGACACACTAAAGGGGACCTTCCAGTCCACCTGAGGCATAGTAGGTTGAAGAAGGAGAGAAATAAATAACCTAAGGACTTAGAAGCATAATAGTAAACGAAATCCCACAATTTGCCAAAATTCTTTACAAAGTTTTAAAAAGGTGACCGAGTAGTGTGTTGTTAGTGGGAGCCAAAAGGAAATGCCATGCCATTGAATTCATCGAGAAACTTATCAACCTGGCAAGGGAAGGGGATAAGTTGACTTGTGTTCATAGCTGACGATTCGACTAAGGAGAAGGAGACCAACCTATTCATCTCTTAAATGAATTATCAAACTTGTTTGCATGGCCCATGGAAGAGTTGAAAGATATTGATCTGAGTATAGTGACTCATAACATCCCTATGGTCCCTAATGCAACACCGGTCAAAACAAAGACCTTATGCCATGAATCCTAAGCATCCTCACAGTATAAAAGAAGAAATTGAGAAGCTTTTGGGCATTGGGTTGATTTACAAGATTGAGCACACTAATTAGATCTCACTTATTGTGATTATACTAAATAATGGAAAGATTTGAGTGTGTGTTAACTAGAAAAAGTCAATGCATCAATGAAGAGAGATAACTATCCTTTGCCTTACACCAACCAACATGCTTGGGAGAGCAGTAAAGAAGGAAGCCTATAGCTTTCTTCACAGGTTTTTGGAGTATAACCAACTGCAAGTCCACCGAGATGACAAGCACAAAATGGCATTCGCTATAGAATGGAGAGTGTTTGCGTATATATCATGCCATTTGGGCTGACTAGTACCCTATCACCTTCCAACACTCATATATGCAATCTTCAAAGACATGCTTAGGAAATTGTTAGAAGTATTTTTCAATAATCTATGTGTTCATAACAATGGGAAGGAACACCTAGAAAAACTTTGCATCACCTTTGAGCGATGTAGACAATATGTCTCTCATTGAACCCCTTAAAGTGCTAATTTTGGGTCAAGCATGGCTACATACTAGGGCACATAGTGTCAAGGAATGGGATTACCACGCTTACTTCTTGAAAGTTAAAGTGATTGTGGATCTTCCACCATTGAACAACTATAAGGGAGTTCAGTGTTTCCTAGGTCATACTGGATATCATCTGCAATTCATGTTCAATTATGCATTAATTGCTAGACCCCTATAAGATTGAAGAGATGAATGAACTATGGTTGTAGAGAGTTTGTTGCGAATCATATAGTTGATTGTGAATAGATTTTGGCTTGCTTAGAAGGAGTGCATTTGACTCTTTAGGACAAAAGTCTATGTTTGGAGTTAAAGAGATGTTGACTGTGGGTCCTATGTATGGGCCTATAGTAGGAAGCCTTCATAGCAAAGGTAGATGGGATTGATAGGATGCAAGATAACTATTTGAGCATTTTAGAGGTTAGAAGGTTTTTAGGGGTGTATGACTTTTACCTCATATGGATACCACATCTCATGCATGTGGTTAATGATTTGTATAAGTTATTATGTAAGGGATAGAAATTCTAGTGGAGTAGAAAGGAGACCAAATCCATAAAGAAGCTAAAGAGATTGTTCGAGTCTACACCAACATTGAGAAAGGCTAATTATTCAAAGGAAAAGCCTGTTATCATTACAGTGGACACTAGCTCAATTGGTATTGCATGGCAATCAGGCAAGATGAAGAAGAAGAAAATAGATATATGATTAGATTTGGTGCAAAAGTGTTACATGAAAGGTAGAGGAGATATCCACAAGTGAAGAGGGAGCTATGGGATGTTGTGATAGCCCTTAAATGCAATAAAGAGTACTTTATACATGCATATGTGGTTGTTGAAATGGATTCTTTGCCATTATTTGGGATGGTTGCTAGTTGTGCCACTTTTGATATGGCCATGCTAAGGTGGATTGCATATTTAAAGTCACTAAATCCTAAATTGCAGCATACTACAAGGAGAATAATCCAATTGGTGCAAACATGTTGTCTAGATTATGCTTTGAGGATGAAGACGGGATGATGGATGATGAAGAAGAGGGAAAATTTCCAATTGAAAATACATGTACTACTATTCAAGCTAGATTGGCAGCAAGTATAATTGCAAGCACAACATTAAATACAAGTACAATAGATGATTTGATAAAGACAATTATTATTGAAACAATAATTACAGTGGTAATAGAGAAAGTGTGTACAATGATGGATAAATCTTGAAAAGTAGAGAAAAAGCACTCTAGGTGTATTTTAGCTTTAGAGGTGGTCTTGGAAGACTTATACATAGGGAGATGGCTGAAAATAGGGCAACATCTCAACACATTGTCCAAGAGAGATTAATGATTTGAAGAATAATACAAAAGAATTAGAAGAAAAGTATATGGGTTATTTAAAAAAATAGATATATTTGGAAATATGCAAAGAAGAAGAAGAAGATAGAGCTACACAATTATAGGTAATGAAAGAGACTCAACCATAAACTAGATGAACTTATCAAGTAATATATAAGTGAGCTGCTTGTTAAATCTTCGTGTCCAGTCACACTGAACTAAAGCCCCTCATGAAGAAAACCCAACAATTGTCAATAGGCATATCAATGAACTCCCCTATAAACGTAGACTCTTTCATTGTTTCATCAATTGGACATGATACCACATGACACCCTACATGCATAAGAACAAGGTGATACCTATCCAATCCAATAGACATATAATACCCTATTTTGGAGCTTCAAAATATCCTTCTTTTAGCATAAAGATTCAATCTCTCAACCTCCTACAACATAGACTAAGAAACATCAAAAGAGCCCTCAATATCCCTCTTATCGAAATAGCCCAAAGCAATAGTTAGCACACAAAATCAAGGTAGATCAAAAAAATCCCTCCATGAATAATCGCTCGGGTTCCTTATTTAGATCAATTCATAGTTGTTATCTTCTTCATGCATCATGCCTTAATCATTTCAAGGAGATTTCTCTCAATCCTTTCCCTACTTATTGCACTCCCAGTACATAGTAGTCTCCAACCCAAAGTATGCTTTTTACCCTAGTTTGTAGCCATAACTATAAGCACCTAGATATGCCCACTTTTTGCGCCATAAAATCTAGGGGCTATCCTATAGGTGCCCACACTTCAATCCTCCTTCAAATCTTATATTGGGTCCACTTAAATATCCACTTTGCTACCCATAAAACATCATTTGACACTATTCACTCTAACAAAGGTGTAAATCAACTTCAACTTCATGATATATATGTATAGATAGTGTAAATTTAGCAAAAACATAGTCAATTCAATCCCATAGGTATATATGAAAAATACTATCACTATTAAATCTTCCTATAGTTTTCAACTATTGGACATGCACCATGATAGCCCTCAACCAAATCCATGCCAAAAGTTAATCAATGTAACATTAGTACCTTGGTCTTCCAAAGGTTTACTATCAATCCTCTATCCATGCAAAATGCTTGCAATGGATCCATGTTTTTCTGCAAGCTTTTGGGGAAATTTATGATCAATACCACATCATCTGTAGACAATAAAATGGCTATCAATATGCCAACCAAGCTCACACATAGTCCTCCTACTCTATCCACATATCATGCTTTAACTTTGTTTGAGTCTTGCAACACTCATCATCATACCAATTGTTTCATGGAGTAGTATTTTATGGTGAGGTTGGGAAACTCATGGTACAAGGAAAGGCAATATGTGCTATTGATGCATGCAAAACTTCTCCCAAGCTTGTGATTTCTGTTAACAATCATTATTGTCATGCCATGTCATGTCCTACCTGTGAGCCCTAGTCTAAGTCATACAAGGGCTATAGGAGCTTTGACATGTATGTCACTTGTTTTGACAAAAGAGGTAGCTCATTCTAGAGCACTCTGTTTATTACCTTTTAGTGCATTTTCTCCTCTAGTTAGGATTTTGTGTGCATTTCCCAAGCAATTTCTGCATTCGTTAGTCTATCTCACTTGTCAAACATTGTCCACCCTTTTCAGGATTTTTCTAAGATTGTTTGGCATTTTACCAACATTAAATGTTGGTCAACCATATTTTGGCCCCAGATTTTAAGTCAGCTAAATTTGGGGGTATTTGGCCATTTATAGTCTTCCCCACTTAGTTGGTAGATCATTCATTCATTCATCTTCCTCCTTCTTTGGTAGGTGCACACTCCAGCTCTATCATCTTTCTCCATCACTAGTGCTGCTATCATTATCAATCTGATCCGGTGCCCTCACTAACCTTGTGGGCTATGTGTAGGGATTGATTATTCCTCCTTTTATTTGCAACATTATTTCCTTGTTTAGTGCAAATTTCTTTATTCTTTTCTTACAATCTCTCTCTCTATTAATTTATCTCTGTGTTCATGTTCCTTCTTCCATTGCACACTCTCACAATTTCATCCAAGTAACAATATGGATCCAAGAAAAGAACTTGTAGTTCTATATACACGAGCCATCTCCTACAGAAACTGGTATTTAGGATATCTAGAAACTAGAGTGATATGTGAGCTCTTAGTGCAACCTCGAGTCATTGTAAAAATCAAAAGTGCATGTTCCATTGATAAACCAATAGGTCTACTTGGAAGGGTAAAGTCAATGATATCTAGCAATAAAGAGGGTGACCCCATCAAATAGTCTATTGTACTAGATTCCCCCTTGGTGTGAGGTGCCTCCTCCAACAAACCTAGAGGAGTCCTTTTAGTAGTCAACCAAAATTTATATCCATGCACATCACCATCTAGTCTCCCCATGGGAAACCTAGGACTTAGTTGAACATGGGAATCTCAATTCTACTTCAGAGGGGAAGCGTGGAAAAGTCACTCCTAACAGCAATCTAACGCCCACAATCAAAGGCAGTAGTGAGGTTAACACTGCACTTGGCTCAAAGAGAGTGAGAGACGGGGGACAGTATAACTCAACCCCCTACCCATAAGGTAAAATCTCAACTTCGGCCCCCTAAAACGGTGTTAAACCTTGTAACTAATCCTACCAATATTGGGAGGGTCACAATTTAATAAGCTCTATTTAGTGTTATCGTGTCCACCCAGTTATAGGCATTCAATTGTCAGGATCAAAGCCTCCCACTTTCCTCGATTGGGTTTGCTTTAGTTTTCTAATTAGCAAAGCATACTACCACGTTGTTTGGACATTAAAAAAGTAGATTCCTTTTATTACTCAATTAAACTGGGTTCATTAAACTCAATATTTAGCACACAACAAACAATTTGAAAATCAAATACTTTATTTCATAACAACAAGCAGAACCATCACTCAGCAGAGTGGTACAAAACCGTCTTTCTGCAAAGAGACATCGTCCAGCAAGCCTAGGATAGACCTTCCAATCTCATAGGATTGAGTTGTATGTGATCTCACTCCATCTGCAGTCAACATGGAATTTTTTGGCTTAGAGCCCCTCTAAGCTTCCCTGAGACTCACGAGCCGTCCTACATAGCAGGGGCACTTATCACTCGGGGCCCTTTGCCCTCTCAGGTGCTTGAGTGATCAAAAACCAAAAATACCTACCTCCCTTGCGAGAATACTACTCCCACCCACATGTGAGTTTTTCCACACTTCGTAGAGTGTTTAAGGAGCATTGGGTTGGAGACCCCAACGTCTCGAACCACCACAATCCACAACTTGTCTGGCTGTTACAAGCACAGAATCATAAGAGACATAATTCATCATTCACAAATCCAAAAGTAGTCATAACCATAAAACATTTTTAACACACTTGTCAATGTATGAGATGCATAGAATCTATCCCCCTCATCAATTCCCATGTTCTTTCTTAAAAAGCAATTGATAATACTAATATGTTTTTGTAAGTTTAAGTACGTTCTAACTAATCGCAATCTATGTAACATACTTATCCTATGGGCTTTTCTAACATTACTAACTTATCCCTTATTTCATCATAAGATGCAAAAAAGCAATAACATAAAATAGAAATTTTAGGAAGTTGTAAAGTTAATAGCTTAAAAGCAATAATTTTCTTATGTACTTAACTTGATTATCTCCATTTAGCCATCTATCGTGATTACGAGGTATGACCGCAACCTCGGTTTGTTGTGGGATAACTAGTCCTTCAAGTTGGATAGATTCGAGGGTAACTTCTGCTTATGCTTCAGCTTTGTGTTGAGGTTCCTCAACAACGACTACTTCCTTACGTTGGGGAGCTCTCCAAGCATGTCCTCCCTTAGCATCTCGACGTCTCTTGGGAGCCATGGAAGAAGCTTGATGGATTTGAGCAGCACTTCCACGTAGGTGTGGAGAGAGAGAGAGAGAGAGAGAGAGAGAGAGAGAGAGAGAGAGAGAGAGAGAGAGAGAGAGAGAGAGAGAGAGAGAGAGAGAGAGGCTTAGCTGATTGCAGCAGAGCTTCATCGTGTCAACAGCAAATACACTTTTTTATGGGTTGTTCTTCTGAAGTGATGCCCTATCCCTGTTTATGTAGTAATCTTGCTTTTAGCATTTTTATGACATCATCGATGATGTCAGAGAGGGGCTCCATTTTTGGAATGTAGTGTGGAGATAAAGATATGGCAATCACTGTGCGTTGCGTCATCAGGCGGGCATCACTCCAAGGCTCACGACTTAGTTTTGTTATTCTATACTACAAACATAGGTTTAATAAGATTGTCTTGGGAGGGTTTCCCAAGCCTTCCTTCCATGAACTGGCATATAATACCTCATCAATTATCTTTATAGTTAGAGCTACTTTTAAAAATGTGCAATCTTTATCGTTTTATTTTTTAGCATAAATCAAATTTTGGAAAGTATGCACACATTGTTAATTAAAATAAACTAAGTAATGGGGACATTATACTTGGGGTTTCAACATATGAGCCCTCCTGAACTTGGCCATCATGATATGCCATTAAATATGACCATCCTACGTGCGAGTAGTGCCTGATGCAAATAAATGTCTACCATACTCTATTATTTCCCTAGTGTCATATGATAATCTTTGCATGTTCATATCCTCTAGAGCCATCTCTCACTTGATACATGGCATCATGTGTGTCATGAATCACTATTTAGACAATACCTATGCATGGGATAGCACCTTTGTGTGCACTAAAATCTTTGGCTAGCAATGGGTCTCTTGTATTGGCAAGCCATAAAATGTCCTCATATAGTGCCATGTAAGGGAACTCTGGGCATCGTGCTCTATGGAGTGTGGGTACCTAGTCTACTGTGACCCCTCTGACTCATTAGCTTGCTGACTTTGGCTTTGTTTTTGTCTTGCTCCTTAGAAGCTTCTCTCAAGATGCCTAAATCTCCAATAAGAATAGTTCTAGGTATACATGGTCCTCGTATTCCATCGCCCTATAAAGAGGCCCAAGCCACTCTTGAAAAGGGCAATGACGTCTCCCTCTAATCTTATAATATATAATACATCTACAAATAAAGTGCTCCTTAGCCTCAACCTTTTGATGGCATAACTAGCACATGTGTGCATCCTCAAATGTGTATATGTTGTCTAGTCTTAATCTTGAGCTAGTGTAATGATTTCTGTATTAATCCAATGGTACTACGTATCCCATGGGAGAGGTGGATGTCCATCTATGTTGGTCTAACAACGAATTTGATACTATGCCATCTTCATACCAATGGGCTCTAGGGGATGCACCCATATGCGATCTATATCAATCTTCACAATATTTGCCCTAATCACTTGATTCCGCTCTGTACGCGTGACATCCAAGTATGGGCAATCCAAACTATATTGGAGTGGTGGGAGTGCATCCATCTCTAATCCATGTGTCATGAACCATGATTGCATATTTGCATGCAAACAATGTGTATCCCCACTCTTCATTAATTATTTCGAGGAAGTCAAAACCAATCATAGATATCTATATCTAGGGACCCATATTCTTTGTAAGCAAGTTACGACCTAAAATAATGGCTCTATGACCACAGATGCTGCTTCAATCTTTTGCAAAGGCATGGTCCCCATATTGGGGATATGCAATAGCAAGCTTGGGGTAACAAATGTATGAAATAGTAATAATTTTGTTTCAATGTTCTTGGGATTGAGCATGTATACTCTTTCCCTCAAGTGTTGTGGTTGTTGCATGACCTCTATCTGACCTAGAAGCTAGTGCATCTCGCAATGATAAATGTAGGTAATGTAAATGTGGCCCCCATATATACATAGAATCTAGCATACTCAACCATATCTCCGCTAAGAGTAAATTGATGTCCTTCTTGGGTCACCCAAGCTTGTGTGGCATTAAACACCATCACCTTAGTCTTTCGAAGCTTCACCGTCAATCCTCTATGCAAAATGCTTGCAGTGCATCCATGTGTCTCTGCAAGCCCTCAAGTATCCATGATTAGTACCACACCACATGCATACAACAAGATGGGTATCATTATGCTAATGAAGCTCACACTTGGTCCTCCTAATCTATCCACACAATCTGAGAGCTTATCAACATAAAAACCAAAGAGAGCAGACAAAAGTGGGCATTCCTACTTCACCTTGATAATATTTACCATCATATCTTAAAGCCCTCCTAGAGCCTGCACCCTCCCTATCTCACTGACTCATACAAGGTATAAATCCCCCATTATATATATTCTAGAGTGCCAATATGATGTAGTCATTGCATGAACCCAGCTTAGGGGAAAGTATCAAATGCTTTGAGAATTTCCATGAAGCAACATAAAAATCCTCTTCCCATGTGCGCTACCTTCCTCTATAATAGTAGATGTGATACAGGGCCGCCTTGCTAATGTATCAAGGTGAGTCTCATGTGTCTCGTAATGATGGCTCTAATCAAATTATAGTATGGACCCCTTAGTTGTCGCTGCTTGGTCGAGGTCATGGTGCTCGACAAAGTCCAATGGCCTTATCTAGTGTGACTTTGTGGTGTGGAGTAGGGGTCATTTGGTGAGATGGTTGTGTGTTTGTCGAGCTAGTAGTGCATGTTGGGTCTAATCTATGAAAGAAATTTGTCATTGCTCTCTACATGGGCCCCTTTGGGCGTTAGTCTCTTGTCTTGTAGGTATGTTGTGTGGCGCCTTTGGAGCTCTAGGAGGAAAAGCCCTAGACATCTCTAGTCCTTATACTCCATGACACGATGAAGAGGTCCAAAGCCATCAAGGAAAAGGCAATGATACCTTTCCTATATGTCATAATACACTGTACATCTGCATATGTAGTATTCCTTTGTCTCATGCTCTTTGTGACAGAGCTGGCATATCCTATTCTTCATTGGAGTATTTGTCCATCTGCCCGTCTCTATTCTCAACTGATGGGAGGAGTCGTACACCTGTCCAATAACAACCCACAACCCACATAGTGTCGGAGAGGTGCATGTCCATATATTGTGGTCGGACAATAAATCCATCCTTAGAGAGGTGTATGAAGTGGCTCTAGTAAAACTCTATATTTGGTCCGAGAGAGAGAGAAAGAAAGAAAGAAGAAAGAAAGTTATATTAACGTCTTCATTCGTGACATGGTATCAGAGTACCTGCACTAAGAGAGGTTGGTTTCGAAGGCTAATGAGAAGGAGAGCTCATAAGAAGGTGGTATATATCCCAATATCTCTCCTCCTCCCATTCCCGCTTTTTACGGCGGGTCAAGCGGTGCATGCGTCTCTGCGCCTGTCTATGTGTGATCTCTCCTCTGGCCTCCAAATCGCGTAGTTGTCGACGTAGATCTCTGCACTCATCATCATACCACCTGTTCTGTGGCATGGTACCGGTCCGAGGGGGTGCGTGTATGTGTGATGTGGAAAACTGAGTGTAGCAGAATCATGCAGAATGCGTGTGATATCAGTGGTCAGTGTATCAAGGGGTGCGTATGGATCAAGTGACGTGATGTGCTCCTCCAGATGCTGTGAGTAAACATGTGAGAGCTCATGAGTGAAGTGTATGGTAGTATGCATGTGGGGTATGATATCTGCAGGTGGTGATGGTAATGAGGTGAGGAGTGAGAAACTGAGAAAGGTGTGATTGGCACTGAGTGGAAGTCTCCCAAGGCCGAAGGACTCGATAGTATGCATCCCATCGATCGGTCCGAGCAGATAATCTACAGTACTCTCGCCCCCCCCATGTGGGAAGCATGTAAGACCTCCTGAATATGGCCGTCGTGCCATCCCGTTATAAATAACGAGATGATGTCTACTACCAAGCTCAAGTAAATGCCCTCCATACCCTGTGGCGTCTGGCCCAGTATGTGCTGACTCCCTACTGATCCCTAACTCCTCAGGGTCTAATGCTCTCATGATCTCTGGCTGCTCCATATCAAAACTCTCACACTGTCGGCTCTGTGTGCGCCCGTTGAAGTCCCCCATAAGGAAGACCTCACCCAAACTAGAATACAGAATAATGTCCTCTGAGAGCTGTGAATAAGGGGAGGGGGAATCTCTGGCCTGAATATCACCCTGCGTAGTAGCATATCTGGACCCTCGTGGTGAAAAGTAGCATACTGCCATATAAATCCATCTCTCATATGATATCTGCACTCTGATCCATATGTAACTGGCCTCCTCATCTCGTCTCACTAACTGGATATGTCTTTGTATCCCCTGACGGAATAGAACTGCCACCCCTCCTGAGCCCCTGAGAGAGAGAGAGAGAGAGAGAGAGAGAGAGAGAGAGAGAGGGCCAATTGGCTTTTCTCTCTCACTACATGTGGTAGTAAACCAATATAAATAGTAATATATAAATATAAATAAATAAAAAACCCTTTGAAAATTTAAAGATCCCAAGAAAATAGTATTGTTGCCACGTCACCAACATCAAGTTAGGGGGTAACCTCAATCTTAAAATACGAGAGTATAGATAGATATAGCAAAGATTAAAGATTAAAGATGATAAGATCACAAATAAAACCAGATATACCTATGCTATAATATTGGGTGCACTTCAAGGCCTATCTCTCAGAAGAGAATCAGCAGCGATGGCGGCCTGCCACCTCCAAAGCCCCATTGTGTCCCATTCTCTTCACCTATCGCGGCCTGCCCATTGCAGCAGCAGCTCGTCTACCCCACACTGTGCCGCATCCTGCACAATCTATTCGTTCCCCCGCTTGTTCCTCTCTTCCTCTTCTTCTTTTTCTTCGTCTTCTCTGTCTCATGGATTCGCCTCCTCCATCAGAAATCCACTCTCCGTTCGAGCAGTGGCCGAAGTCGAAGAGGCACCTGCTCCCGCTCCTGCTGCTACAGACGGCCTCACCATGAACCTCAAGGTTAGCTCACAAAAAATTACATTTTCTGAGAACACACTGAATCAAATGCAACGTCGGAACTTGAAATGCTGTTTGCTTTTGTTAATGCTGACCCACATCACGATCTTAGTCCTTTATACTTTCTAAGATATGGAGTTTTTCTTCACCTCCATATTGCCTGCATGTTTCGTAAAGGTTGCTATCATTTGAAGGAATTATTACCCGAAGGATGGTTGTAATCCTTAGATTTGGACTCGCTAGGAAAGGAGCTAACATGTGCGAAATTGGAGTTTAAGAATCTCCCTTGAGATCACTGATCTACTGATCAGGTTTTTAAAGCGGAAGGTCTAGTATGTTATCTGCATCACACACACACACACACACACCCCGCATGTGCACATGCACGCATGCAGAGAGAGAGAGAGAGAGAGAGAGAGAGAGAGAGAGAGAGAGAGAGAGAGAGGGAGGTGACTGCCCCATCGATGGAGGTCGTCAGTTCCACTCCTGTTGTGGTCCCTTGAACAGGTTCCCTATCTTGTCCTATTTTAAATATTTTCCGGGGGGCATGTTGGGCTGTTTTCTTAGCTGTCCATTTAGCTTTTGCTTATTTGCTGGCTGGATTTGAGCGAGGGGTGAAATAGACGTAAGGCCCTCTTTCTTCACAGGATTTGAATTCCGTCATATGGAAGGACAATCTTTACTATGGTGTCAGTTGAGCCTAGAGTTGGAGTACCTTGCCTTTGGATTTTCTTTCTGAAAATGGTGTCCTTTTTATATTTTAACTTTAGGCCTCTGTGCCGCATCCAGGGTTTGAGAGGGGGTTTAAGCAGCTATATTTGGTATGGACATCTCTTCCCACTAAGCCTTATTGTTGAGTTTGTGAAGGACATTAACTTGTCCATGTTTAGGATTTTGACATTTGGTAGGGTCTTCCCTATGCTCTTGTCTCTAGGCAACTATCTTTGTGTTGGGTGCCCAGTTAGTACTCTTCCATTTTATGAGTTAGGCTACATTTTTGATGCACGTGCTTATCTATTGAGAGACACCCTCCATGTAGCTGCATCTCTCTCAGTGCATATGCCATTTTTCCTCACTTTTTTCTTGGTGCATATATTCTTGCCTCTTTCTATCACGTTTTTACCTTTCTTTCTGCATTGAAATTTGTGGTTGTCCAACACGGCACACAGCTGAGAATGTGAACCTAGGTTCTATGATCTCAACCAATGCGTGGAAAGGAGGGGGGTTTGTAATGCTATCCACACATATAAAAACCCTCTCCTATGGTTGAGTTTAAATCCTAACATTATAAGGAAGTTTCTTAAAAAAATGGTAGGCCAGTCCTCCATCTCCTTAAGGTTTGGGTCTACATGGTTCAACCCATTGTGAAGCCTTGTAGTTAAGAGTGTAGTGGAGTGGTTAGTGTGAGATAAGTGACGTTTAGGAAGGATAAGGTTAGGTATGAGATACTATTATGTCGTTTGTAACATAACATTGTAGGCAAGATTTCCTAGTATCTATGGATGTGGATTAAGTGTTTGATATTAAGTACATAATAACTAACTGACCTGTTAGAGCTTTGGTTACCAATTTGAAATAAATTGACTTGATATCTTAGTCTTCATGTTACCCATTTTTTACCTTTAAGTTTTATCTCATATCATGTTTTATTTGCTAGGCCATTCCCTTAAAAGAAAACATTGGACCTGAATGATCTACAAATTTGAGCATTTTGTGTATGTATTTGGCATTGTTCCATGCATTTGTTTTGAGTTGTTGCCTGACATGGTTGCACTGTGGCTAGATATTAAAAGAGAAATGCACACTTTTATAGATCCTTGCATGCACACATGGATGTGAGGATATATGTGTGTGATGTTTGAATCAGTAATTGCTGTTTGGTGTGATTTTGTGATGTGATACAGGTGGAAGGAACTATTGCTGATTCCTTGATTCCAAAAGTTGAAGCTGCGCTGAAGGTAAGTTTGAAGTCTAATGTGACCCTGAACTTATGCTGACAGGTGATTACTTGTTTTGTTTGCATATTATATACAGTGCTTTTTTAATTGCATCTACTTTTTCCAGAACATTCAAGGGATTTCCAGTTCGAATGTCACTGCAAGCGAGGGGCTTGTCTTTATTGAGGTACCAATATCTAGACTGGTTTTTAGCTACTAACAATTATTCAGTGGCAATATGCCTGCAGCTTCCTGATCTATACAGAGCTCTTTTCTTTTTCTGTTGTTATTTGTTGGTGGTTTTTTTGAAATATTTCCCTGACATGTTTATAAATTTTACATTTGTATGGTTGTGGATGTTAAATTAAAGTCATCGTCTTAGCATAGAAGAGTTTTTGGCATCACGAACCAACTAATCACAGAGCTACTTAGAGCCACTTTCAAGGTGGGGGTACTAAATGCAAACATACCATGACATCATAAATCATGGCAGTATATCCCCTTGGCTTATGTGCTTACTAGTGAATGGACCTTCGGTCTAAAAGAGAGCTGGCTTTCTAAGTAGCTTCCATCAGGCTTTTGAAAGAGGATCCTGTTGCTAAAGTATTTACTATTCCTAGTTAAATGAGCTATGCTGAAAGTGATTCTTTGCCCCCCATTTTCTCTATGCTGTTTTTCCTCCTTTTTGTTTTGTATATTTTACTAATCAATACTTGTACAATTGGATCTCTCCATCTCTTATGCCATTGGGAGAAGCCATTGGTTGTGGACCATTTACCCAAGCCAAGCCTCCTTCTACCACTTGCTAGCTACAAATTTGTGATGTATATCAAGAGATTCTGAAGTGCCTTTTCAAAGGCAATGGGCTGCTAAAGTATCTGCTATTCGTTATTAAATGAGATATGCCTAAAGTTATTCATTGCCTGCCATTTTCTCTATGCTCTTTTTCCTCCTTTTTGTTTTGTATATTATATTAATCAGTACTTGTAAAATTGGATCTCTCCATCTTTCTTGCCATTGGTAGAGGCCATTGTTTGTGGACCAGTGACTGAAACCATCACTCCTTGTACCACTTGCTAGCTACAAATTTTTGATAATTAGATGTACAAGTGATCATCTAGCTGCTATATGCTGAAGATTGATGTGCAATCCGGCCCCCCTGTTGACCTTGATTTCCAAGCACACTTGACAACAGAACTGAAATGAAAACAATGTAGGATTGAAAGTACTCAGAAGATATGATACCCATTGATGATCCCCCATGAAGGAATAGAAGCTTTAGAGAAAATCTTGCTGGATACCTGGGTACAATGACTGGAGAGTGGAAGTGAACAGCCAGAACACTCAAACTTGAGTTTGATGATTGTTGCAGATAACTGAAACTTAACTTGGTACTGCTGGTTGATACAAAAAAGCAACAATGGAAGCTGTGATGATGATGGCTGTAGTTGGGAACTTTGGAAAACTTCACACGAAACTGGTTAGGCAGATTGCATAACTTGGATTATGAGCTGGCTGGCAACGCAAGGGTAACAAACAATAGCATGAGGCAACTTTTGTTGAGATTCAGCAATCACACTCACGGATAGCCTTTTTGTATGGAGCTTCAGGGCCAAGGACATGTAGGCTTACCTATCCCATATGCACAGTGGTGCCTACTGCAGTTTCCTACTTTCCTATAAAGCATTGTACTTGCTTCCTTTTCTTAATGCAATGATAGTACTCTTTTCCTTCCAGTAAAGTGTCAGTGTCATTGTCCACACACAAGATTGTGTTTATGAGTTCAAGTCTCAATCTTGAAACCTAATTCACTTGTGTGACAGTCAGTGTTTGAGTCTATGTTTACACGAGTCTTCTTCCCGTCTTTGAACCACCATAGCTATGCTCTAGATCCGTGTTTCTCAACATGGTATCAGAGCCCAGTTGGGCATGGATCAACTCGGCTTAGCTCTCCTCTGCTCTCTCTCAGCTCATATTAACCTCTGGTCAGCTCAGTTTCATCTCATGACTTCATCTCCCAACTCTACCTTCACTTGAGCTTCCATGGCAGCCATAGCCAGCAGCACCCTGTCAGATTGAGTCGCTTATATCTCACTCCACAGGCCAAATCTCTTGGAGCTTCTTTCTGGAAAAGTGTTCCCCAGCTCACAAAGCTTCTCTGTATCACATCAATCCATGACATTTGGCTATTTGAAGCTCAGCATTGTGAAAATTCTCGGTCACACTGCCATAGTCTTCAACTGTGACTTGCAGGACATACCCTCCATGGAGCCTTCATATCTCTCTTTGTAGAGCATATCTTTATGAACTCTCTTCTAGACATATCTTTCTCTACTTAGGGCGCTCCCTCCTGGCACAAAAATCGTCCACATTGTTGATAAACTAGCACGGCATTGTCGAAATTCGTGTTTGCTGACAAAATCTGCGCCTGGTCTGTTCGTCCGCTTTGCGCGTGCTGTAGATGCTGCGATCTTGACGAAGAGGATAGGGCTTTGAAAGAGCTTTAAGTAAGCTTCATTTCTATAAAAAAAGTTTTCAAAATGATCAACTACAGCTCCTGCAATCTGCAAAAAACCAGGCCCCTATCTGAAACCCTAAATTGTCAGCCATAGCCAGTTTCATCAAAGCTCAAAAATCTCATCATTTTCCCTCTCCTGCCACCTGGAGCAACCCATTGCCACTCTGATCTACTGTCCTAGCACCAAATCAAGGAGGGGAAGAACATGAGAAGATTGAAGAAGGATCGACAACCCCGAGCAAGGAAGATTCAAGCTCAACATCAAGTCTCTATATAGTGTGTTTTCACACTACCATTACTTGTGTCTCTTGACACATTGTAATCTGCTCTTTCACTTGTAAAATCTGAGAATCTTGGAGCTGATTTGCTGCTGCTCCAGCCATCCAATATGGGAAAAGACTCTCCAAATGCTCGGTTTAAGGGAGTCGGGTTTCACACCTGGCAAACCCGCATCAAGCTCATCCTGATGAAGAAGGGTCTTTGGGCCATCACAAATGGCAAAGAAAAGAAACCTCGAGATGCGGACCTTGCAGTTACTTGGCAGAAGAATGATGACAAGGCACAAGCCATCATTAAGCTGGAATTGGATGACAGCTACATCCATCATGTGGATGCCTGTGACACATCCCATGACACTTGGGACAAATTGGATACCTTGTTTGGTGCTCAGTCAAAGTCGTCTAAGTATGGTTTATTGATTGAATTTTTCCGACTTGATATGAAGCCTCATACATCCCTGGCTTCCCATCTAAATTACATGGAAAGTCTCCTAACCCAGCTTGCAGGAATAAAGCTAAAAATGGATGAAGATGTTTGTATTGGTGTCTTGTTAAAAAGTCTGCCTCCTGCCTATGATAATGTATCAACCACTCTAACCAATATGCCTGATCCTCAACTTGTTGATATTAAAGCCTTTCTGCTAGAGGAAGAAAAGAAACTTAAAAGCAAAGAAGAGCCTAGCACTTCAAAGGATGAACAAATGTTATATGTAAACAACAGATACAAAGGTAAAAAGGAACTGCTCTTCTGTGACTTCTGCAAAAGGACCGGACACACTGAGAAGTTCTGTCATGCTAGGAAGAGGTCCCAAAAGGCCTATCTTGCAGCTGCGAAAGAAGAAGAAGACCATGGACCAAAAGATGAAGATGAAGACCACCAGGATCGAAAGGACAAGCTTGATCAGTCCTACTCTCATTACTCTGATAGACTGTTTTAAAAGCCTTGTATCTCCTAGCCCTAATGCTTCTTGCCATAAGCTTTGTAAACTCCTCATGTAACTTGGCACTACAGTCCCTGTACACTTTGTGAGGCCCCTGTTACAGCCTCTGGATGTCCATCATGTTTTGGTGCCCACACTTAGCCTTTTCTGCGATAGCCTCTGGTGTCTACCATGTTTGTGGTGTGCCCACACTTTGCAGGTGGTTCTCATTATAGCCTCTATACACTTTGTGCCTTTCTAGTTGTGATTGAGGAGGGGTGTTGAGATTCAGCAATCACACTCACTGACAGCCTCTTTGTATGGAGCTTCAGGGCCAAGGACATGCAGGCTTACCTATCCCATATGCACAGTGGTGCCTACTGCAGTTTCCTACTTTCCTATAAAGCATTGTACTTGCTTCCTTTTCTTAATGCAATGATAGTACTCTTTTCCTTCTAGTAAAGTGTCAGTGTCATTGTCCACACACAAGATTGTGTTTATGAGTTCAAGTCTCAATCTTGAAACCTAATTCACTTGTGTGATAGTCAGTGTTTGAGTCTATGTCTACATGAGTCTTCTTCCCGTCTTTGAACCACCATAGCCATGCTCTAGATCCGTGTTTCTCAACAAATTTGTAGGTTGCAAAATACAGCATTTGGCTGTCCAGTTGGAGCAGCAAGCTGGAATGCAGAAAGGGTGGGACTGAGAACAACAGTGACAGGTTGAAATGTTGCTCTCTGGCAATGTACAGTGTGCAAATAGGGCTGCAACTTTGATGCGAGGATGAATTGAGAGAGGGTGTTAGTGCTGTACATATCCAAGGTGTATGGGCTCATAGGCGGAGTGTATTTCTTTTTTGAGGAGGCACACATTCAATGCTGGCTGACCTGATTGAATTGTTCTATTTTCTCTGTCTATTTGAGGCAGCCTCTCCTCCACTTCACGATCATTTAACACGAGCACATTACATCTTGTTGGAGAGAGGGAGACGAGGAGCACTTTGTTGGTTGCCCATAGTTCATACCTTTGTAACACTCTTGTGCCTTGGTATATGAATTTTATTTCTTGAGTACATTATCTTTGAGTTCATATGCTCTTGAGTTAGCCTGTTTTATTTCATGTTGTCATCTCCTGGCTGTGACCTTCATTAGAGTTTGATGGAAACAGAGTGTAAAGAAATACCCTAATGTAGAAACACAAATAAAAGCGTATGACAAAGCATAAACTCAACATAGAACACAATTAGGTTTAGGATAACTCAGTGACAATGAATACAGTGAATGAATATTGAATATACAGTGCTGATGTAGCAAACAAACCGTGCAGGGAATGAATATTGAACCTTGAATTCTTGTGTCTCGAGGATTAAGGCAGAGGTAATGAGTTGGAGAGTGTCGTACTCTTGATGGATCCTGAAATGTAGGCCTCGACAATTTCAAACAATAGCAAATGCAACAAAGGAGATGCCAGGTCAGTGTCGGATAGATAAAGGGGAGAGAAAACCAGCAAACACAGTTGCTAATGATGATGTGATAAGTTGATAGCAGCAAAATAAAGGTCTGATGATGTAGCAGTTGACGGTAGCAAAAATGTAGGTATGATGATGTGTTAGTTTGTATAGCAGTAGCAGATCATAAATGCAGCAGTTCAGCAGGTTGCTAGTTGTAGATGATGTGATTGATCAGCAAATGTAGGAGAAATCAATGTAGATTGCTTGATGGAGGCTAGAAACAGGTGCTGGATGGATGGAGACAATGTTGGGCAGCCTTGACTGAGATGTCCTTTGCAAATGGGTTGTGGGCAGCAAAGCTAGATCCTTGAAACTTGCAAAAACAAGATTGAGACTCAATGGAGGGTAGCATGTCTATTTATAGAAAGTTTTGGGTCCTCAGCACTCTAGAATCTCTTCTTGTTTTAACTCTCTTAAACTACTCTGTGTTTTAGAGTTTTTATATTAAATAAGCATTTTTGGGGCTGTTTAGGAGGCTAATCAGCATGTAAATCATAGTTTAGCTCATCCTCCCCTATGAGACCCAAAAATGAGTTAGAAAGGAAGGCCAATCCAAAGTGTGTGTATTGTTGTTTTTACCCCGAGGTTTTCCATCCCAAAGTAGCTAGGGCATCAAACAAAGAGTGCATGTTGGTTGCCCAATGGCATACCAAGACTGAAGAGGTGATTGTTATTACTAAGGGAGTTTGAGTAGGCATGCCAGAGAGGCTAGGGTATCATGCAATACCAAGACTTGCAAAGGCGGATGGAACCACAATGAACTTTCTTTTAAAATTTTAGGAGTGTTTGTTTAGAAAATATGGGTTGCGGTTATTTAAGTAACTGATGGGAGATTAACAACAAAAGGAGCTGGATCCAAGACCTTCACAAAACAAGCAAGCTAACCATACCATTATTGGGTATTGATGGTGAAGGAATGTGCTAAGGATGGGTAAAGCAAATGTGGTGGGTATGTGAGTGGCAAAACAAATGTGTGGAAGCAAGCTAGATAAGCTTAGCGAGCAATGGAGATTGCCATGTGCAATACCACGAATATGGTGGATGCAGAGTTGACTAAAAGGATCGAAAAGGGATAAATGCGCACAGATGCATGTTTATACAAACATAATGCTAATGCACTAGAGTTATGCAAGAGGGTGCATGCTCATTCAAAATGCTATTGCAAGTGTGCCATTGGACAATGCCCTTGTAAGGGAATTATTCACTTGTCCAATGTCCTTTTACTATGGGATCATCCTGATAGTGTGGATGAGAATACAAGTGTACAAAATAACAAATGTCTGAATCAAAAGATTGTAAAACCATGCTGTTGCCAAGAGAAGAAAGTTGTCTCCTCTCAATCTAGAAGGGAAAGTTGGAGGGTTGGAGGAGGGTATACCCAAGGCTATCCTAGGTAGAGCACATTGCAATATTGGCCTATTGACTACTTTGGTTAATATGTTTGCATAGTTGTCAGATGATGGCATCGACCTGCTCTCTAGTGAAGTGAAAGTGGACTTCCACATGCTGCCTCCGTGGTGTGATGATTGGATTGCCCATTAGAATGATGACAGAACATAGTCAGGGTTAGGGTGACTGAGAGACAATGAATACTCCTAATGAATACTTAATATGGAATGAATATTATACCTCAAACTCTCGTGTCTCATAAACCAAGGTAGAATTAATGAATTGGAGAATGTGTTGTACTCCTAACGGATGCAATAAGGCAGCCTCCAAGATATCGAACAGCAGCAAACCCAGCAGAGGAGATGTTGGATTAGTGTTTGGATAGGCACAGGAGAGAGAAACCAGCAAACATAGCTGCTGCTGCTGCTGATGTGGTAAGTTGATGGTTGTAGAACAAAGGTTTGATGATGTGGCAGGCTGATAGCAACAAAAATGCAGGTATGATCATGTGGCAGCCCGTATAGCAGCTCAGCACATCACCAGCTGTAGATCATGTGGCTGATTAGTAGACATAGTAGAAATTGATGTGGTTGATGAGCAAATGGAGTAGAAATTGATGTAGATTGCGCAATGGAGGCTGGAAATAGGTGCCGGATGGATGGAGACAATGTCAGGCAGCCTCAGCTGAGATGTCCTCCACGAATGGGTGTGGATGGCAAAGCTAGATCACTTGAAACTTGCAAAAATGAGATTGAGACTGAATGGAGGGAAGCATGCCTACTTATTGAAAGTTTCGGGTCCTCAATTGTCTAGAATCTCTCCCTGTTTCTCTCGAACCGCTCCCTATTTTAGGGTTTTTACATTATATAAGCATTTTTGGGGCTGTGCATATTTTAGCTTAACATGGAGGAGGTTACTCTTTCCAGCCCTAGTATTAGAGTGCATCTCAGTTTTAGACTGTTTAGGAGTGTGTTTACACTGGCAGCCTTCTTTTCCAGCCAGTGCATTTCTATTTTATGCTGCCCCTGGTTTGTGTTTGCATGTCCTGCAGCCTGCAATCAAGTTTGGGACTGTGACTGCATTAATTGCAGCTGCCCATGCAGTAGTCTGTCAGTTTTATGCAGGCGACCAGCATAAAATGCTGGTTGGCCCGATCTAGGGCATATTCTTGCAGTAATCGGCCAGATTTGGACTGCTCTACTAGTCAAGTAGTCCCTCCTCACAATTGACTGCATATTCAGCATTCACGCTTTGCAGGGTGAGCACTCTCCATCATTAGCCTTGTTTGGTGCCCTCACTAATGGTTTAGGCTGCATACAGGGTCCACATTGTATTCAGCATTCCATTTTCAGATTAGTGCAGATCTTTCCTTCTTTTTCCTGCATTCATATCAGTTTCTCTCTTACCTTCTCTCTCCATGTTCATGTTCTTCTGTTGTGCAGTGAGCAGTGTGACATATATCATCGCCAAAAGAGAGGACCTTGAAGTTCTATCAAGACGAGACCAGACTCTACTTGTTTTGTGTAGATTTGTTGCAAAAATGAGCCATTTAAGAGGGGGCAGTAACTGCCCATTGTTGGCGATAGCATATTGCTGCCCCTGCCCCAACTTCAAACACAGATTTTATTGCATTGTTCAGGCCTTTTTTGATGTATGGGGAATGTCTACACACTGTGTTGCAGCAATCTAGCTGATTTCTCCTTTGTTTGGGCAGCCTGATATCAAAACACAATAGTTTCTTTGTGTGCTTTGCAGATATTTTGAAAGGACTTTTGGTTCGATAGGTTTGATGACATTGATGAGGATATTGACCAATATTCCGAAGAATGATATCCTCATCAATTAGAAGCTCATCATGATCGTCTAGATTGCAAGGATCAACAAGAAAAAGATTGAAGATCATAATTTCGATCCAAAAGAGATCGACACTCTGATAGGTCCAAAAAAATGGAGCGGCTTCTCTCATCACCATCTTCTCTCTGTATTTCTCATAGGGCTTCTTCTGAGGGACCTTGCATGGCCATCATGGTATCATTTGTGTAGGTGTCTATTCTTCCCACATTGCCTTAGAAGGATCGTTTAGATGGCACTGACTACTCCCTTTGGTGTTGCAAAGTGGAGTGTATTTTGGATACCTTTGATTTATGGGCTTTTGTTACTACCCCTATACCTTGTCCAATGGAGGATCCTCGTATTGGTTCTACTATTAGGCAAATGGCTTTGTGGGATTGGCTCAACTCTCAAGCATGATCTTTTCTCTTTATGAGTTGCAAGGACTCAATTCTGGTACATGCTTGCAGAATCTAGACTACAACAGATGTTTGGACAAAGTTTTCTTCTCTCTATCAAATGAAGACCTTTGTCCATCATAGTATTATTGAGAAGAAGCTTTGAATGCTATCTATTGATGACTCACCTTCCATGAATAATCATATTAATAAAATGGAGGAGGTACAGGATGAGCTTGCATCCCTCAATAGGAGGATATCATTCAAAGGTATGGTGATGATCCTCATTACTCATCTTCCATATGTGAAGTATACTTACCTCTAGAGTTCGAGACACTATTGCTAATGAGAAACTTGCCCCACTTGTTTTGAAACAGGATGCGTGACACAAGGAGAGTGGAATTGATCTATGGAAGCTTTATTGCAAGCTTGAGAGGAGGCGATAAGGGCAAGGAGGCCAAGAATAAGGAGGAGTAGGATGTCAAGAAGGATGAGAAGAAAGAGGTGAAGCCTCGTGCCAAGGATGCTGCCGAGGATTCAAAAGTTGCATTGGCCATGATGATAGAATCTATATTTGTCCACTTGTTCAAGATTGAGGGCACTGCTCATGCTCCTTTATTTGAGAAATCATGGCTTGTGGAATACGGTGGATCATCCCACATGGCATACCATTCGGATTGGCTTTAGGAACACCATTTTGAAGGGTGTACTGTCCTGTCGATGACAACTCTTTCATGCCGGTTTAAGAAACGGGGACCATTGCCTTTCTATTAGACTGTTAGAGTTCTTTTGTTAAAGTCCTTTATGATTTATGTTTTAACGTATTGTCTGTTCATGGTTTGACATAACTAGGGACTGTGAAGAAAATTGCTAAGGTTTGCACTGAGGAAACACAGAGTGTACGACCATGACAAAAACACAAAGAGATAGACACGGACACAGAAAGCAAAACTCAAACCCTAAACACAAAAACTCAAAACTCAAACCCTAAATGCAAAACTCAAAACTCAAACACAAATAGAAGAAGGGAAAGAAGAACACAACTTTGAAGTGAATGAATACTACAAATGAATGTAAGAGTGTGCAGATACTCAAGGGTAGAGCAGTGTGTCGGAGAGTGACACCCACTGGAGATGGATCCCAAGTCTGTGATCACCAGTTGGGAGTGTGTAGTCTAGATGAGGAGGAGCACCAACACCTGTCACTTGGAGGAAGAGACACCAAATGCAAGCAGCTGGAGTGATAGGAACTGTTGTTAGGTTGGTTTGGAACCAAACGCAAGCTATAGAAGGTGATGAAGATGCTGGTGATGGTTGGAAGATGCCAAACGCAGCTTGGAGAAAGGCACCAAATAGTAGGCGACTTCTTGGAGGAAGGTGCCAAGGCACTACAAGGGCTGATGGAGAGGTGGTAGCAGTCTCGAAGGTTGGACAACCACATAGAGGTAGATTGATGGCTGAAATCTGCACTCAAGGGTGTGAAACCTGCAAAGACGGGAATGAGGCTGAATGGGAGCAGCTTGTCTATTTATAGATGTTGAAGGGTGCTCCAAAGAATTAGGGTTTTTGGGGGACCACTGAAACTCTCTCGGACCGCTCCCCTTTTTCATTAATTAAGTGTGTTTTGGAGCTGTTTAAGAATGCTAATCAGCTGAAAAACGTGTTTTAGCTCAACAGGGACATGCTTAGTTTTCACAAAGGATGCTAGGCTTATTTTAGCTAAAACCCTAAAACGGGGAGCGGATTGAGAGAGTTAAGTGGGAGAGAATCTAGAACCCTAATTTTCTATAAATTGGCAGCCAGCCCTCCACTCTTCCCTCAATCTCGTTTTTGCAGGTTTCAGGTGTTATCAGGTTGCTGCCCACACCCCGTTCGCAGAGGACATCTCAGCCCTTGCTGTCCATCACTATTCCCTATAGTCTGGCGCCTGTCTTCAGCCCTCCACACCCTGATTGCTGCTATTTCTGCTTGGTGACTGATTGCTAATCATCTGCACTGCTATCGTGCCACATCAGCAAACTGTTGCGTTTGCAGGCCCTAGCTGTCGCCCTGACAGTTTTCTCTCTCTTGCTGCAGTTGTTGCAATTTTTCTCTCTTGCAGATTGTCCTGCCTGCATTTTTAGTCTTTCTCTCTCTTGTAGGCTGTCCTACCTACGTTTTTAGTATTTCTCTCTCCTGCAGGTTGTCTTGCCTGCATTTTTAGTCTCTCTCACCTGCTGCCTGCGTTTTTAGTCTTTCTCTCTCCTCATTGTTGTCTGCATTAGATCCAGCTTCTCACTGCTGCGTTTGCTGGTGTTTGACATTCGAAGGCTGCCTTCCTGCAATTTGGGATCTATTTGGAGTACGACACACTCTCCTGCTCATTACCCTTGCCCTGATAGATACAAGAGTTCGAGGTTCAGTATTCATTCATTGCATAGTGTGTTTGCTGCATGAGCATCGTATTATTAGTAGTCATATCGTATTAGCAAACTCAATCCAAGGAAGGTAATGCTTCTAGTCAAATTGTCTATGGGATATGTATACACATAGCGTATCCTTCATAGTTTGATTTGTGGGCACTCACACATGTAACACTCAACCAAAGTTCTCATATGTAGTAAAAAAAAGTAGCAAGTAACTAGGCTATGAGTCTGGTGTATGCTAAGATGTCTCATGCTCAGCACATCATGACACTTGTATAAAGTTTTCTTGCTGATGTTAAGTGCGTAGCTAGCGGAAGTGTGAAGATTTGCAACAGGGGAAGTGTGCAGGTGAGTGAGAGTGAGAGTGACGGAGAGTAGGAGTTGATTTGGGTGTACCCACAATGTGTTGATACACAAAGAATTAAATGTATTTATACTTAGGGCTTGTAAGGGTGCATTCACATGTACAACATAATAATACACGTGTATAATACACGAAGGTGAATAAAGGACCTTTACATCCCAACAACCTCCCACTTAAAGGTTTGAAGTGAACCTTCAATCAACTCCCACTAGTTGTTTGTAATGCTCATGTTGAGCCTTGCTTAGACTTTTAAGGAGAACATCTGTAGGGTTGCCCTATGTTTTGATCTTGGTCATTGTGATTTGACCATGTTCTAGAATTTGTTTGATAAAGTGATATTGCACATCTATATTTTGGTGCGTGAATGATACATGGCATTCTTAGTAGATTGAGAACACTCTAGCTATTTCATCCCAACACTAGAGTACTCATAGACATGCCGAGATCCTCTGCAAGTTTGCTTAACCATATAGCTTCCTTAGAAGCTTCAGTAGCTAATATGTATTCAGCTTAGTAGTACTCAGTGCTATGATGTTCTGCAACTTGGAGTACCAAGAGACAGCCCTGTTAGCAATTGTAAAGATATACTCGCTAGTGGACTTGGGAGTGTCTAAGTCACCTGTCATGTTTTCATCACAATAACCCTGCAAACTAAGTGCACCCTACCCATAGCAAATACACTTTCTTTGTGTACCCTTTAGACATCTAAGAATACACTTGACAGCCTCCCAATGTGGTTTGCTAGGATCGGCTCCCATTGCACGAGCAATGTCTGGACTAGTGACCATAGCATACATAAGAGAGTCACAAGCTGATGCATAAGGGACTCCCTTCATAGCATTGGCTTCCATGTCATCTTTTGGGCTGTTGGCTTTACTAAGCTTAAGATATGGAGGTAAGGGCACCCCAAGCGGCTTAGTGTTAGCCATGTTGAATCTGTCCAGTACCTTTTCAATTACCTTTTCAATGTACTTCTCTTGAGATAAGAACAACAATTTCTGCGTTCTATCCCTGCAAATCCTCATTTTCAATATATGCTCTACATTTTCCAAATCTTTCATGGAGAAAGCTGATTTTAGCTGATCTTTGAGAGCATCCAAGCTAGTCTTTCTTTTCCCAGCTAGCAACATATCATCCACATACAAAACAAGTATGATGGGGTTGCTATTTGTATCCTTTTTCATGTACAAACAATGATCTGCATGGCTGCATGTAAACCCGTGAGAGAGCATAAAAGTGTCAAACTTTGTGTACCACTACCATGGTGCTTGCTTCAGCCCATACAAGCTGTGTTTTAGTTTACACACCAATTGCTCTTTTCTGGGAACTACAAAGCCCTCGGGCAGTTTTATATAGATCTCCTCATCAATGTCACCATGTAGAAAAGCTGTTTTCACATCCATCTGGTACAGCTCTAAATCTAATACAGCAGTGAGAGCAAAAAGCACACGTAGAGTGGTCATCTTCACAACAAGTGAGAAGACCTCTTGGAAGTCAATCCCTTCCTTTTGTGCATACCCTTTGGTAACCAGTCTTGCCTTGTACTTAGGTTTCCTATCAATTGTTTTTACTTTGTAAACCCATTTGTTTGGAAGAGGCTTTCTTCCTTTGGGCAAGGACACAAGATCCGAAGTATCATTAGCATTCAGATATTTAATCTCTTCTTGCATAGCTAGCTTCCACTTACTGCTGAATTTGCATGACTTCGCCTCTTTATATGTAAGAGGCTCACCCTCATCTGTAAGCATCACATAGTGCAAAGAGGGATCATACCTATGTGGCTGCCTTCTTAAGCGTGTAGACTTGCGTACCCAATGATTTGCATTCTCAGGAATCGGGTCTACATTTGGAGGCATGTTATTTTCAGCATTTAGTGGCTGTTGTAAGCCATTTTTAGCATGCTATTCTTGCTGTACAGCACCTTCATTTTCATTTCAAGCACCTGCATTTTTATAATCAACTAGTCTATCATGGTATCATCGCCTAACTGAGAGCACGGAGGATCTTCCCCGACAGAGAGATACCATCCCCTTCTTCTGCTGCTGTCGATTCCTTCCCCACAGCCAAGGCGGCTCATCCTGGCGGCTCCAACTCTTGCGTTTGCTGCAGGTGGCTGTTTCTGAGGCTGCCACGTCATCAACACTCCTCTCCTAGGCGGCAATCTCCCAGGCTGCGACTTGTATTCGGCGGTTTCTGTCTAGGTGATCTTCATCAGACATCATTGCGTTTTGCAGCTCTAGGTGTTTGTTGGCCTCCACAGTTTGCGTTTTGGTGGTTGGTGACCCTTTTGCTGGTCATCCTTCGGCATTGGCAAAGATTTCTTTGGTGTATTTGGTGTTTGCAGATTTGGAAGATGTCTGATCAGTTTTCAGGCTTTGATGACTCCGAGGATGAACTTCTTTCACATCATTCCTCTGAGCGGAGACAGGATTATCAGGAGTTTCGTGATCGACGACGGGAGGAGTCTCCTCGCACCCGTCCTTCTTCAGTCCATGCATCTCAGAGGGTTCCATCTACAATGAAGGTTCCATCGGTGAAGACTTCTTCAGATGTCCGAATGCCTTCCTTGATTCCCTCGATACAGGCGCCCATACTTCCTTCCTTTCCAAAGGAAGACAAGTTGGACGGTTCCAACTATTCCCTCTGGCCGTGCAAGGTGGAGTACATCCTCGATACATTCGAGCTATGGGAGCTTGTTTCTTCACCCATCGACCGGCTCCCCGTGGATTCGTCCTATGGAAGTTCTATGGACCGTGCAACCTTGTGGGATCGGCTCAACTCTAGAGCCCGTTCCTTTCTCTTTATGAGTCTTCACGACTCTGTTCTTGTTCATGTTCACAGGTTACAGAGGGTGGCGGCAGTGTGGAAGAAGCTTGTGTCTTTGTACCAGCATAAGACATTCGCCCACAATATTTCTTTGGAGAAGAAGTTGCGGATGCTCAATCTTGATGATTCTTCTTCCATGAAGGAGCACATCACGAAGATGGAGGACATGCGAGGCGAGCTAGCCTCTCTTGGTCGGGTGATTTCATCTGAGGATATGGCGATGATTCTCTTGACTCAGTTGCCGTCTCCCCGATATGATGTCTTTTACAGCAGCCTCATCACCTCGAGGACCCGCGAGAAACTTCTCCGGGAGGAACTTTTCTCGCTTGTCTAGGAGCATGACGAGCGTCTCAGAGAGGTGGGTGCCAGTGGCTCCACGAAGGCTTTTACTGCCGGTATCAGTGGCGGCAAGAAGAAGAAGCAACAACAAAAGGCGAAGGCCAAGGACAGGAAGGAAGAGGACAAGAAGGAGGAGGAAAAGAAGGATGCGAAGGAGAAGAAGCCCAAGTGCCCACATTGTGGGAAGGGCACTCATCCTGAGGAGAAGTGTTGGCAAAAGTACCCCCATCTGAAGCCCAAGGAGAAGGACTCCAAGGCGGCCCCAGCTACGACAGAGTCTGCTTTTGCGCATGTCTTTGTTGAGGAGGATACAGCCCTAGCTTCTACCACTCAAGAGAAGCCTTGGCTCTCGGACAGCGGAGCATCTTCTAATATGACCTTTCGACAGGATTGGCTTCAGAATCTTCGTTCGAGAGGGGGCACTGTCACCATTGGTGACAACTCTACAGTTCCTGTTCGAGGCGTGGGGACTTTACCTATGTTTTCTGACAGGCGGTCTTCTTCCGCCAAAGTTCTTTATGTACCTGATTTGGGTTTTAACCTATTGTCTGTGCATGGTCTTACTCAGCTAGGTACCTGTGTCATTTTTACGCAGAATGCAGTCACAGTGGAGGATGCTTCTACAGGTGATGCTCTTTGGATAGGTACACAGAAAGGTGGGCTCTACCAGCTCACAGCCTTGGCTGCGAGGGCCTCCCACGAGCTTGGGCTACTTTGGCATGCTCGTTATGGGCATCTGAATCTTGATTCTATTCGATGAGCTTCTCGGAGGAAGATGGTGAAGGGACTTCCCGATTTCCCTCCTCTCCACACCTTATGCCCCAGCTGCTTGAGGGGCAAGTAGCATCGGCAGCCTCACCCACAGGTTGCTTCCAGGAGGGCTTTTTCTCCGCTTGAGTTGGTTCACACTGACCTTTGCGGACCTATGGGCACGGGCTCCCTTGGGAAGGCCAAGTATTTGATGTTGATTGTGGGTGATTTCAGTCGTTATGTATGGCCTTATTTCTTGGAGTACAAGAGTGAGGCGTACTCCCGTTTCTGCGAGTGGAAGGTTTTTGTGGAGACACAAACAACTTCCAAAGTTCGTGGTGTACGAGCTGATCACGGTGGCGAGTTTACTTCTCACCTTTTCTCTCAGTTTTGCAGGGATCACGGCATTCGGGTGGAGTATTCCCATCCGAATACACCATCAGAGAATGGTGTTGTAGAACGTGCGAATCGGACTATGGTGGAGATGGCTTGATCCATGCTGGAGCATCGGAGTCTTCCTCATTTCCTTTGGGGTGAGGCGGTGGCTATAGCGGTGCATATTCGCAACCGCTCTCCGACTTTGGCATTGCAGGACATGACTCCCTATGAGGCTTTCTTTGGGAGGAAGCCTTCCGTGTCCCACTTTCGCATCTTTGGCTGTGCTGCTTTTGTCCATATGGACAAGACGAAGCGGAAGTCGAAGCTCGCCTCTAAGTCGCGACAGCTTATCTTCGTGGGCTATAGCATGACCACGAAGGGATATCGGCTCTACGACCTGACTACACGGAAGATTGAGGTGAGTAGGGATGTGATCTTCGATGAGGCTTCGGCCTCCGAGAATCCGATTGATGGTTCTCTTTCAGGTGCTTCTTCGACATCGACAGACCCTCTCCCACCTTCTCTCCCTTCACTTCCTTCCAGGATACCTCTCTGCACCCCTTCTTCTTCGGCTCCTCCCCCCCCCATTCCTCCTCCTACTTTGGTTTCTCCTTTCCCTTAGGCGGAAGTGCCTCCTTCTTCTTCGAGTACTTCCACCCCTTCAGCCTCCCTTTCGGAGTCTTCTAGGGATCCACAGCCATTCAATGGGGAGCCTTCTTCCGATGAGGAGGATCTACCTTACCCTGGTATGGGGGAGTCCCTTTCTGAGACAGGTGCTTTACAGGTTCCGGAGGCTACTCGGTCTCCCTCGCAGCAGGAGTCTCTTAGGATTCCTTTGTGGTATCACCGGCTTATACAGGATTTAGGTGTTACTCACTTTCCTGCTTCTTCTACAGGTCCACGCAGATTAGCCCGCTTACAGGCCCAGCGGGATAGTTCACTCTCTGTGAACTATGCTCTTATGCCACAGATTCTTCAGGAGTCTGAGCCTTCCACTGTGGAGGAGGCTCTTGCACAGGATATTTGGCGACAAGCTATGCAGGCAGAGCTCGATTCCATCGAGCGGAACCATACTTGGGAGCTTGTTCCGCGTCCCAAGAAACGGAAGGTGATAGGTGTGAAATGGGTCTTTAAGACCTAGTATCTTGCAGATGGCTCCTTGGACAAGTATAAAGCTAGGCTTGTTGCCAAGGGTTTTGCACAGCGCGCAGGTTTGGATTACTTTGAGACTTTTGCTCCTACCGCTCGGATGTCTACCATTCGTGTTCTTTTGGCTCTTGCCGCTCACCACCGTTGGCCTGTTTATCAGATGGATGTCAAGTCCGCCTTTCTGAATGGCGTCCTTGAAGAGGAGATCTATGTTTCACAGCCTCCTGGTTTTCTTGTGCAGGGGAAGGAGGATCATGTCTACAGGCTGTGGAAGGCCCTTTATGGCCTGAAGCAGGCTCCTCGTGCTTGGTACCAGCGGATTGACCGCTTCTTTCTTCAGAGTGGTTTTCAGCGCTCCAATCATGACCCCAACCTCTACTTTACGGTTGCGGGTTCTCCTTGTGTTTTGCTTATCTTGTATGTAGATGATCTTATTATTACAGGGAGTGCCACTCCGCCGGTGGAGCATACTCGGTCTATTCTTCGACAGGAGTTTGGAGTTCCCCTTTCTGATGCCACCCGTTATAGGTGCCTTGTTGGTTCACTTATATGGCTTCTTCACACTCGGCCCGATATCTCTTTTGTGGTGGCTTTGTTGTCTTCTTTTATGAAGACTCCTACTCAAGACCACTGGAGGGCTGCTTTGCGTGTTCTTCGGTATTTACAGGGGACTCGATCCTATGGGATCATGTATGGAGATGGGATCACTCTTTCTGGATGGAGTGATTCTGACTGGGCAGGTGATGTGGATTCGCGACGATCCACTACAGGTTATGCTTTCACCCTTGGCTTTGGTGCTGTCTCTTGGAGCAGCAAGAAGCAGCCTACTGTGGCACTTTCTTCTACAGAGGCCAAGTATCGGGCCTTATGTTCGACCGCTATGGAGGCCGTTTGGCTTCATCACTTGATGGCGGAGATTGGCTTTTCCCCGACAGGTCCTACGGAGCTGCGTGAGGACAACCAGAGTGCCCTTGCTCTGGCAAAGAACCCGGTGTTTCATGCTCGCACGAAGCACAGAGGTTCAGTACCACTATGTTCGAGAGCGGATCGTGGATTCGGAGCTGGCGGTGGCCTATTGTCCCACCGCGGACAATGCGGCTGATCTCTTCACGAAGCCTTTGCCTCAGGCTTCTTTGCTTCATCACATGTGGTTGTTAGGTCTTCAGACCCTCCCAGGATCTGGGAGTGGGTGTTAGCTTGCTCTAGTTCAGTGTCAGTCTGTCATCTCCTGGTTGTGAGCTCCTGTCATAGTCTGGCAGGAGACAGAGGAGCTCTGTCAGATTAGGTATAGCTGTTTTTTGTGGCAGTCAGCCTGTAGAGGCTGCTTGTTGGTGCAGTTGGCCAGTTTGGCCAAGTCGACCAGTTTTCTGGCCAAGTTGGCCAGCTTTTTGGCCAGTCCGCCAGATTTATGGCTGGGGGGCTATATATAGCAGCCCCCCCATCAGCCATACACATTGTTTTTCAGGTTCAGCGCAGTCTCTCTCCTCTCCCACTCCGGCATCGGTTCTGCCCTTGTTTCCAGCCTGATCTGGTGCCCTCACTGACGCTTCGGGCTGGGTGCAGGGACTGATCAGTCCATTTCAGAGTATTCAGCATTCATTTCAGTCAGTACAGATATTCTTCCTTCATTCTCTGCTTTCTCTCTGTCTCTCCTCTGTGTTCGTGTTTTCTTCTTCCGTTGCGCACTCTCACAATAGCATCATGAGGCTTATCATTTGAAGTAATAGATGGCTGCAAATTTTGTAATTTGATCTTTTTCATGTCTTCATTAGATGCTAAAGTACTTTTCAGCAACTTTGCCTCATTAAACACAACATTACGGCTGCGAAAAATTTTCTTGGATTGTGGTGATCACACTATAGCCAAATTCACCCTTATCACCATAGCCCATGAAAATGCCTTTGGTGGATTTTGGGTCAAGTTTACTTCTCAGTTCATCTCTAATATGCACAAAAGCAGCATAACCGAATATCCGTAAATGGTCATATGAGGCCGATTTGCCAGACAAAACCTCCTTAGGGATGCCATTATTTAAGCACTTGTTTGGAGAGCGGTTGCTGATGTGAACTGCGGTTTTAAGTGCCTCTCCCCAAAATTCATGAGGGAGATTAGCAGTGGACAGAATGTACTGCACTCTCTCACATAAAGTCCTATTGTATCTTTCAGCCGCACCATTTGAAGAAGGGCTGTAAGGAGCTGTAAGCTCCCTCGGGATTCCATGCAAGTCACAAAAAAACTTAAACTCAGTAGATGTGAACTCACCCCCATTATTAGTTCTCAAGCATTTCAGCTTTCTACCTATTTGAGTGGTCACAAATACATGAAACGTTTACATCAGCCTTGGTAATCCGCATATCTTGCTTGTGACATACAAGGGCATCATAATCTACTGCACATAATACATCAGCCTTTGCATTCGAGAGCTCCTCTATGACTACATTGGAGGCCCACATTGGCCTTTTCCTTGCCTTTGGCTGCCTCAGATGCATCTGTCTTATCCTCTTTTTTCTTTTTGTCTCCTGTATTCTTCTCTTTCTCTTGTTCCTTCTTGTAATATCTGCAATCAAACTTCTTGTGGCTCTTCCGATCAAACTGATAGCAAGTACCATTACTCTTTTTCTTTCCCTTGCTCTTACTTTTGCTTCTCTGTCTAGCATTTGCATTTTTCTTTTCAGCCCTGCCTCTAACATTGTAAGCTGAGGTATTGTCTTCTCCACTAGACTTACGTCTAATCCCTTCATTTAAGATTGAACCCCTCACACCATCATATGAGAGATAGGGGTTATTATTGAGAGAAACTACCAAGGTCTCCCAAGAATCAGGCAGTGTCATGATCAGAAAGATCGCCTTCAACTTATCATCAAAATCCAAATTAGCATCCTTGAGCTGATTTAAAATACCAGTAAATGCAGTCAAGTGCTCAGCTGTAGGCTTGGACTCATCTAGTCGCATATTTACCAACTTACACAATAAATGCATCTGATTAACATGTGTGGTGATCTCATAGGTATTTTTCAACTTTTCCCATATTGCATGACTAGTATCTAAGCCCTTAATGTCTGTCAAAATGTCATCAGTGACACCCATCTTTATATAAGCCACAACCTTTCTGTTGACTTTGGCCCAATTTGCATTAGGCATTTGTGTGGGTTTATCTTTTTGCAAAGCATCCTCACAATCCTTTAAGAACAATATGTCCTGCATACGATCTTTCTAAAGGTTAAAACCCTAACCATCAAACCGTTTGATTTCCATCAAACTCTTAATGTTAGAATTGGAAGAAGTTGCAGTCATTTTTATCACAAACACAAGTGTAAATGCACTGAATTGCAAGAGCACAAGCTAAACCAGAAAATACATTGCTGTTCTTGCCTAACCGGCAATAAACCTTTGCTGTTTTTACATAAACAAGCCACCACATGGGCAAATACTGCAGAAATTTATCAAAATTTGCACAAAATCCCAAATTTCCAAGTCCAATAGTACGTAAATGTTAGTCAATCTGACCCAGCTGAGCAGAATTTCATCAATACATGAAAAGGCCTAATTTTTCGAGGTTCAATGTCAGGAAATTTTACTTGGATGAGCAAAATTTCAACAAATTTGGCAAAATCCTTAATTTAACCGAGGTCAACATGCACAATGTTTGCAATTTTTGACACAAATGTCACTGTCAAGCATAAACAACATCAAATCTGGGAAAAGCCTCAAATTTTTCTAAGCTCAAATTTGCACAAATTTGAAAACAGTGCTTCCACGCGCAAACCCCCAAAGCAAGAAGTCTGCTTGTAGGGAAAAAAAAGACGAAAAATGCTTGGAAAGTGACAAATCTACTCCCATTGACCAACCACCTATTGTCGTGACCTATTGCTTTGTAGAAAATTGTCGCCTGATGCCACAGAACTTGTCACGAGCCAACGTGACTAGTCCCTAATCTGAAAACCTGTCGCCTGCTTTAAAACAACCTTTTGCTTGCCTGCTAGGTCAAAAACAGCCTGTTGCTTGCACAATATGTGATAGAATCTGCTGTCGCCTATGCAGATTTAGGGTTTCTCGATTGTCAGTTGACAATGTAACACACGAACATGTCTGAAATCAGTGGTGACTTGACTTGAGCGAACAGCCGAAGTGACGACTTGATGATTTTGCACGAGCAAAACAGTGGAGATGTTTTACACGGACTCCAAGGAGCGCGAACACTTTAGCCGAAGCTCTGATACCAATTGTTGAGCGCGCGGCTAGCAGAAGCGTGAAGATTTGTAGCAGGGGAAGTGTGCAGGTGAGTGAGAGTGAGAGTGATAGAGAGATTATGCGCTGATTTGGGTGTACCCACAAGAATAAAATGTATTTATACTTGGGGCCCGTAAGGGTGCATTCACATGTACAATACACGGAGGTGAATAAAGGACCTTTACATCCCAACAACGGATATATTGATCATTAGGTGTATAGCCTTTTTCTTGTTTAAAAAGTAATCCATTGCGAATGGAGTACTTTTTCGCCATCTTTCTCTGAGTAGCCAATTTTGTGGTGTCCGGACCATGAAAGCTTCTTGGGTTACTAGATCCCTCTTAAACTAATTACCAAATCTTACCAAAGTGAGATAATTTTGGCAATGCCCTTTGAGAGAGAGATAGAAATCAATTGAAATTTTAGAGAAGGATAAGGTATAAACTTCGGGGACGATTAAGAGCATCGACAACCATATTAGTCGACCCTTTTGATAACGAATCTCAGAGTCAAGTTTTTGCATAAGCTTTGTCCATCTTCCTTACGGCCACATGGAGATTGGGCTGATCACAAAGGTATTTCAGCAAATGTTGATTGGTTCAAATAATGAACCGGGTGTCATACAACTAATGGCACCAAATTTTAAGTGTATGGATGACCACTAATAGTTTCTTCTCTTGAGTGGTATATTGTGCTTGGAGATTTGTGAGCTTATGACTCTGAAATGGGATAGGTCAACCATCTTGATAAAGAACAATATCCATAGTATAATCACTCGCATTTGTACGCATCTCAAAAGGTTTATTTGAATGGATAATGTGCAACATTGGTGTAGTAGTAACCAATCATTTTAATATTTGAGAACATTGATTGAGCTCACTAGTCCAAACAATTGGCAAACAAACATGTTTTTTTTTGGGGTGCTTCGGATGCCCTTAAGTAAACGTGTTAAGGGCTCAACAATTTGAGTATAGTCCTTGATAAACTTCTAAAGAATTTAGTTAACACATAAAATATTTTACTTGCCTTATGGTTCTTAGAATATGCCCATTGAGTACTACTTGAATATTTTTAGGATTAATACAGGTATCATCAATCAAGATGACATATCCAAGGTATAAAGGCTATGCAAAAAAAATTTGCACTTGGATAGTTTTGCAAAATTGCTCTTATCTTAAGAGACATAAGACGATATGCAAATGATTTGCATGCTCCTTCACTTTTTGAGATACGGATGAAAGAAATCATTCATAATTTGTTGGAAAGTTACGTGACCATTAGTCAATCCAAAAGGCATGACTAAAAATTGATAGTGTCAATACCGCGTTTGAAATGTAAGTTTTGGGATATCCTCTAGAGCTATTTGTATGTGATTGTAGTAGAACCTAAGATTGATCTTGATGAAATATCACACATCACAAAGGTTTTTCATAAGGTCATCCATCCGAGAAAACATATATTTGTTCTTAATGATCATCTTGATTCTTACTTCCATAATCAACATAGAAGTGCATTTGCCATCTTTCTTTTTAGCGAGAAATGACAAGCATGCTCCACAAAGATTTACTAGGTTCAAGAAAATCCTTAGCCAAGTAATTGTGAAGTTGCCTAGCTATCTCGTCCTCTATTTCTGGGCTAAACCTATAGATTTACCAACAAATGGGATAGCTACTTGGTAACGTCTCGATTCTATGGTCTTATGTACTATGAGACAGTGGAAATCTGTTGGGTAAATTAGATGGAAAGACATTGGTGTACTCTTGTAGAATTGGATCCAAATATTTGCTTACATCTGAATTAATATTATCAATATTATTATTTAAAAAAGTTGCATTACATTGCAACATAGATGATTGAACTTTTTTAATAAACAAACATAAGTACCAACATCTAGATCACAAAAACATCTGCTAAATTTCAAAGCTAATACTATATATATATATTAGTTTTAATGATCTTAAGAGAGTGAACAGCCCTCGATCACATGATAGTGAGCATCAAGTTCAAAAGACTGTACAAGAGTTTTATAGTCACTGTACAAAGAGGAATATCTATCAAAGAACTATGGCATCCCAAGAATGACATCCACGCGGTGAAAGCTCATCAATTTGAAGTGTAGGAGCTCATGGTATTATTGGATGGAAAGATCTAGCCTTGGCACCATCCAATCCTTGCGATCCAGAGCAGGGCTGGACACGATACACTCGGCTAGCAAGTACCGTGTCGAGCTGAAGTTTTTGCATCAATTGAGAAGAAAGAAAATTGTGAGTAGAGCCATTGTAAAAAAAAATGTAATTGTTTGGCCGTTAATATGATCATTGATCTTTAAAAGGTGTGACTTGTGGGTGGCACTTGTGTGACCTTAATCTTTGTGCGCCCATATTGCTTGTAGCTTGTGTGCATTGTGCATGTATTGCCTGTTGTTGTAGGGCTGATGTGCAGCCTGAAGCATCACCACATTTGCTGTTAGCCAACACAGACTTGATGCTGCCTTCTGAACAGTTGCGTGCAAGGCCTTGGTCCGTCACCCCCTCATGCTCTGACACCTACCTATCGCATCCTAGACCCTACACACCATGCAACGCCTCGACCTGACGACCTGTCTATCGACACATTCTGTCATGCTCTGCCGCCCCATCGCGATCTGCTGACCTGCTTCCGACAGCCCAATGCACTGATCGGATTCGCTTGTCACCTTCCTGCCACTCCTGACAACTCCCAACATAATTAATATTATTTGTTCAATTATTCTTTTAGTTCTCTTATGCTAGCAAGCCTGAAGGGGGGGTGCGTGTGGGGTGGGTGCTTAGGGCCCAACTATTAGTAGAGAACCTTATTGTCATTCCTTAAGCCATTGGTTGGAAGGTCACCCGGCAAAGAGGAAGGCTAAATAGTGGAGTCTTGGCTCTCAACTGGCCCAAGCTCATTCAGGGTCAAGGTTTGCCAAGACAAGACGAGTTATATCAAGGAGGATATAACCTACACTTTTAATAAAACGGAGACATCCAAGAGGTGCTGACCCACGCATTAGAGCTTTTCACAACTTCTTTTGTTCGCACTACCAGATGTTTGAACTACTCATTGTCTCAAAAGTTAAAATATGATCTATGTGCTCAAGCATACCTCAGAGTCCTTACTAATATAGCCCTTCATACCAAGAACCACATGGATATGTGCCAATGTCCTAACCACCAGCCGACCAGTTTGACCATTAATGAACCAGTTCTTATTTTATGCCATTCATATCTATTAGAGGTGCTTTGTCATTTCATTCAAACTTGAAGGGTGGTCAAGACACTCACATGCTTGGTCAAGTTGCAAAATTGAAGGCAGTGCTCAGTTGAAAAAATTCAAGCCTCTGTCAACGTTTACAGAAGTCCCAACAAGTGCTTGCTTGTGTTAGTATGCTGAGATCTCGAGGATGGTGGTACTAGGTAAAGCTGTAATTAACTGTACTAGCAGTGAAGTATGTTTGATGCCACTCACAACTGTCAGTGGTGAAGTATGTTTGGTACTTACAATGAAGAGGGGTATTGTGTCTGAGATAGAGTTGTCACAGCAGCAGAATTATCATGTTTATCAAAATTCCAGCAATGTTATTTACATTTTTCATCCTCATTATTGCTTCGGTGGTATGCAGGTGGCCAAGCAAACCAACATTCAGGCCACTGGTGAAGCTTCAGCTTTGCTAGAGATAATTCGAGGAGAAGGTTTCAAGGTGATAAATCTGGGCATTTCCTTCGATGACATTGATGCTGATGGTGATGAAATTGTCTATGAATATGAAAGCACCTCGTGAAGTGTTGACATCCCTGGAGTAAATCGTGTTAAAACACTGAACAAATCTTGAAAAGTTTGTCCTCGTGGTGGATCATGTCCTACATGTCTTATTGATCCAAGTCTGAGAAGGTCCTGTAAATTCATGTAGCAGTCCTAGCTCATCTTTCCTCCTTGATTTAGGCAAGTTTGTTGGGTGGAGAGATTTCTGAGTAATTTTGGAGAGCCATTTGGCCGTTACAAGGATTTCACAAATTCCAATTGCATCTAACCAGATATCTCGATTCACTTCTGGATCACTTGATGTGAATTTAAAAGATGTATGACTGCTTCAAGAACTGTGTTATCCATTAATGGCATGAAAAGGCTTTTCCAATGAAAGAAGTACTGCCCCATGGTCAAAGTTTTACTTTTTGATACTTATTGGGTGCTTTGCCATCATCCTTCACATGCATGCCATACATTATTTCCTTGCTAGTACTTGCGGTTTTCCAAAAGGCTTTCTATGTTTTGACATACCAATGCAGCTGGTCTAGGATGGGACTGCAAGCAGTAAAGTGTAAGTCAGAAATACTTGGCCGAGGACAAGCATTGAAACATGAGTAGTTTGTGCGATGATAGGTGTGAACTTCGAAGGAAGAAAGACAAACCATTTGATACACTGAGGTGGATCACTTATTTAATGCAAACCATAGCTAAACGTTAGAGAGACTCCTTGTAAGAACTCATGTTTTGACATCTTCTACATCCATTTGAAAAAGAGAGTTTGCAGACCCAATGTAACAAGGCAATCTTTATCCATCGCTTGTAGATGACTATTAAGTCTTGCCATAAAAGACAGCCCTATATTATTGAATTGCAACCATATTACATCTGTGGGGCGGACAATGCTGCTGCTATCTTTGAAAGATGTTTTGCTTGAGAAACAATTATGTTGTAAATGTCGTGTGGAGCTTATTACGAGGCTGATATCATGGGAGGCATGTGCCGGCTTGATTATATCAAGCATAAATCTCGATGTAGAGATGCCACAGGTGGCTTGAATACTTTTAACATCAGCTCGAATCATGAAAATCTTGAGAATTGTATCAAGGCGCATGTAGACCTTCCTTTGGAATGACAGTGTCCATGGATATGTTCGTCTTTGAAATTGGCATCTTCATAATCATCTCCAACAAGTCCTGAGATATAATACCACATGATGAAGGCATGCACGTCAAGGATTGGGCTTACCCATCCAAAATTAAAGAGATATATGAATTGAAGATTTGATCCTAAGCCCAATTAACATAATATTAGTGAGTTTGGGAATCTTCCAATTCCCATTTTTGAATCCAAAAAGGTGGTACCCGGATAACATGCCCATAAGTTTCTCAAAACCATATGATGTACCTATCATTGGAAAGCGCTTGAAAAATAGAATCTATTGAGCTATAGAGCGCTCGATTTGGAGTTAGTGTTCAAGTTATGAAAAATACAAATATTTGACCACATGTCCCAAACTTATGGAAAATTTTCATATTCCCCAATATGGTGTTAATTCTTGAGCGAATGAAGTAAAAATGCTATAATAAATCTTGGAGGATGAGAAGGACCTAGATCACCAAAGAAAGCACTCATTTGTTGAAGCATCTTTGAACTTGAAATATGTAAAAGCTATCATCAATGCAGAGAGCATATGAGATTCACAACCTCCACAAAAGACCATTCTGTGAAGAATTATGATGGCAATGATCACGGGCTTGACTTTCATCCTCAAACACATCAATTGTTTTTTCCACATTCATTTACACACGTGTCTTTTATTCTTGAACACATTAACATAATTTTCTACATGGACTCAACATCTCCTTAAGTTCTCGTCCCTAGTGTAGGTCTCTCAAGGAGACACACACACACACACACACACACACACACACACACACACACACATACACACACACTTTTCATTGTCCTTTATGAAGCCCTTAAAAATTGATTGGTTGTATTTAGGCCATTATTAAACCAAGTGAGTTGGGTTAGTAAATGCAAGTAACAATACATCGCTAAGCTGTCCTCACTAGCAGAACTATGACGTTAAAGTTACTATCTTGCCTTGTGTGCTGACATGATTTAAGTATTGACTTCTTACATTCAAAGAAACTTGATAAGACTCAATGTGTCATGACATGTAGTAAGCATCATCTTCTTACATCCAGTGAAACGTGATAGGACTCGTTGTGTTCACATGATGCAATTTGTAATGTGGATTTCTTTGCTAAGAATAAAAAATATCTCAAGAGAATCTCTTGATAAAAAGATCTTTAAGCGTAGAGAAGTTTGTGTTCTTGGTGGAGTCCAAATTGATAAATGAAGTTTGTCCTTATTCTTCAAAGAAAGACTAGCTCGTGCTTGATTTTCTAAAGTCCGGAGTCCATTGGAAGAAAGACTAGCTCGTGCTTGATTTTCTAAAGTCCGGAGTCCATTGGCTTCACAAACTAAAATTGTCGATACTTGCCCATTTGCTCTCCCACCATGTAGGGAAATTTGGGTTGCTCATTGGTGGAAGTAGTCATCTCCTTAGACTGCTTAAAATTTGTCTTTGGATAAGGTCAGTGATCTAGTCCCTTGAAGTGCTACCTATCATTCCATTGATAATGAGCTCAAATCTTGTCCATCTCTCCCTTTTGCTCTTGGATTTCATATAATAACTTTCAGTTCCCTTGGTTTTGCTTCCATATTCATTATTGGAATCTATGAGCTCAATGATGGGACATTGACAAAAACACTCTTATCGATTCAAGAGCATTATTCACTCTTGGTACATTCACTTGGATGTCTCTATCTCATGCTCTTACTCTCTATCTATTGCCGCCTTCATTCATTTTCCCATGAGTGTAAGTGAACAAGAATAGAAACCAAGAGAACGTGATAAATGCTCATAGATACTTCTCCTTTTTGTAGTCTAGACTTTGAGGCCTTGATGCTCTTGTGATTCAAGGCAATGTAAGCTCCTCTTGGTTCTACTCATTCTTGATCCATTTTTTTGTGCTCTTGCAAGTGGAGAAGAAGATCAGAAGAGGGAAAGGTAGAATGGAGGCGATGGATTTCTCTCTCTCACTCTTCCTCTCTCATGCTCTCTACCTCTCAAGGTCTTTCAAAACAAGCAAGTAAGAAATAAACAAGGCATGCTAGATATGTAGTTAATGAAGCTAGACAAAAAGAAGATTGAATCCCATGCAAGTCTATGGGGCCTTTCTAACAAGTCATATTTAGAAACACAAAAGAAACTAGATGATGAAGACCACGAAGAATGTGGAGTTGCACAAGTTAAAGCTCAAATGAAGGATAATAATAAAAAAAATCAAGGGTTGCATTTTGGTTGATGCCATGATGGGCCCCCAAACAAGGGAACAATCAAGAAATTTTGGAGTTTGGAGACATACGAGTTAAAATTGAAGCACTAAAGAAATCAAAATGTTTTAAGGGAACTAAAAATTGGATTGAGGACAACCTCACACCAGAATAACTCAATGCTTGACCTATTGAGATCTTTAAGATAAAAAAAAACTTAGGAAAGAGGACAAATGGGTAGTTTATTTAGGTGACAAGAGATAAAAAATCCTAAGCATTAGGCACATGTAGCCCTCACGATATAGATTTAGAGTATATGACTTTCTCAAGATTAACATACCTATGTGAAGCTTGGATAGCTTACACAAACTTTATGAGTTACATGCAAGATTTTCAGTTTGCTTGTAACATAATTGAACTCACTTGCAAATTTATGATTTGCTTGTGACATAATTGAACTCACCTGCCAATTTATGCAAATTGCATGTAAATGGGTTCAATGCTTTGATGTTGTTCTCTGTTGCCAAAAGTTGGATGTAAAGAGGGTATCTCTATCATTACTAATACTCCTCTTGGGTAGACCATGTGGTTAGAAAACCTCTTTGATGAATAGCCTAGATATATCAAAAGGTTTTGAGGTTTTCTTAACAAGGATGATGCGGGCGACCTTAGTGAACATGTTTATAATGACTAGTATGGACTTATAGCCTCCTTGCACAATGGATAGGATGCTAACAAAAATCATAATAATGTATTTCCACTTTATTCGAACGATGCTAAGAGGGTGCAATTCTCAAGGTAACTTGACTTGCTTGACCTTGATCCTTTTGTAGCTTAGGCATTAGGTTATATAATTAAGCACATCAACCTTCATCCTAGGCTATAAATAACTTTTTCTGACTACATTCAAGGCCTTGGCATACACAGGGTGTGTCAGAGATCATAGTCTGGTTTCAGGCAGGCAGCAGCTGCACAGTCCAGCTGCACAGTCGGACTGTGCAGTCGGACTGCCACGTGGCAGTCCGACTGCCTGCAGCTGATTTTTATCAGGCTGCGCCCTATTTTGGCGCCCCATTCTAGGCAGATTTTCGCCTATTTATTGCTGACGTTTTCAGCAGTCTGGCATTCATTCTCTGTCGCAGATTACATACCGGTGCCGTGCAGATCTCTGTCTCTGTTCGCAGATTTCAGACAGCAGACAGTGCAGACTGCAGCAGACTTCGAGGTGGATAGCAGGTCGCATCGTCGGGGTGGAGACACGCAGTCCAGCACACTGCGCCCGTGTATATCTTTGTATTCAGCATTCTTTATACAGCAGATCTTCAGTGTACACTGTCTCTTTCTCTCCCTTCTCTCTCTGCGTTCTCTCACTCTCAGTCCTACGCTTCCGCACCGCTCCACTCTGACATGGTATCAGAGCAGTGTTTGAGGGCTGACTGAGCGCAGAATCAACCTGAAGAGGAGTTTCCATCGCGACACAAATTTGCGTTTTTTGCGTTTAAGGGCAGACAGGAGGGCTGCGCCTTGGAACAAGGCTGAAACGAGTGTGGGCGCACAGGAAAGGAGTACAGGTGGTGGATTTGCTGCTGTTTACTGCTGTTTGTCGCGGAGAAAGTTTGAGTTTTCAACCTAAAAGTGCAGGTTTTGCTTTTTCATCGCCTCCGGCGGGTGAAGGAGCTTCGGGACGCTGAAGAGCCTTAGCAGGCTGAGTCTACTCAGTCAGAGGGGGCTGCTTTTGCGTTTGAGAAGGCATTGCAGGTGAAGATGTCTACAGAGATGGACTTGGAGTTCTAGGCGATTATGGACCGGAAGGTGCCTGTCCTACCGGCTCTTCCTACAGATCAGAAGCTCGACGGCGACAACTACCGCATTTGGCGCGTTATGATGTTGGCCATTCTGGAGTCCTATGATTTGGCGGAGTTGGTACAGGAAGATATTGACCGGCCTTCGGTAAGAGATGAGTCCAAACTCTCTTCCGATGCTCGTGCGGAGTTGGCCAGGGCCCAGTCTCATTGGGACAAACTGAATGCCAGGATTCGATCCTTTCTCTTTCTATCATGCACTACAGCCGTGATCGCTCACATCGAGGACTTGACGGTGGCTCGTGAGATATGGCTGGAGCTTGATCAAATGTACAATCGGATGACCCTGATGAAGAGGGTTTCTTTGGAGGTACAGATGCGGACCTTGTCCGTCAATAAGTCTTCTTCGCTAAGGGAACACATTAACAAGCTAAGGCAGCTACAGATGCAGGTTCAGAATGCGGGGAAGCCGATCTCCTCCGAAGACATGGCGATTACACTCTTGTCCCAGTTGCCGCCACGATTCAGTACATTTTACTCTGCCCTTATTGCTTCGGGGCGAGAGTCTACTCTTCGGTGGGAGGAGTTGGTTCCTATGGTCTTGGACCAAGAGGAACAGTTAAAGGGACAGAATGCTTCCAAGACGGAGGCATTGACAGGTCAAGCCTCTCAGAAGAAGGGGAAGGACCAAAAGAAGAAGAAGGGGGATAACAAGTCCAAGAAGGACAAGGACAAAGACTCCACATGCCATATTTGTGGAAAGACTGGCCATTGGAAGAAGGATTGCCCTGACAAAGACTCGAAGGACACCAAGAAGAAGGAAACCAAGGATTCTGGAACAGTGGCTGCACCCTCATCAGCTGCATTTCTACATCTAGTTGTCATTGAGGACGCTTCACCGAATGCTTCTGATGCTGCGATGGCGGCTTCCCAATCACGAGAGTGGATTATTGATAGTGGTGCCTCACGGCACATGACTCCTTCATCAGATGGTGTTGCCCAGCTGCGACCTTCGCGTGGGCAGGTTCTCATTGGAGACAGCTCTTCAGTTTCTATTGCAGGTCGGGGTAAGATGCAGCTTATTCCGGATGGACGAGGTGGCACCCATACTTCAGAGGTTTTGCATGTACCAGGATTGGGGTACCATCTCCTTTCAGTCCATAAGATTTGTTCCCTTGGTCTTCTGGTGGAGTTTGACAGTTCTACAGTGCGAGTCCTTGATCGTGAATCGAGGAAGGTTCTATCATCTGGATATGAGGAGAACGGCATTTACAAACTGAAGTCTTCCACTGCCCTCTCTACTCTTCTTCTTACATCACAGTCACAGTCTGAATTATGGCATGCTAGGTTTGGTCACCTGAACTATGACTATCTTCGGAAGGCGTCACGGGGACAGCTTGTTCGAGGGTTACCGGATATAGTGGTGAGCCAGCAGCCATGTGTCTCTTGCATAAGGGGGAAGCAGCATAGGGATGCCATTCCCCACACCGCTTCGCGGCGGTCTACTTCACCGATGGAGTTAGTATCTACGGATCTATGTGGCCCTATGAGGAATGAGTCCCTGCGTGGGAGCTCGTACTTCATGCTGATCGTGGATGACTATAGCAGGATGACATGGGCCTACTTTTTGGCACTAAAATCAGAAGCTTTCTCGCACTTCAAGGATTGGCTTCTCTTTGAGGAGAACCGATCAGGCCGGAAGTTGAAGACCTTGCGATCCGACAAGGGAGGTGAATTTGTCTCTAATGAATTTGCTCGGTTTTGTGCAGATAGAGGAATTCACCAGGAGTTTGCCAATACGAATACTCCACAAGAAAATGGTATTCTCGAACGGAAGAACCGCAGTGTGATCGAGATGGCGCGCACCATGATGGAGCACCGACAGACCCCCCAGGTTCTGTGGGCCGAGGCTGTGGCTACTGCAATCCACATCCTTAACCGATCTCCTACTTCGGCCGTGGAAGGGATGACTCCATTTGAGGCGTATTTTGGGTCGAAGCCAGATGTTTCTTACTTTCGGGTCTTTGGGTGTGATGCCTATGTTCACATTCCCAAAGCTCACCGTGACAAATTCGAAGCGGCTTCCCGCAGACAGGTATTTGTTGGCTACAGCTCCCAGTCCCAAGGCTACCGACTGTATGATCCTGTCAAGCGGGATATATATACTAGCCATGATGTGCGGTTTGTGGAGGTTCCGGCTTCTTCAACGGGTGAGGAGCATCCCGTTCTTGGAGATCCAGGGGAGAGTTTGGCTCCTTCTACAGTTCCACTGGAGCCTGTGCCGTTTGATTATGATTCTGTTTCTGACACAGAGTCTACTATTCCACCGGATCCTTCTGAGGAGTTACCACCGGTGGACATTCCAGAGTCTTCTACTGATAGAGAACGACGAGGGGAGGTTCGGCCTCCTCCTCACTGGGCTCGTGACACACTCCGTGATTCAGGGATCGAGGGGGTTCCTGAGGAGTGGGGACCGCAGGATGGTCCGCGGCGGTCACGGAGGCACCAGGCGCATTCTTCGGAGCTTGTGTGCTCCAATTATTGTTTGATGTCCCGAGTTGTGCAGGATCGAGAGCCCACCTCCGTGAAGGAGGCTTTACAGTCCGCCCCATGGAAGAAAGCTATGGAAGCTGAGTTGGAGGCTATTGAGAGGAATGGCACTTGGTCACTTGTGCCATGCCCCCCGAAGAAGAAGGTGATTGGAGTCAAGTGGGTCTTCAAGACCAAATATCTCAGTGATGGTACTTTGGATAAGCACAAGGCTCGCCTTGTTGCTAAGGGTTTTGCCCAGCGCCCAGGGATTGACTGTCATGACACCTTTGCCCCTACAGCTCGTATGGCAACCATTAGAGCTGTTCTTGCTTTGGCTGGCCTGTTTATCAGCTGGATGTGAAGTCGGCCTTCCTGAATGGTGATTTGAAGGAGGAGATCTACGTTGAGCAGCCTCCTGGCTTTGGTTCTTCGGACGGGAAAGTCTACAGGTTGAAGAAGGCCCTGTATGGTCTCAAGCAGGCCCCGCGAGCTTGGAACGAGAAGATTGATTCGTTCCTCCAATCTCAGTTGGGATATCGGCGGTCCAAGGCCGATCAGCAGCTGTATGTTCACACTTCCGAGGATGGTTGTGTGCTGTTTGTATTATATGTTGATGATTTGATTGTCACAGGTGATGATGCACAGCAGGTCCAGGAGACAAAGTCAGCTTTACATCGGACGTTCGAGATGACGGATTTGGGGCTACTCCATTTCTTTTTAGGACATGAGATTTTTCAGTCTCAGAGGGGGATCTTTCTCTCCCAACAGAGATATGTTCAGGAGCTCTTGGTGTCTTTTGAGATGGAAGATTGTCGGGCCCTCTCTACTCCTATGGATCCGAACTGGAAGGCCACTTCCCACTCAGCTTCTCCTTTGGCAGATGCTTCCCGCTATCGACAGTTGATAGGGTCTTTGATTTGGCTTCTCAACACGAGGGTTGATCTATGTTTTGCTGTTGGGCTCTTGGCAGGGTTCATGAGTGAACCTAAGACGGTACATTGGCAGGCTACTTAGAGGATACTTCGGTATCTGAGGGGGACGTCTGATTTGGGGATTCATTACCCCGCAGGGACAGATGGGTCAGATCTTGTACTTGCAGGTTGGAGCGACTCGGATTGGGCCGGTGACGTGGACCACAGGCGGTCTACCACAGGTTACTGCTTTACTTTGGGTGCAGGTGTTATTTCATGGAGTAGCAAGAAGCAGCCCACGGTAGCCCTTTCGTCTACTGAGGCGGAGTATCGGGCCGCGTCTTCCACCACATGCGAGGTTGTGTGGCTTCGGAGACTGTTGGAGGAGCTTGGGTGCCCCCAGACTCGTTCTACATTGCTGCGATGTGACAATGAGAGTTGCATTGCCTTGGCGAGGAATCCTGTTTTTCATGCCCGGACGAAGCACATTGAGATCCAGTACCACTTCATCCGAGAAAAGCTTTTGGATGAGACCATCACTGTGGAGTATTGCAAGACGGAGGATAATCTTGCGGATTTGTTTACGAAGGCGCTTCCTCAGGCTCTACTTCGGCAACATTCCAGATCCCTCAGGCTTCTGCCCTGTCCAGGCTCTGAGAGGGGGTGTCAGAGATTATAGCCTGGTTTCAGGCAGGCAGCAGCTGCACAGTCCAGCTGCACAGTCGGACTGTGCAGTCGGACTGCCACGTGGCAGTCCACGTGGCAGTCCGACTGCCTGCAGCTGATTTTTATCAGGCTGCGCCCTATTTTGGCGCCCCATTCTAGGCAGATTTTCGCCTATTTATTGCTGACGTTTTTAGCAGTCTGGCATTCATTCTCTGTCGCAGATTACAGACCGGTGCCGTGCAGATCTTTGTCTTTGTTCGCAGATTTCAGACAGCAGACAGTGCAGACTGCAGCAGACTTCGAGGTGGACAGCAGGTCGCATCGTCGGGGTGGAGACACGCAGTCCAGCACACTGCGCCCGTGTATATCTTTGTATTCAGCATTCTTTATACAGCAGATCTTCAGTGTACACTGTCTCTTTCTCTCCCTTCTCTCTCTGCGTTCTCTCACTCTCAGTCCTACGCTTCCGCACCGCTGCACTCTGACAGGGTGTCCATGATAAGTTTATTATGTGTTATTTTCACCCGAATTTTATAGATGCGTTGCCTATCTTAGAAGTACAAATATTCTCCTTCTGAAAAATAGACTTTAGATTTGGCCTTCTCCCTAAGTGTCTTCTCTTTGGCTACCATGACGAACTCCCATGTCTTTAAGTACTTTGGATTAGCAAGGATTCTGAAAGTTGTGACTTACAAAATACAATTGTCGGGCATAGAAATTAAGTTGACCCAAAAATAACTAATGCAATCCCTATTGACCCAAACATAATTGATCATCAACCATGAAATTGAGACAAGGATATGTTAAAGTAGATAGGAGATTCATCCAAGGTCTTCAATCCAATATATTCACTACAAAAGGTTTGTAAGTTACTCAATTTGATAGTTTTTGGAAGATGAGCAATTTGAGATAGCTAATTGATTGGGACAGATAACTTGGTTAACTCAATGATAGACCCATTGACTCAATATGTCATTGTCTTGCCTCCACGATGAACTAGGGGATTGCTCAGAGATCAACATAAGATGAAAAGTTGGGCTAAGTGTAGTCTTTCATTCCACTATAGCTCAGATAGATTATTTCTCTATCATTCTAGAATGAATACAATAGTAGGATCCCAATATTGTCCAAACCTCTATACTACAATCATAAAATTTAGAAAAAATCAAGTCATGGGGGAATAAAAATTGTTTCAAGAATTCTTAATGCAATCTCTCACACAAGGCATGATTACATTATGAAGCCACTTGATTGTGAGGTGCCTCCTCCAACAGACTCGGAGGAGTCCTCTTAGTAGTTGTTGAGATATTTGCAATCACACCTAATGTAGCCTCTTTGTATGAGGTAGTTTGGACTAAAGACATGTAGGCAGACTGAATCCCATATGCACAGAAAGGGAAAACTGTACCCATCTAACAACTATAAAGCATTGTACTTGATTACCATTTTTCATATAGAATGATTACAATGTTATGATGCTTTGTACTTTCAGTTAAGTGTATTGTCTTTGTTAGTCCTACACAAGATTGTGTTTATAAGTCCAAGTTTCCATCTTGGAACCTAATTCACTTGTGTAACAGTTGAGTTCAGTCCTTGGTCAATGTCATCATGAGTTCAGTCTATGCCTACAAGGCGCCATAGCCATGCTCTAGATCCGAATCTTTAACATGGTATCAAAGCCCAATCGGGCATGGCATTGCTTCTCTAGCCTCTCTTGGTTCCTCTCAACCTCTACCCAGCTCACATCCAGCTCAGTGTGAGCGCATGACTCCAATTTCTCACTTGAACCCCATAGCCACTGTTTGGTAGCCATAGCCAGACAGGACATACAACACTTGGAGCTTCTATATCTTACTCTATAGGCCAAATAGCTCACGATTCCTTTTGTGGACATCCTTCTCTACTCAGGGCGCTCCTCCCTGGCATCTCAACGTGCAACATTGGCCAACTATATGATTCAGCATTGACGAAATTCGCTGCGCTACTCAGAATTGCGCCTGCTACTGTTTGTACTGCTGGCGTACTGCGTGCAGGCCATGATCTTGCCTAGGATCATAGGGCTTTGGAAGCCCATTAACCAAGCTTCATTACTATATAATTTTTTTTTGGAAATGGTTGAAATTACAATGCACATAGACTAAAAAACCAGGGCTTCCCAGAAACCCTAGAGTTGGCAGCCATAGCCAACTTCTCAAAAGCTTGAATTTTCTTCATTTTCTCACTCCTCTTGGTACACTGAAGCTGCTGCCACTTTGATCTGAGCTCCCAACTCAGTTTCCAGCAAGGATTCAAGTAAAATCTATCCATCAGCAAGGAGGGGACTCAAGTTGAAGGACAAGACAAGCATCAAGAATCAAGTCAAACTCAAGCAACAAACATCAAATTTCAAACTAGTATCTTTTGATACTACACTGCCATTGCTTGTGTCTTTTGACACATAATAAGATCATCTCATTGTTAGTTGTGGGTACTAATTTTAGGTCATGTCAATGACAAGCAAGAAGATTTCTATGTGGATACACTTCATGAAGAGTAGCATGACTCATGTTGCTTATCAATACTATATGGAAGACTTGTTTGTCTTACTTGTAGAGAATGATGGAGTTGTGAGCATTCAAGTGCTATCATTATTTGAAGAAATGCCTCCTACCTTGAAGATAGTGTAAGATTTTGAAGTCATTGCCTCAAAGACAATGATACATTTTCTTGAGGGAAACATGGACATAAAGACTGATGCAACTGATGCAACTGATGCAAGCAAAGTCAATAAAGAAGCAGAAGAAGAGGACCAAAAGATCAAAGAAGACCAAAAGAAGAAGCAGAAAAAGATCAATCATGAAGACTTTAAAGCGGCAAGCAAAGTGAAGAGTAAGTACATGATCAAAAAGAGCAAGCTGAACTACTCCGACAAGAAGACCTACAATAAATTGAAGATCTATGTCAAAAGTAACGCTAAAAATTGCAAGGGCATGCCGGTCCTTGATCCAAGTTGAAGTTTTTTTTGGCCGTGTATTGTCTAGTCCAAATGTCTTTATCATAAGCTTGTAAACTCCTCATGTAGCCTTGTACTAGAGTCTCTGTAAGGCCCCTGTTACAGCCTCTGGATGACCATCATGTTTGTGGTACCCACACTTAGCCTTTTTTGCGACAACCTCTGGTGTTTTGCCACGTTTTTGGTATGCCCACACTTTGTAGGTGTTACTTTCACTAAAGTCTCTACACACTTTGTACTTTCTGGTTGTGATTAAGGACAGGTGTTGAGATATTTGCAATCACACCTAATATAGCCTCTTTGTATGAGGCAGTTTGGACTGAAGACATGCAGGCAGACTGAATCCCATATGCACAGAAAGGGAAAATTGTATCCATCCAACAACTATAAAGCATTGTACTTGACTACCATTTTTCATATAGAATGATTATAATGTCATGATGCTTTGTACTTTCAATTAAGTGTCTTGTCTTTGTTAGTCCTACACAAGATTGTGTTTATGAGTCCAAGCTGCCATCTTGGAACCTAATCTTGTGTAACAGTTGAGTTCAGTCCTTGGTCAAGTCATCATAAGTTTAGTCTATGCTTACAAGCCACCATAGCCATGCTGTAGATCCGAATCTTTAACAGTAGTCGACCGAAATTCATATCCATGCACATCACCATCTAGTCTCCCCATGGGAAACCTAAGACTTAGTTGAACATGGGAATCTCGGTTCTACTTCATAGGGGAAGCGTGGACAAGTCACCCCTAACATCAATCTAAGGCCCACCTAAGAAAGACCACTTTGTAAGCAATCAAAGGCATGAGTGAGGTTAACATCGCACTTGGTTCAAAGAGAGTGAGAGACGGGGGAGAGTGTAACTCGATCCCCCTACCCGTAAGGTAAAATCTCAGCTCTGGCCCCCTAAAACAATGTTAAATCTAGTAACTAATCCTACCGATATTGGGAGGGTCACGATTTAATAAGCTCTATCTAGTGTTGGAAATTTACTTGACTTATCGGGTCTACCCAACCATAGGGGTTCGATCATTAGGATCGAAGCCTCCCACTTTCCTCGATTGGGTTTGCTTAGTTTTCTAATTAGCAAAGCATATTACCACACTGTTTGGACATATAAAATCAGCTTCCTTTTATTACTTTATTAAACTGGGTTCGTTAAACTCAATTTAGCACATAAGAAACAATTTAAAAAATCAAATACTTTATTTTACCATCACTCCATAGAGTGGTATAAAATCGATCCCCCTACCCATAAGGTAAAATCTAAGCTCTGACCCCCTAAAACGGTGTTAAACCTAGTAATGAATCCTTCCGATATTGGGGAGGGTCACGATTTAATAAGCTCTATCTAGTATTGGAAAGTTACACGACTTATCGGGTCCACTAGCCATAGGCGTTTGATCGCCGGGATCGAAGCCTCCCACTTTTCTCGCTTGGGTTTGCTTAGTTTCTAATTAGCAAAGCATACTATCATGCTGCTTGGACATAAAAAATCAGCTTCCTTTTATTACTCCGTTAAATTGGGTTCATTAAACTCAATTTAGCACATAACAAACAATTCGGAAATCAGATACTTTATTTTACCATCACTCCATAGAGTGGTACAAAACCATCTTTCTGTAGAAAGACACCATCCAGAGTCTAGGATAGGACCTTTCAATCCCTCAGGATTAGGCTGTATGTGATCACACTCCATTTGCGATCAACAGGGAATTTACTGGCTCAAAGCCCCTCTAAGCTTCCCTGAGTCTTTGGAGTTCTCCTACATAATAGGGGCACTTATCACTTGGCCCTTTGCCCTCTCAGGTGCTCGAGTGATCAAATATAAAAAACACCTATCTCCCTTAGGAGCATAGGATCCCTACTCGTAGGTGAGTTTTTTCAAAAACACCTACATTCCTCAGGAGCGTAGGACCCCCACTTGTAGGTGAGTTTTTTCTCACTTTGCAGAGTGTTTAGGGAGCATTGGGTTAGGGACCCCAATGTCCCAAACCACCACAATCCACAACTCGTCAGGCTGTGCAAGCTTGGAATCATAAGAGACATAATTCATCATTCACAAATCCAAAAGCAGTCATAACCATAAAACATTTTTAACACACTTGTCAATGTATGCGATGCATAGAATCTATCCCTCTCATCCATTCCCGTGTACTTTCCCTCTCATCCATTCCCGTGTACTTTCCTAAAAAGCAATTGATAATACTAATATGCTTTTGGAAGTTTAAGTAAGTTCTAACAAATTGTAATTCTAGGTAATAGACCTACCCCATGGGCTTTTCTAATATTACTAACTTATCTCTCATTTTATTGTAAGATGCAAAAAGCAATAACATAAAATAGTAATCCTTTCAAGATTATCTCCATTCGGCTATCCATTATGATTACGGGGCATGGCCGTAATCTCAGCTTATTGTGGTCCTTCGAGTTGAATGGATTTGGGGGTAACTTCCGCTCACACTTCGACATCGTGTTGAATTCCCTCATCAATGACTACGCCCTCGCATTGGGGAGCTCTCCGAGCATAATCTCACTCAGTATCTCGACGTCTCTTGGGAGCCATGGGAGTAGTTTGATGGATTTGAGGAGCGCTTCCGCATAAGTGTGTGTGTGTGTATAAAGAGAGAGAGAGAGAGAGAGAGAGAGAGAGAGAGAGAGAGAGAGAGAGAGAGAGAGAGAGAGAGAGAGAGAGAGAGAGAGAGAGAGAGAGAGAGAGAGAGAGAGAGAGAGAGAGAGAGAGAGAGAGGCTGCTTGCACAGTAGAGCTTCGTTGCATCAACAACAGAGAGATTTCTGCACGGATTGTGTGTTGTTTGTGTGTGTCTCCTTGATGTGACGCTCTACCTCTGTTTATATAGTAATGAGGGGGGGATAAAGAGAGAGGACGCTTGCTTTTTAGAGTTTTCGATGACATCATCGATGATAAAGAGAGAACACTTTCTTTTAGCGTCTTGGATGACATCATCGATGATGTTAGAGAGGGGGCTCCATTTTTGTAGTGCAAATATAAAAACTTACGAATATATGGGCGAGCACCATGTGCTTCGCGTCATCATTGGGTGAGCAGGTGCCACTCCAAGGCTCACTACTAAGGCAGCTACCAAGGCATAGACCTTGGCATACTTGCCAACGGGCTACGAAGGCTTCGTTGGCGCTGTTGGCTGCATGTGAGAAGCTCCCACTAGCTTGTAGGAAAATCTTCCCGAGAGGTCACCCATCCCGGTAGTGTCGTCACCCAAGTGCACTTAGTGCCAAGTGACTATCCACTAGGATAGTCCTTTTTGTTGTTCTATACTACAAACATAGTTTTAATAAGCTAGTCTTGGGAGAGTTTCCCAAGTTTTTCTTCCATGAGCTGGCATATACTATCTCATTAAAAATAATAGCTATCTTCATATTTAGAGCTAGTTTTAAAAATGTGCAATATAAATCAATTTTTGGAATGTATACGCACATCGTTTATAAACTAAGTAATGGGGACATTACATTGATGAAGTAAGGGAAACATCTCTTGAAATAAATGTAAACCTTGTACCTACATTTTCAAACTTGGGTAAATCATTGATTTAACATGGTGTGAAAATTACATGACTTTGAATATAAAACTTTGGCTTGGAGATAATGTTGAACTTGGATTTCAAAAGGTCTAATATCATAGTCTACATCATAGACACATTCATGCACTCAAATTGTTTTCCCATGCATTCAAAGTATTATACATAGGTTTCCATTTACAATGATTTGGACATTTAGATCTTGAAACTTGAAGAACCAAACAATGTAAGCAAAATGTAATCTTGACAGTAGCCTTGATGTGCTTCAAGTCTCTTATTATTTATATAAGATTATCTGTGTTGATGAGGAAATTTTCACCCATAATGTAAGCCCTCAGAGTCTTTCCATTTACATAAAATGTAAAGGGATCATGGCATAACATTTTATTCATTAGAAGTATAATTTTATTCAAAATCTAGTAGGCATTTAACTTGCATATAATTGTGAACATTATTTGGAAGATTAATTCATCATAAGGGTTCTAAAAACAAGGATAATAATTTACTTTATTAGTCCAAATTTGAGTCTTGAAAATATCTTAAATTGACCCTCATAATATATGAGAGGCCTGCTCTTTTTAGTCTCTAGAAGGGTCCTTGAGCTGTCTATTCAAAACCACTATGTTCCATGGCTAGCACTATCCAATTCCCTTTCGTGAACGTTGGATTTAGTTGACATGAGAGTTCTAGTTCTACTTGGTAGGAAAACATTGGATGGCTACCCTAACTATAATCTAAATCCCATCTAAGGAGGGTCATTTCATAATCTATTAAAATTAAGAGTAGGTGACATTGTGTTTGGGTCATAGAGAGTAGGGTACTCTTTTAAACTTCCATGTCTTTGAGGATCAGTGTTCTACCATACTCCATTCCTCGAAAACAATTTAGCTTGTGTTCTATCCTATTGGAGGTGGTCATGTCTCATACTAGCCCTTTCTGGTGTTGAAAAGCTATGTGATGTATCTGTTGGAAAATAGGTCAAATGATGTATGCTATACGACAAGGAGACTTGTATCCCATAAGCACAGTGAGAAGAGTGGAGAAGCTTGAAAAGCTATAAAAGCATGTACTTGGTTCATCTTTCAATGTAATGCTATCGTACTTTGTACTACACTTTGTGTCATTGTCAGGCCCTACTTGAGATTGTGTTTATGAGTCCAAGCGTTCAATCTTGGAACCTAATTCACTTAAGTAACAATTAGTATCATTTGTCCATGTTGCAATGATTCTAGTCACCACTTTCCAATCTCCATAGTTGCAGTCATGCTCAAGATCCATGCATTCTCACATAGTATCAGTACTATGGTGAGCGTAGGCTAACTCTCCTCACTGCTCTCTTAGTCTCTCACAACCTCTGGCAAACTTAGTCCAAGCACATAACTTCATCTCTTACTCCCTTTTTCACTCTACTCCTTTGGTCTGCCACCCCATAGCCAGCCTGTACTGATCTTTGTTGGAGGACTCAAGGAGAACAAACTAAGCCATATCTTTGTGAAAGATGCAGGATCTAGAGCATGGCAGATGCGGAAGCTATGAAGGTTGGAAGAGAAAGAGTGAGTTCATGAAGACCTAATATGATTGACTGTTACACGTGAATTAGGTTCCAAGATTGAGACTTGGACTCATAAACACAATCTTGTGTATAAGACTGACAATGACATAGAGACTTTATTGAAGTACAAAAGTACTATGATATTGCATTAGAAAAGAGAGCAAGTACAATGCTTTATAGAAAACTGGATGGTAGCACTTCTCCTACTGTGCATATGGGATTTTAGTCATGAGTCCTCACTACTCCTTACAAAGAGTCCGAAGTAGGTGTGATTACAAGCATTTCAACACCCCTCCTTACTCACAACCATAAGTACAAAGCATATAGAGGCTTTAGTGAAAGTAACATCTACAAAGTGTGGGCACACCATAAACATGGCCAAACACCAGAGGCTATCAAAGAAAATGCTAAGTGTGGGTATCACAAACATGATAGTAATCTAGAGGCTGTAACAGGGGCCTCATAAATTGTACAAAGGCTACATGAGGAGTTTACAAGTTTATGTTCGAAACATTAGGGCTAGGCAATACAAGGCTAACTTCTTCTTTTGCTCCTTGTTCTTCTTCTTCTTTAATAACAACTAGATAGGCCTTTTGGGACCTCTTTCTGGCATGGCAGAACTTCTCGGTGTGTCAATCCTTTTGCAAAAGTCACAGAAAAGCTGATCCTTCTTACCTTTGTACCTATTGCCAACATATAATGCTTGTTCATCTCTAGAGGTGCTTGGTTCTTCCTTAGTTTTTAGCTTCTTTTCCTCCTCTAATAGTGATGCCTGGATATCAACAAGCTCAGGGTTTGGCATATTGATTAGAGTTGTTGATACATTATTATATTCAGGAGACAAACTTTTAAGTAGAACACCAATGCAAATATATTATTCCATTTTAATGTTGATTCTTGCAAGCTGGATTGGAAGTCCTTTCATGTAATTTAGATGTGTGACAAGTGATGTATTGGACTTCATTTCAAGGCTGAAAAATTCAATCAAAAGACCATACTTTGATGACTTAGACTGTGCACCAAACAAAGTTAAGTCTCTTTCATGTATCCTATGAAGTATCACAATTATCCACATTGTGGATATAGCTGTCGTCTAGCTCCAGTTTGATAATGGCATAAGTCTTATTATCATTCTTTTGCCAAGTGACTACAAGGTTCACATCACGAGGCTTCCTTTTCTTTTCCAATGGTAATGGCCAAGAGGCCCTTCTTCATCAGGATGAGTTTAATGCGGGTTTGCCAAGTGTGAATTCCGACTCCTTTGCGAGCTATTGGAGAGTCTTTTTCCATGTTGGATTTGCAGGGACAATGGCAAATCAACTCCAGAATTCTCAGACTTTATTAATAGAAGAGCAGATTAGAGTGTGCCAAGAGACACAAGTAATGACAGTGTGAAAATACACTATGTAAAGGAGTGTGCCAAGAGACACAAGTAATGACAGTGTGAAAATACACTTTGTAAAGACTATGTCTGAGTTGATGTTGAACTTGAATCTTCTTAGTTCGGGGTTGTCGATTCTTCTTCAATCTTTTCAGGTCCTTCCCCTTCTTGATTTGATGTTGGGACAGTAGATCAAAGTGGCAATGGGTTGCTCCAAGTGGCAAGTGATGCCAGGAGGCATATTACACGGTGGATTCCGTGAGGTTTTACGGTGGATTCCGTAAACTTTTATTATCGGGGATCATATACAAAGTGGATTCTTTGTGCGAGAAGTCGATGGGGGACGCCTATCCTTTTCGGGCGTTTTGTTAATTTAGTGTGTACATGGATGATTCCATAGCGGGTGATTCCGCAATATATATATTAAATTAATAAACGTTTATGAGTTTAGAGTGCGCACTCGTGATAAATTAAGGTTAGGATTGATTTCTAACCAATTGATTTATTTAGTTGAAGACTGCTAGGTATTCACTTTTATCGGTTTGATTGTATTATTTTACTAACGATTGTGAATGCTTCAGTTGATGTGTAGAGATAGCAGCAGTGGCGGTGGAAAGCATTGGAGGATAGCGTGTATTCGAGTTATCATCTATATTTTGATGGGAGCATACCTTAGGCATGGTATTTATATTTTGTCGCGCCTATTTATTAAGGCGTTTGATATTTATTTATTATTTTTGTATACCCATGGGCGCACGATTTAGATATTTGTATTTGGACATTGAATTTGGGTACTCTTGACTCCTTGGGCGCCCGCCCATTAGCTTTATTTCTATTTGGCACAAAAGCAAACTCAAAAGCTAAAAGCGTGCTATTTTGTAATTTGGGCTATTATTTGAGCTTGAAGATGATTAATACATAAAATACATGCTTTGTGGAGTGCTCACACAAAGCATGGGGAGAGATTGCACCCAATTGGTCTCTTGTTCATGTCGTGCAAGTCTTCTACATTGTTTTGTGTGCAAAAAGTAGAGTTTTTTTGTTCTTGGGGATCTTCTGACGCTCACTATGCGTGCTTACGGTATCCGATCTGTGCACAAGTGGTATCAAAGCGAAGCTGAGATCGAGAGCTTCCAATCGCTATCCATCTTGCGCGAAGGCGGAGCTCTTGGAACGATCGAGCTCTATAGTCAGTTTCATCGCGAACGGTTGATATGAGTGGGGTCAAGAACCTCTATCTGCAGCCTTTGATCGCGAAGGACCGGCCTGAGAAGGCGGAGGACCACGTCAACATCTCCTTCTACAAGTCGTTTTGAACAGAAATAATAAGCTTTACTTCCATAGCTAAAAAGTTTAGACGTTCTATCTTAAAGCTTTAAAAGCTTATTACAAAGCTTAAAGGGCCCCCAAATTTTACGAATTTGAATGCGGTATGTTAATCTTTGAGCCAGCGGCAAAAAACGGCCCCCTCCCTACAATCGAAAAAAAATGGCGCCTGATAAGTCTCCTTTCTTAACTCTAAGTCACTTAAGCTTAACAAAAGCTTAATCATCTAAGTCCTCCAAGTTGTTTTACTTTGCAAGTTCTGCAAGTCTATAGAAGTCAAAACAGACTTATCTCAATTACTCCCATAAAGACTGTTCTTGCACAGAAGCACAGAATTACGAAATTGCTCCCTGGAAGACTCTGTTCACACACGCAGACTTGCTAAACCAGTTTTAGCAAACACAGAAGTTCATACACAGTTTTTACGAAGACTATAAATCCCGCAATTGCAAAAGAGAAAGACCGTAAAAGCCAAGCAAAAATAAATAAGCCTTGTATTCCCGACTTTGAGCTACACTCATTCCGCTAATCAGATTTCGAGATTGTGAGGTCTTTTGGATTTTTACAGGATGATGGAACAAAATATGGACGATTTTATGGCTGAAGGTGATCTTCCCGAACCTACGACGTAACAAAAATTGGATTTGATTATGATGCAGCTTGATGAATAACGAAGAGCCCAACAAGCTTTGCAAGTTCAATTGGCCAATTTGCAACGATTTACCACTGACAAAGATGGACCGCAACCCGAAGATCTTATCTGACGTACCATTGATGCGATACTCGAAGCTCAATCCATTCGCAAAGAAACAAAGATAAGTAAAAGAAACTTTAAATTTCGTACTTTCAATGGATCTCGAGATGAAAAGACTATACTTGCATTTATCAGTCAGTTTGATGATTACTTTCATGAAGAGACATACGCTGAGAAAGATAAAATTAAATGTGTCACTAATCATTTAGTTGATCCAGCATCTCTATGGGGAATTGTGATTTGCAAGAGCATTGATTGTCCCACTACCTAGGAGAGTTTCCAAAAGAAGTTTTTGCAGAATTTCCTTCCTCCCCAATTCCATGAAAAATCCATAAAGCAATGGAATCTTCTTCAGCAAAGAGATCGTGAATCTATTTTCCAATACACTGAACGTTTTTGGAATGTCCTACTGCAACTCCGCATGCTTGAAGACGTACCTGAAGCGACTCACAAACGCAAGTTTATGTCTGGCTTACTTGGACATTAATATGATGAAGTCAATATGTTCAAGCCTACAACCCTTCAAGATGCAATTTCTTTAGCTCATGACATTGAAGACAAGATTCGAGGAAGAGACAAGCGTCCACAATAATTTCAAGCAAATGGTAACTATAGTTCCAAGCAAATTCATTCAAATTTTAGAAGATTTAATCAAAGTCGTTTTCTTCCATCTACATTCCGTAAGTCTTGGACACGACTACCTTCTTTGCCATCAAATACCAATTCAAACCCTAAGCCATCCTCACAACCAAATCCCAATATTCCTAGACTTCTTGTCATTGCAAACAATGTATCTAAAGCCAAACCTATAGTTTGTTACAAATGCCATCAACTTGGACATCTAGCAGCCAATTGTCAATCAAAGAAACCACCTGTCCATATCAATTATCTTGGAGCAATGGAAGATGAAGAACGTGAGGAAATGCCTGACTTTACGGAAGATGATGACGACATTGCTTCTCCTTCGGATACTTTGCCAAGTATGCCAACTCCACATTCTTTGTTGACAATGAAATGTTTAGTGCATAGTAAAGAAAAGATTATTTTGCATGATGATTGTAGCACACATGATTTTATTTCTGCAAAGTTAGTGAAAGAATTGAATTTACAAACTATTTCTACACATTATCACATTAAAGTAGCATTTCTAGGCACAAGATATAATAAAACACAAGAGGTGCATAACTTAGAAATTAAAATTGGTGAATACACTGAACGAATGAATTTTCTAGTTGTACCTTTGCAGTCTAGTGACATTATCCTAGGTATGCCTTGGCGTCATCAGTATAATCCTGACATAGATTATTCTAAGCATTCAATTAAAATTTATTTCCAAGGAAAATAAATTACATTGCATGGTATGCACGCATCTAATAATTTTCCACTGCTGACTTATACTCAAGCTAAATGTGCATTACATAAAAGTAGCAAATCTTATTTAATATGTGTGAATGAACTTCAAGCTAAAGAAAAACATATACATCCTAGGCATAAACAATTTCTTGCTCAATTTAAAGATTGTTTTGTTGATGATTTACCACATGGACTACCATCTTCACGACCTGAAGATCACAAAATAGATTTAATTCTTGGTACACAACCATAATGTAAAGCACCATATAGGCATAATCAAATTGAACAGAAAGAAATTCAAAATCAAGTAGAGGAATTGCTAAACAGAGGATTAATTAGACCTAGTAGTTCTCCATTTGGCGCACCTGTTTTATTGGTAAAGAAGAAGAATAATACTTATCGCATGCGCATTGATTATCGTGCCCTGAATAAAATTACTGTTAAGAATAGATATCTGATTCCTAGGGTAGATGATCTTATGGATAAACTACAAGGTTTTGCCATATTCAGTAAGATAGACTTAAATCTGGTTATCATCAAGTGAGATTGGATACATTTGATTTATTCAAAACTGCATTTAGAATACAATTTGGACATTATAAATTTTTAGTGATACCTTTTGGTTTAACTAATATACCTGCTACATTTAGTCGAATAATGAATCACATAATTCTGAAATATTAGTATTGTGTTATAGTATTCTTTGATGATATATTGGTATTCAGTAAAAATAAGAATGAGCATTATGAACATCTGTCTTTAGTTTTCAAGTTGAAAGATAATCAATTGTATGCTAATCTCGAAAAGAGTGAATTATTTCAAACAGAAATTGAATATCTAGGCCATATTATTTCATCAGAAGGTATTAAGGTTGACCCTAAAAAGATAGAAGCAATATTGAATTGGCCCATACAAAAAAATGTACATGAGTTATGTTTTTTTCTAGGTCTTGCTAGTTTTTACAGAAAGTTTGTGCGAAATTTTTCATTACTTGCTTTGCCTTTAACTAAACTTTTAAAGAAGGGTATTGTGTATAATTTGATTGATAATCAACAAAAATCTTTTGATTTATGGAAACATGTATTAACACATGCTCTTGTATTACAACTACCTGATTTCAATAGACCATTCTTTTTAGTAGTTACTGATGCTAGTGGATCTGGAATAGGAGCCGTATTTATGCAAGATAATCATCCCATAGCCTATTCTAGCTATAAACTGAAACAATCCGAACTTAAATATTCTACATATGATAAAGAATTGCTAGCTGTAGTACAAGCCTTACGACAATGGAAACATTACTTAATGGATTTTGAGTTTATGATTAAGATTGACCAACAAAGTATTAGATATCTCCTTAGTCAACCCCAAATATCTGACAGACATATTAAATGGACAGCTTTCATTTAGAGTTTTCATCCCCTTATACAATATCAACCAATAAAAGAAAATGTAGTAGCCGACGCTTTGAGCAGACTAACAATTCATAATATTTCTGTGATATCATTTGATTTCCTTATTCCTATGAAAGATACTTATCATCATGATGTTACTTTTTAAGCTGATTGGAATAAATTAGTTGCAAATAATTGGATTTCTATTGATTCATTGTCTTACAATAATGGTTTCATGTTTTATGAAAAGAAATTATGTGTGACAATTCCATTTAGATATTTTGTTTTGAATGAGATTCATTGTCCTCTATATCAAGGTCATAGAGGTATTATCTCTACTTTGCGTACATTGACTGAAGATTTTTATTGGCCACATATGGACACTGATGTATCTAACTTTGTTTTTGAATGTTTAGTTTGTCAAAGAGTTAAAAGACATCATGGTAAACAGTATGGTTTACTAATGCCATTACCTATTCCATCACGACCATGGGAACAGATTTCTATGGATTTTATCACTGGTTTATCTAACACTAAAGCTAACTATGACATGATTTGGACTGTTGTAGACAGGTTTAGCAAACAAGCATATTTCATTCCATGTAAGAAAACTCTAATTACATCTCAAGCAGCTCAATTATTTTTGAAAACTGTTTTCACTAATCATGGATTATCAAAAGTTATTATTTTTAATCATGATTTTAGATTTTGTAATAATTTTTGGATTACTTTGTTTGCTAACTTAGGAACAAAGATTGATTTTTCATTTGTATTTCATCCTGAAACTAATGGTCAAATAGAAGCTACTAACAGTACTATTTTCGATCTTTTACGTACTTACACTATTTCTAAACCACATAAATGGAATACATATCTACATTTACTTCAGTTTGGATATAACAATACACCACACACATCTACAAAGAAAATACAATTTGAAGTTATTTATGGTTATAGATTGCCTACACCTGTTGCATCATTATCAAATAGAATTCAGACTGCTGATGATATTGCTAACATGCACGCTACTATTTTTGATGAAGTTAAAGAGATGATTGCCAAAGCCCAGCAATCATATACAAAACAAGCCAATAAGAAAATACAGGCCATGAATTTCAAAGTTGATGACTATGTTTGGTTACGTATAGAAAAACGTAGATTACAAAGTGTAGATAAACACCCAGTTATGAAATTAGCACCTAGATTCTATGGACCATTCAAGATCATACACAAAATCAATGACAATGCATTTAAACTAGAGCTACCACCACACTGGAAAATCCACAACACCTTTTATATTAGTTTATTATGACCCTTTAGGGGCCAATTACCTGTAGACCCTGTCTATGAAAACCCACCTTTGTTAGATGAAGAGACTGAAATCCTTGAGCCTGAAGCTATTATAGATACTGACTTTATGACCACTAGAACTGGCCATAGATATTCTAGATATTTGGTCAAGTTTAAAAACCATCCTATTGATGAGGCCCAATGGATATACGCTAGAGACTTAAATGCTTTCTCCACTCTGTTAGCTTCACATTGAGCTAATAGCAATTGAGGACAATTGCTATCCCACCCCGGGGGTATGATGCCATGAGGCATATTACACGGTGGATTCCGTGCCACGGTGGATTCCGTGAGGTTTTACGGTGGATTCCGTAAACTTTTATTATCGGGGCTCATACACAAAGTGGATTCTTTGTGCGAGAAGTCGATAGGGATGCCTATCCTTTTCGGGCGTTTTATTAATTTAGTGTGTACATGGGTGATTCCGCAAAATATATATTAAATTAATAAACGTTTATGAGTTTAGAGTGTACACTCGTAATAAATTAAGGTTAGGATTGATTTCTAACCAATTTATTTATTTAGCTGAAGATTGCTAGGTATTTACTTTTGTCGGTTTAATTATATACATAAAATACATGCTTTGTGGAGCGCTCACACAAGGCATGGGGAGAGATTGCACCCAATTGGTCTCTTGTTCATGTCGTGCAAGTCTTCTACATTGTTTTGTGTGCAAAAAGTAGAGTTCTTTTGTTCTTGGAAACCTTCTAACGCTCACTACGCGCGCTTACGTGCTTCAAGTCCTTGATGAATGAAGTGATAACACACTTCTATGTGCTTGTTTTTTGCATGAAACACATGATTCTTTGCCAATATGATGGCACTTTGTCTATCATTGTACAATAATGGCATGTCTTTAGCAAGGCCCAAGTCTCCCACTAGATGAGTAAGCCATATGACTTCTTTTCACATCTCTATGGTTGCAATATACTTAACTTCAGTGGGGTAGATAATGCCACACTTCTTTGAAAACAAGACATTTATGAGATTGCACCACTGTATAGGGTAAAAACATATCATGTGGTTGACTTTTTGTTGTTAACATTCCTTGCATAGAGTTTGTGTTTGTATATCCAAGTACACCACTACTACTTCTCCCAAAGCATATGCATATATCTCTTATACCACTTAAGTACTGCAAAATGCCTTTCAGTGCTTTCCAAGGCTTCTTGCCAAGATTTGACATGTATGACATGTATCCGTTTACTACTCCCATTACAAATGCAATGCCAAGCAATTGGTAGTTATAGTAGATATGAGACTACTCACACATGATGAATATGGGATCTTGAAAAGTTCAATCTTCTCTTCATCACACGTGGGATGATAATCAATACTAAGTTTCAAATATGGAGTCAAAAGAGTACTAATTGCCTTCCCCCTCGCAATATTAAAACAATGCAACACTTTGCTAACATAATCCTTTTGAGAGATTCTTTTGATGGCATCTATGGGTCAACAAATCAGCTAGGCAAACTCGAGTAGAATCCTCCACCTTGAAGGTGTAGTTAAACTCTTGGAGTTGTATCACCCACTTAGCGATTTTGGCTGAAACATCCATGTGTTGTAAGGCATAGGAAAAATGCTCTTCTGTCGTGATCACTGTGAACGGCCTAGGGAGAAGATAAGGACGAAACTTTCTTACAGCAAATATTAGAGAAAAAACCATCACCTCGACCATTTTGTACCCTTGTTCTGATGCTGCCATTACTCTGCTAGAAAAGTAAACTGGTCTCATTAGGCCAGTTTTAGCATCCTTTTGTATTAGTGCTGCCCCTAGAGCATCATCCCCAAAACTTGGGTTGACAAAAAACTCTTGATCCCAACAAGGTTGTAAAATTATAGGAAGGGTGCTAAGAGTCTTCTTCACCTCATGAAAGCACCTTTCGCTTTCGTCACTCCACGGGAGCTCCTCAGAGTGGGTTAACTGTTGCAGTGGAAATATTAATTGGGAGAGGAGATGAATGAACCGCCCCATATATCGCACCTTCTGAATGAAAGAGGTTAGTTCCTTCACAGAAGATGGTGATGGCACTACCAATAGGGCCTTAACTTTGTTTGGATCTGCCTCAATGTCCCTCTCACTTACGACATGCCCTAATAAAGTTACACTGCTTTCGCCAATGCGACACTTCTCATGGTTTAACTGCCCCCCCATTTGTGCGAGGCGGTTGAAAGCTTCATCCACCTTCCCTAGATGTAAAGCCTTAGAACTATAAATACAAAAATCATCAATAAAGATCCTGATGGATTTCCCAAAATATGGTTGGAAGACATAATTCATGAATAATTGGAAGGTAGCTGGGGCATTTGTTAATCCAAATGGCATTACTTTGTAAGCAAAACAACCCCAAGGTGTAATGAAGGTGGTATTCTGTTTATCCTCCTCAGCTATTTGGATCTGAAAATAACCTGAATACCCATCACAAATAGTGTATCTCTCATGCCCGGCCACCTCGTTGAGTATTTCATCCTGAAAGGGAAGGGGAAAGTGATCTCTCTTAGTTGTAGCATTTAGCCTCTTGTAATCCACACAAATTCTCCATTTTCCATTATTCTTGGGTATCACCACCACAGGTGAAACCCACTCCGAGTCCCCTATTGGATAGATGAAGCTTGCCTTCAAAAGTTGTTGCACCTCAGTGAGTAGAGCGTTTTGTTGAACTACTCCCAATCGTCGTAGTCGCTGCACCACTGGCCGTGCTCTCTCTTTTAGATTAATGTGATGTTGTACTGCTGTCACACCTATGATGTGTTCATAATCAGAAATAAAAAGTGGAGTGTTTTATCACCACTTCCATGTAGGCTGCCTTCTCCTCAACTGATAGATCCTTAGCCAACATTTTTTCTAACCCCTCCTTCTCGACCTTTGGAAGCTGTTGCGGAATTTCACTACTAGAAGGTACTTTTAATGTAATCCCCATCACTTCTAGAGAGCTTTCTTCCTCCTCATTAGAAGATTCTCCCTATGTCATAGATGACCAACCCTCGCTGGAACTCCATTCAGCGGTGGTCTCTAACACAAGATCCTCCTGCCAGCCCTCCTTCATGTTGTAGATAGTTCTCTTCCATTTTTTCTGCAGCCCCTTTTGTGGCCTTAGCTCTAAAGCCCCTGTCTCCCAATCTTATTTGGCTTTCATTCCCATTAGCCATGGTCGCCCGAGAATGAGCGGATAGCCGTTCCCCTTCACTGGCATCACATACATGTCAAGCTCCAATTGCACTCCACACACCTTTACCTTGACTTTCTTTATAACTCCCAAACAATTTACTACTATATTGTTAGCCATTTTGACCCCAAATTTAGTAGTTTCATTTACCTCTAATCCCAAACGATGCATAAACTTTTCCGTCATGACACAAATCTCTGCACCTCCATCCACATACGTCTTTGACACTCTCTGCCCATTGATTTCGGCTTCCACTAGAGGCACAATATCTTTCATCTTTCTAGCCTGGATTGCATTCACATGTCTATTCTTCATGGATCTAATGCTTACCATCTTTGACCATTGTCGTCGCACTGTTGGAGATAGATGTAGTAATTGTGGCCATGAAATTTTTGGCCCTTGATTTCTCACATCAGCAAGCAAATCATAAGCTCTAGTACATTTCCCCAGGGAAAAATCATCTGGCTCAATGTGTCGGCGTGAGCGAGTCCTTCTCTTTTTACTGTTGCGTGTCTTTGCAGCCATTGATGACTCTGCCTCCTCTTTCATATTTTCAACCTCCTTTGGTGGTGTAGGCTCCATTTTCTCAATTCTACGGGCTTTCTTCACCGGCATTGCTTCAACCTCTACTACTTTGGCCTTCCCTTTGACATCACTCTCATCTAAACTAATTATCCTGACATCATGATTCTCTGGCGGCTGGACATGCAAGGGCGGCACCTCTGCAAGTGGTCGAGGATGCTGGAGAACTTGAACCGGTGGTGGAGGCCCTGGATTCGGTGGAACAAACCTTTCCCTAGGTGGTGTCACTTGTTGTCCCCTCCTTCTTGGTTGGAACCCATTTTCTTGGAAAACGCCTGGGATGAGGGCAAAAGTACATACCATGGCCAATCTCCCCACAATTATAGCAAACATACTCTCTTTCTTCTCCTTGGACCTCGATTGCCTTCATTTATGAGGGGAGGGGGCCGTACTCCTTGCACCAAATTTAACGAAAGGCTTTCAAGTTGATTAGTAATGCGTTCTAGGAGCTCTTGCTGTGGCATCTCCGGTTCAGGTGGGACCTCTGATATTTCTCTAGGCCTTGGCATGGTTGGTAAAACCTGCATGGGCTCAACTCCCCCCTTCAACTGGGCTTGATACTTCAATTTTCTATCTTTCTCCCTGGCATAAGTGACTGATTCTTCATAGGATGTGGGAAACTTTCCTTTGACCTTCTCCCTTAGTAGAGGATGAAGTCCGGCTAGAAAACAATCTTTCTTAAGGTAATCAAGTACTCTTTCTCCCTCGGCTAAGGAGGTTTTTCATTTATTCCACAATTTTATAAACATGCCTTCATAGGCTTGGTACTCTCCTGCTACGGTTTGGCGAAGATCTAAGAGTTATCTCCAAATATCTTTAGGTGGCTCTATATCTTGGTACTTGTGCATGAATGCGGTCTTGAGATCCTCCCAATTATCCCTTGTAGCCTCCGGGAGAGCTTGATACCACACTCGAGCATCACCCTTTAGAACGAAAGAGAAGGCCCGTACTTTGGTTGCTTCATCATCTCGGCCTATGACTAGGAACGGCCATTTCTAAGTCACCCAAAAATTCTAGAGCTTTTTCCCCTTTGTGCCCAAAAAAAATTGGAAATGCCATGTTGCCTTAGTAGAGTACAAAGATGAACATGTCTAGACTTAAGTTGTATTTTATGAGAGGAAGGATGAATGGATTCACAGATGCATTGATTTCAGCAAGACGTCTAGGCCCTAGTATGCTTCTAATAACGCCTTGGAATCTAAGCTTTGTGCTAGCTACAATATGCACAGTTTGCATAGCAAGTGGATGGATAGGTCCATATAACTCATGGTGATTCATGAGAAACTATTATAATAAGATAAAGACATGTACATTGAAGGATGCATTGTAGTCTAGCATTGGGAAGATTATAGGTTCTAGTGATACAAGAATCTCCCTTAATCTTTCAGCCCCAAAGTAGATGATAAGACGCTGCTGGAAGAAAATCTTCCTATTGATGCATACATTAACTCGGATGTTTTGTACAGAGTGGAAGGTGTAGTAATTTGGGCCATTATTATTATTCATGAGTGGAGACTACTTAAGGGAGTAGAGGGAATGCACTTTCTTGAATTATGAAGGATTTTTCCCAGAGTGTTTCTTTTTGGAACCCACCAACTTTGCTATACAGAGAATTTGCTCACCAGTGATTGTTCTTGCCTTAGTGTGTCCATCCTCGGTGACATATAGTTCATAAGGTGTGATGGCCACCTTTTCAACCACACCCAACCTTCGAGCTAACATTAGTTGAAGGTAGTCTCCATACTTTGCACGTCTACAAAACTCCACACCGTTCATACATAGTTGTCCTCCTTTGATGTGGATTACGCCAGAGAGAGAGAGAGGGATTTGATGATTTGGAGACGAGGACCTCTCGGAAGGGCCTTCACTTTGTTTGTAAAACACTCACCACAATTATGAGAACCTAGCAATTGATGGCAACATGATTTTTTCCCTTGTGAGAGAATGGAATTTCAAAGGTGAACACCTTTTACCCGCATACGTGCCGTCATCCGATAGGCATACTTCCTTTCTTGGGCTTCCTTGGGAGATCATTGTGGGAGTCGTGGAATTCGACCAACTTCAAAAAAAGTTGGTGAATGCGTTGGAGAAGAGCCACTTGGGACACTTGTTGTAGAGGATGCACCACCATGTATTGTATCGTCCCACATAAGGAGGTAGAGAATTGTGATTGAGAATGTTCTCAGCGGGGGCACAAAAAATGAGGGCTGAAATGATGAACAGGTTGCCTCTTACCCATTCAACCTCCAATCCTCACTAAGAGAACTAAAGAGGGGCACCACCTAGCCAAAGGGAGGATGGGCTAAGACATCCCTTTTCTCAAAGAGAATCAAGAGAACCAAGACACAAATTTACAAGAGAGAATATATGTACTAGACACCATATTGGAATATGAGAGAGAGAGATGAGAGGAGAGGAAGACAAGATGAGAAGAGGTAGAGGAAGCTTGCCATTATGCTACATGGAATGAGAAGATGAGAAGAGAGGGAGATAATAAGAGAAGAGGTAGAGGAAGCTTGCCATTATACTACATAATAAAAGAACTTACTCATAGCTTACCTCAAAGAGATGAAGATATTCTAGAGTGCTCTCATGGGCTTGTCATTGTCCTTCTTCCCCCTCTTCATTCTCCATGGGCTCTTTATATAGCCTCCATGAGGGATTAGATCAAGCTAATCTTCTTGATTAACATAATCCTAGATGATGTATGGCATCTTTGAAAATATGGAGAATAGTGGATGGGACAAGTCTCCACCTTGGTCGTCATGCAAGAAGCCAAGGTGGGTGGTAGACAAAATAGAGAAATGGAGCTAGATTACAAGAGGTGGGTGCCCAAAGCACATTATTATAATATATTTACAAGAAGGATAGAGTGAAAAGTTGGTGTGGTGAAAGAGAGAAGCAAATTGCATGTAGCTAGCAGTATGCGCCTTCGTAACTTCAATTCCGTGAAGAATTTGAAAAAAGTTTCTTCTGCAACTTTGTAGACCAAGTCAAAACCGATCGGGTAACGTGAGAATTTTCTTGAAATTCGCTTTTTCTTGGGAGTTATTGAGATTATAAAAAATGGCTTTCAAAAGCTGCTTTGACTTTAGTCCCCCATATATATATAAATAAAAATAAGCATGTGACAGAAGGGGTCCATGCTTGTAAGCTTTTATGTAAGATCCAAATGACACCATGATGTGGATATTGACTTGTGTGCTAGGGTAAGGTATCCTCTAATGATGGTGATAGATTCCAAATCTTATGATGCAGACGGAGCCCATGTGTAGTTGGAGGCTAGTCCTTTGAAAAATCTATGCACTCACTCAACTCCTAGGTGTAATCCATTTTCATCTTCACTAAGATAACCATCCCTTTTACCCTTTACATTGACATGCCTCCTAAGAACTTGTTCCCCTCATTTGCTAGAGTTATCATAATCGAGAAGCAATGCAGTATACCTAGTGTGCTTGAAGAGTAAACCTAAAGTGATATGGTAAGCTCTTGATAGGGGCTTTGGCCAAATTTTGTGGTAATAATCCGGGTTGTAAAAAACCTGGATCAGTAGCCATATTAATGTCAGCAAGAGCAACACTACTCAATTGCACCTAGATATTAAAGTCCATCCCATGCAAAAAGTATTGGAGTTGAGTAGCACCTGGAATGGGAATATAAGTCTACAACTTATGAAATACTTCATTTAGTTTCTTCACATAGCCTCAAATATTCTCGTGATGTTCATGATGTATTACATTGAGAACACGTAGCAAATATTGACCTCTCCTTTCAAGGGCGAACTCTCTTAAAAAGGCTACAAAAAATAGATCAATCGTAGTTATGGTTCTGTAGTTCGTCCTTTCAAAGTCATATTAAAGAATATCATCAAGTGTCCTTCATCTTGGATTCGACAATTGAACATTAACTTTTGAAACTCATTAATATGAAGTTTTGCATGCTCCTCTGCTAACCCATTAAAAATGGGTAGAGAAAATCCTAAGACTGGAAAGTCCAACATTCCTGCTAGGATTGCAATGGGTTGTGCCATTATAATCAGATTCACTAAAGTTCCTTGAACTATGGGCACTATTACCCCATTCGAAGTGGGCCAACTAACTCGAAGAGGGGAATTACTATAACTTCCTCCTCCTCCTAACAACGGACTATTTGTGAGGCTAGGATTACTAAGACCCCTCCCTTGTAGGGATATCTGACCACTCCGCTGAGGAGAATATCTCTTAGAAATGTTGGCCCAATGTTTAGGCCTTTTAGCTCTTTCTTGCTTCTGAAGCTCGGCTTCACAGTCTTTTGGATCTATTTCATTGCTTTTTGGCATATATTAATAAACTGGTCCCTACTATTGACCAAGATTCAAACACCGTTGCTTATTAGCGGCTCTTGATAAACACACCACCTACTATCATGACCTAAACTAGCTCCTCCTAGTGTAGCTATGCCTATGGCTAGTCAGATGGCTCCACTAAATGTTGGAAGCCAAATGGAAAATTCTAATGTTGTTATAGGGAATCAACAACCAATTCCTAATCAAGGGGTTATGACAATGGAACGACAGGTAGACGATCATGGCTATGAGTCAAGTGCCTTGAATGTCCTTAATGAAGTTAAGGATATGATGAAACACTATACTGACATGATCATAGACAATATAGGCAAATAACTGTTGATGTCAATTTCTTAAGAAGCAACAAAATTTGATAGGGAATTGACGCCTTAAAGAGAGTGACCCCTCAAGATTCAGCTATAAGTGGTGTGGTAGCTAAAATTTCCCTAGGAATTGTCTAAATATTAAATGTGGTAGATGCGACAAGTTCGACCACTTAGCTAGTACCCATTGGAGCAAGATTAGCTCTCTCTAGAAATGAAGTAAACAGCCAGGTCCAGTCAACCATCGCGGGCAAGGGAATAATCTCCAACAAGATGAGGGACCGAAAAAAATACTACAAAGAGGGAAGGCTATGGTAGAGAAGCTACCTGGAGGCAATGGAGTCAGCCTTATTGAAGCTATTTGTGTCAATGACAATGAAGCTTCTAATTTACAGGTTATTACAAGAGGTCAAATGTGTAAAGACGATGACAAAGACAAGGTAAAACTTGTCGAGATAAACCCTAAATAAGATGATAAGAGGACTCAATTTCTTAACCCTAATATGGAAGGCGGACCTCTAAAAGCCATTGATATCAAAGCTAACCCTAAGAAGGATAAGGAATTGCCAAGGAAGAAGGAAAAAGCCAAGAAAGAGACACCAAAGTTTGTTCAAAGACCAAGAGAAAGAATGGTCTGGTGGGAGAAGAGAGCTATCGATAATTATCATGAATTTGACTTAGCAAGCTCTCTTTGCGAGGTCAAGCCGGATGTAAATCTCTTGCAGTTGATTAAGCTATCTCTAAGAGTGCATAAGGAATTCAAGAAGATTCTGTGCACTGGGTATATTGTGGAGCCTTTGGACATATCGTGGGTAGGAGATGATTGATTTGAGCATGTTGAAAAGCATTTTCCAAGGGTAGTACCATATGTTAATGGAATATTAGTGGAACAGGCTATTGTAAATATGTGATCCTTCGTCAACATTATGAGTTTGGAATTGATGGAGAGGCTAGGGTTAGAAATCCAAAAAGATGCCTCCATGATTCTTCGAATGACTAATGATAATTTAAGAAAACCTAAAGATTGCATCACTAAAGTACAAGTGACTGTTGCTAATGTGGAATGAATTTTGGACTTTAGGGTTATCAGGTTTGTAGAGCGGCCTAGCTATCAAGTATTGTGAGGTAGGCTATGGATCTTACATGCGGACTGTCAGGTTGATATATCTGCTGGTCGGTTGATTTTTGGTAGAGGTGCCAGATGTGTAGTAGTAGATGCATGCCTTGAATGTCCTCAAAGTGAGAGAGTTCATTTATCTTTGTCAGGGTTAGATACCTTAGATGATCCATCTGCTAGTGAGACATCATTAAGTGAAGAATCCAATGAGGGGTCCACTACACAAAGAATATATATTAGATAATGTTGAATGAATCGATAGAGGCTCAAGATAGGATAATAGACGCTGACATAATTGAGTTGGACCTTGGGACGATGAATGTTTCACAACCAATTAAATTAGGGTACATGCTCAATTTGAAAGAAATGGAGGACTATGTGTCCTTGATTTAAGAATTCCGTGATATCTTTGCTTGGAGTTATGATGAGTTGAGAGGTACTCCTCCTACCTTGGATGTTCATACCATTTTCCTAAAGGAAGATAGACATCATGTGCATAAAAAAGTAATGTGTATGCCTTTCAAAATAAGGGATACGCTATTCAAGGAATTGATAGAATTACAGAAAGCTGGCATGATATTTTCAATATAATACACAGAGTGGTGTTCACCAGCCGTTATAGAAAAGAAGAAGAATAATCGAATTTGGCTTTATGTAGATGTCAGAGAGATTAATAAGCAAACGGTTAAGGATTACTAACAGTTACCATTCATTGATTAGATTTTAGATCAATTAGTGGGTAAAAAAATCTATTCATTTATGGATTACTTTGCTAGATACAACCAAATGGCTATTGCAGAGAAAGATAAGCTGAAAATGACATTTATCACTGTCTTTGGTATCTTTACGTATCATGTTATGGCCTTTGGGTTATGCAATGTGCCTAGTTCCTAGCAATGAATAGCTCATAAGACTTTTGATGACATCTCCCCAGATGAGTTAACAGTTTTCATCGATGATCTGGGAGTAGCCACTATAAGGGATAGATAGTTGATCATTTTAAGGAAATGTTTTGAGTGTTATAGACAGTTTCGCATTGCTCTTAATCCACAAAAGTGCATCTTTGGGGTGCCCTATGGGTTGTTATTGGGCTATGTGGTTAGTTTGGCTAATATTGCGATCGACCATGAAAATATAAAGGTCATAGTCACTATGAGGCCGCCACGCACTCTAAAAGAGATACACAACTTTCTGTCATTAGTGGGATATTATCAGAGGTTTATCAATGCATTGGAAGAAAGAACATTTCCATTGATGAACCTATTATCTTTTAACAATTTGTTTAAATGGGGTGAAACATGCCAAGTATCTTTTGAGGATGTGAAGTAGGAACTAATGAAAGTGCTAGTACTAAAAGCACAGAAAAGAGGTGAGGTCTTCTATATATTTTCAGCAATAACAATGCATTGTATTAATTGTTGTTTAGCCCAAATTTGGGAAGAGAAATGGTATCATCCAATGGCATTTGCTAGCTATAAATTGGGGGTGTTTGAAGTTAATTATACTTATATAGAGAAATTGTGCATTGGAATGGTTTTCACGACAAAGAAATTTAGGCAGTATATTCTCTATGAAAGGTGGTACTTTTTATGAAGGCAAAATGACTTAGACTATTGATGAACAAGTTGCAGCTGCTTGACTGTTTAACAAAGTAAATAATCACTTTTCAAGAGTTTGATTATGAGATTAGGAGTAAGCCATCGAAGCTGTAGGGGCATTGTAGAATGTATTGTGGATTTTGGGGAGCCAAAGAGAATTGTGATTGAAGAAGTGACATTGAAGGTTTATTCAAAATTGATATAGCTTCCATCCCTTCATGGTATGTAGCTATAAAACATTACTTATCTACAGGAGAGGTTGGGGCTACTCTATCAAAGTCTAAGAAGAGGAAGATTAAGAAGCAAGCACTATGCTTTTTGATTATAGCGGGTGTCTTGTATCGAAAATGTGTAGATGAGATTTATCATCGATGTGTAGTACCTAATGAGGCACCATTTATTCTTGAGAAATGCCATGATTCAGCATATCTGATACATTTTGCTGGATGGCTTATTGCCGGAAAGCTCTATGTGCTGGATACTAGTGGACAATGATTTTTCACGATGCTTTTAGTTATGTTAAGCATTGTGATGTCTGTCAAAGACATGATGCCAAGGAGAATCGTAAGCAGCTGCTGAATCCTATTTTAGTTACATTACCCTTTGAAAAATGGAGTATCAATTTTGTTGGACCAATACATTCTTCATCAACTATGGCAAAGCGTTATATCATTGTAGCGATGGACTACATTTTAAAGTGGTATGAAGCTTAAGCAATGATGAAGGATAATGCTAGGGAGACAACTACTTTTATTATGGAGCAAATTGTTTGCCGTTTTGGTCCACCTAGGCAATTAGTGTCTGATCGAGAGTGACACACTTTTTGAATAAGGTTATAGTAGTCTTAATTGAAGCTTTGAAGATTAAACACAGTAAAACAACCCTGTATAATCTACAAGTAAGTGGTCAAGTCGAGAGTACAAATGAACAGCTTGTAGGGATCTTATCCAAGATAGTGTTTGAAAGCAAGCGAGATTGGGATAAGAAATTGTACGTGGCAGTTTGGACTTATAATAAAACATTCAAGAGAGCTACAATCCATATCCCATTCAAACTAGTATATGGGAAAGAGTGTGTCTTACCATTGGAAATAGAGATGCCCATTGTGCTATTTGCTCTTAATCATTCGTTGGGTGAGCGAGAAACACTGGAGGAAAGATTCATTTCTCTTGCACATATCTTGATGAAATTTGATTGTAAGCTCTATTATATCAAGAGGAAGGGAAGAAGAGAATGAAAGTGCTTTATGACCCTTGGGCTAAGAAATATAAATTTGTGAAGGGTCAGTTGGTGCTATACTATGATGCTCATTGTGAACTATTTCCTAGTAAACTAGAACCCAAATGGGACAAGCCATATAAAATTGTTCGTATAGGGAAGAATGGCTCTACAGCCCTTTTAGCAGACTTGCAAGAGATATAGTAAAAAATTAAGGTAAACTTTAATAAGTTGAAGCCTTACTACGTGTAAGGGTTGATGTTGGTCTTGATGCTTGTACAGGTCCTTCAGGATTAAGCCTTAACTTGATGTAGGTACCAAGACAATTTGATGGGAAGAATCATTCTTTATCTTGACCATCCTTATTTAGAGTAGCATTACTAACAAGATCAAGTGATCTTGTGGAGTAAAGATTATCATATTATTGAGTGGCAAGACAGATCTTGCACATGGGATATTAAGGTCTATTGCCACCATTGTCAAAGGATTCTTACAAGTGTCCCTATCTAGTTCATCAAGGAGGAGGGGTTGTACCTATTATATATCCTATGTCGTGGCTCGACTTTGATTATCATAAGTACGAGCAAGTTGATCAGTATGGTGTGGCCTATCAATGAAGACTAGGTCTATACTTTATATTTTGATGGGGCTTCTAGAGGGCCTACTAAGTATGCCAATGGTGGTGTAGTCATTAAAGATCACCATCATAGAGTTGTTATAAAAATGGAGTATATCTTGGCATTGCTTTTACAAATAACATGGTGGAATACAAGGCCTTAATCATGGGATTGAATGCAACTGGACGTGATGGTATCCATTGATTATTAGTGAAAGGTGACTCGCAACTAGTGATCAATCAATTGAATGGGACCTATAGTGTGAGAGATCCTATTCTACGGATGTACCACCATACAGCCTTGGATATGATGCATCTTTTTGAGAAACTGACTTGCAAAATTATTCCTTGACACTAGAATCACTTTGCAGATTCCTTGGCCAATTGTGCTTTTGTTGAGAACATCATTTTTAATTATGGTCCTAGGGTGCTCTTATAATTTACTCCTAATATCAGCTCAAGGATACTTTGGGGATTTCTTGTTGATACATCCTATTTTGGCCGTTGCTATGTGGAGGACATTGAAGAATCACCAATGTGCGCCAACAATTGGCATTCCTTTTGATGCAATCAAGCTAGGCAAAGACATCAATGAAGTCTCCTTCAGGCAGTGTGTGGAAGCCACAATATATAATATAAGTTATTTTTCTTCAGATTTGAAATTTTGTGCCAAAATGTACAAGGGCTCTAATAATGCCAAGTTACAAAATTTTCAAGTGGAGCGTGAGATGCAAAAGCTCAATGCATCAATTGTGCAATGCCTTGCCTTCACTTTTGAGCCCCCTTGGGTTACAGTCTTTCCCTTATTCAATGGTGGTACATTGAATGATGTATTGATGTGGGGTCCTTTCAAGTAATGTAGATATAGAAGAACAATCGAGTTGCTTGCACAAGACATCAGCGGGATTCAGTCCTAATCCTGACAAGGTGCCCAATGCAAAGGAGAAAGGTAGAATTGTGGGTGTTATCAATAAAATGCTGAAAAATTATTCATGCACTAGTGGATGGGATAATGAAGGCTGTACATAGTGCCAACATCATCCATTCAGACTTGCATGCTAAGAACATGGTACTAGACTTTACCAAAGAGAACATCCCTAGGGTTGGCATCATAGACTGGGGTCTAATGCTCATTTTTGGCATGACAAGATCAGCAATGAAATGTGGTGGTCCAAATGATCACATGCACCTCATAGATGAACTTCGGCGGAAAGGAGAAGACAACCTTGGATTGCACCTGAGATCTACGACCCACTGTGCCAGTCTACCTATAGCAAGGAGTTTGATGTGTATGCAATTGACTGGCTCATAATCTGTCTTGTTGAGTTTTGGTGCCTAAAGCCAAAACTTGTGGTTGTGCAAAAAGCGAAGGGATGCCCTAGATGAAGTGATCATGCATTTAATAGAGTTAAAGGCAAGTGATCGCATGTTGATAGATGATAGGGTTACACATATATCCTTTGTAGACCTCGACGACTCTTTGAGAGTAGAGTGTGGGATTGATCCTGCAAAGGCACAGAGACTCCTTGTAGAGCTTGGTCCTATTGTAGCTCACCCCTTTTGAGTAACCCGACTCCCACAATCTCTACTTGCATTTTGTAAAACAATCTATTAGTTTTTGGAGTTTCCATGACTTGTGAATCCAAACATGTCTCGAAAAGATTGGCAACTTTGTAAAACTCTATACTCCATGGAATGGGACTTCTAATTTGTGCCTATAGATTAAGTTAGTTAAGTCTTTTTAATTGCTAGGAGTAATTATTCCAAGATTGCATGTCTATCTTATTCACGATTTGGTTTGTATGATTGATGGTTTTTTCAAGTTTTGAAATTCACTATTTACACTGCGTCATGTTTTATATCATGGTGAAGATTTTATATCTATAAATTGTTTTTAGTTAGCAAATGTGAAACACTAGTGAGTATTCTAATGCACACATAAGGTTTATGAGTGCGAATAATCATATTTTGATATTTACATCATAAATGACAATGCTTATCGTAATGCACTTAATAAAGGTAACACTTAGAAATTTTCATAGTCAGTAGAACCACTGAGAGATTTTTATCAACCTTTGATAGCTACTTTGCAATTAATTCCGTGATAAATTTGGATATCAAATTATTAACCATATTGCATTTTATCTCCTTTGAGCTAGTGTCATTATTTAGTAAGGTTTTTTAAAATGTGCAACAATGTATGTGTACATGCATGTGTATTTGTTATTCCTTGCAAATAAGATGCTTTAATCTAAAAGCTTGAAACCAATATTTTATGGGTCATAGTTAAGTTGGTAATGGTCTATATGTTTCTTTCGATTTCAAGTTATATTTACTTTTATATGCAACTAGTACAAAATGTGCAAGGATGTGTATGTGCACACATTTAAGGGTATTGTTCGTTGCTGTAAACAAGGTGATTTAATCTAAAGACTTGAAACCAATCTTTTATGGGCCATGGTTAAGCTGGTAATGGTTTATATGTTTCTTTAAATTCCAAGTTATATTTGGATTTATGTGCAATTGGTATAAAATGTGATCATATGTGTGTGTGCACGAGTGTGTTGTTTCTTGCAAACAAGTTGCTTTAATCTAAAAGCTTGAAACCAATCTTTTGTAAGTCATAGTTAAGTGATAATTGTTTGTATTTTTCTTTGATTTTCAAGTTATATTTGGATTTATGTACAATTGGTATTCTTTAAAAGCTGATATAATTTTGTAGCAGCATTGTGAAGGAACAAAATCTTAGGTATTGTTTTATGTGTTTTTCTACAAGCATGGGTAGATTAAAGAAACAAAAAATTTGTGAGGTTTCAAAGGGAGATATTGCAAATTTTTTCGGCCATCCAATAAATACCCCATGCAATCACAAATGTTATTAATGATTCGTAGAAATCAACAAATCAACCATATACATCTATTCTTGGAAATTTGAGATTAAAACGCATATCAAATAGCAAGAGATCAATAAATTTGTGCCACTACTAGTGTTGGAGTAGTTGAAACACAAGTTACACCAACTAAACAAAATGCTCCATGTCAACCTATACAAAAAAATGAAAAAGAGATGTCATGTTCCTCGAAAAGCACACAAACTAGTGAGAAGAAAAATAAAAGAATTTGGAGCCTTGCAAAGCGTACATTTCAGCTAGATTGGGTTAGTAAATTTCCATTTATTGAGCTAGTTATATTAGCTAATGATTCTACTCCAAAAAACGCTTGATATATTAGTTGCTCATGGGAAAAAGGGAGTTGATCATTACACACTTTAGCTCAAAATTGACACTATAGAGAAGCATGTAGGCAAGGTAAATGAAAAATCCATTGTTGACGGGCAAGAAGTAAGTCAAGTAAGATGGAAGTCTAGTGAGGAATGTCTACATCTAAAGAATGCAGGACTATATGAGAAACATTTGCTTGAGCAAGAAAAACGTGAGCAGTCTAGTGAGAAATGTCTACATCTAAAGAATGCAGGACTATATGAGAAACATTTGCTTGAGCAAGCAAAACGTGAGAAGTTATCAATTAACAACATGTTCAAAAAAATGCAAGATAAGGCCTTGCAAATTAAAATCCTACAATTGAAGGTATTTTATAATCATTTATAATTATCATAATATGTTTTATATCGTGTATAATATCAAATTGTAATGGTTTTTTAATGTGCAGATTTTTTTTAATATCTCAAGGCAAGGAAGACCAATGGTGGACTATCCCGAGTATAAGGAATTCTTAACACAATTTCCTATTGATAATTTTCCATAGTCGCATTGGTCACGCAATAGTGGATGGGATTTGGCGAAAGCATTAGATGAGGTTGTCAAGCAAGATTTGAGAGAAAAAATCAAATCTCAATTTTTTGCTCTCTCGCTAGATAAGGCCATATCTAGAGATAATACTAGTTGGGTTTGCATGACTGTTTATATTGTGGAAAATCTTGATCGTCCTCGTGCATATTTTCTTACAATAAACAAAATGCAAACAGATGTCATACTAGAGAACTTATTAGTTGAAGAAAGCTTGATGAGTATATTGGAATTATCAAGGGTCGATATTGCAAAAAAACTAACTTGTGCGGGAGTTGATGGAGCAACAGTTATGCAAGGGCATCGCTTAGGAATTTGTGTCGGCCTACAAACTTCAAAAGCACCTTTCATGTTAGGAATTCATTGTATAGCACATAGAATGAACTTGGCCTATAAAATAGTTGATGAGTTTGATAGTGTTGCAAAGGTGGAGCAGTAGGTCAGTACATCTAGTAGTTTTTTTTGTAGGAGTTCCAAACGATATTTAAAGTTCCAAGAGATGGCGAAGGGTTTAACAAAGGGTAGAAAATTATTAAAGCATGTGAATACAAGGTGGATCAGCTTGTATTTGTCAACTAGGACATTATTAGAGGAGTACCCATCTTTAGTAGGACTCATGGATAGATTGGCAGCTCAGAAGTCGAAGGAGACTGACAAGGCATTAGAGCTTCTAACAGCTTTGACAGATTTAGAGACATTACTTACATTGATAGGTATTTCAATGTTTCTAGAGTCATTATATTTCTTTCACATTTTTTTCTAATTTTGATATCTAATATTCTGTATCTTTGTTTTATAGGAATTGTTCCTTTGCTTGGGGAGCTTAATGTCCTTGTGAAGCTTGCTGAAAAGAGAACAATTTATATGATTGAATATAGCAATATTCAGAAGATGGTATGCTTGCCATTAGATTCTTTTTATGCAGATATGAATCATCCTTTGCATGAGGAGAGATTCAAAAGATGGCATGATATCATGAACTTTTAATCAGAACCTAGCAAGAGCTTTTTAAAGATAAACAGAAATGGTACACTACACATCAAAGTACATTTAAAGTTGGTACATCTTTATGACTCTAGGAAGTGAGTTCAAGGACGACTTGTTAGAAGATAGCCTGTAAAGATGCAAACTTTTAATAATGTAGTGGAGTGTTAAAATCACATTAGCACAAGTTGCACGGTCTGTGTCACAGGAAATAAGAGAATGGTTTCCAAGAGATGAACTATTGGAGGAAATATCAATAGTTTATCCATAGTTTTGGAACCATCAACAAGACATGTGTGCTCTTCAATCATATTTCAAGAAAAGAGTTCATGTTATTAAAGATTACTTCAAAAAAATGCTAAAATTGCAAGGGTCTGATGCAACCTTCTCGGTAATAGACGGAGATGCACTTTTGTAAGAATCACAATGATTTGGAGATACCATGTGGCATCAATTACAGAACTTGTAGAGCCTACAAAATCTAGTGCAATTACTCGATTATGGAGCAGGTTGAGCATGAGTCAAATTCTCCAAGATCATACGCTTGAATATTTTTGACTTGTTGACTTGGCTCAAACAATGATTTTAGGACCCGTGGAGGATGAAATAATGTTTAGTGTTATGGCATTTTTAGAAAACAAAGTGCGCAACAAGTTAAGTACAAACTTGGATACTTGCATGAGATTGTATGTTTCCACACAATTCTCAGTAGAGAACTTTTCCTATGACCGAGCTTTGACATATTGGATATCAATCAATACTCGGTGAAATCAATTGGATATCAACACAGGGTCGACATTAGTACCATCATCATCATCAACAAAACTACATGAAAATGATGAAGTTCCTAGTACTGATGGATGGCAAGCCTAAGATAATCAAGTTGCTCTTTGTGTAATCAACCTGAATGGTGAAGCTTTTATACAATCCAAGTGAATGTTGGACTGTGACTTATCAATACATTATTTATAGGTATTTTCTCATAGGAAAGTTGAGCTTTAATCAATGTATATTAACTTGATTTAGCTTGCTTTAGTTGTACTATTTTCTTTGCAATAACACGATCATTGGTTGAATGATCATTCATTCAATGTTTTTTCTCTGTTATTATTAAGAAAACTTTACCATCTTGAGTTCAAAAATAACACTTCAAAAATTTTATTACTTTATTATTTTCATAAGAAACATTCGCCAACCGATTAATATAGGATATATTTGGATTAGAGAACAAATTGCCACACTTTCAAAAGTCTAAAATACAAGTTTCGCCACGGAAGGAGCTATGAAGGATGGAAGATGAAGGCTAGATTCATGTCGACATAGAGAATATAAAGACAACTGTTACATAAGTGAATTAGGTTCCAAGATGGAAGCTTGGACTCATAAACACAATCTTGTGTAATGGACTGACGATGAAAAGCATCATGATATTGCATTACTCATTATGAAAGGGATATTCAAGTACAATTCTTTATAGAAGATGCATAGGTAGCATTCTGCACCATTGTGCTTATGGGATTCAGGACGTCTTCCTAGATTGCTAGTATTTTCCTTGCCCATTGCTCCATACAAAGAGGCATACAACTGGGTGTGATTGCCTAAATCTAAACACAAATACGTAACCTTTTTTTACTAATTACATAATAATAAGTTTAGTTTGCAATCTCTATGCATATGCCTTTTGTGTTTGTAATCTATCAAATACCTAAAACTTACAAATTCAAAATTTATAAGCAATGCACTTGTAAATAGCCATCACAAATGAAACTACAGTATATCCAAAAACTACTATCAAGACCACTTGTAGGTCCACAATTGAGGTTGAAATTATCTCAGATGTCAAAAATCACAATGGAGAGCCTTCTAAGATATATCTACAACATGTACACCATTCTTCTTGCTCGCTAAGTTTCATTGTAATCGGAGACTACAACCTCACAACCTCAGGAGCCTCATATGGCTATAACCCAAGGAAAATCAATCAAGAGGAAGAGATTCTTACCTGTTGCTCACTTGCTTCCTTTCATACTCCAACACCTTTACATCATCCTTCAATCAAGCTCTACATAGCATGGGATGGCTTTAATACCATGAAAACAAACAAGAGGAAAGAGATATAAAGAGAGTAAGAGCACACACAAAAGTAATGGAGACTTGAGCACACATAGAGATAGGACTGATCTATATATATTTTTCACTTCTTTATCTTCTATATAAAAGAAATACATCTACAATGTGATAAAAGAATAAGATTAAAGTACCACAATGTATGTACATGCAATTACTAAGTGTGAATCCACCAAGGAAAGAAGATGTGGCACAATGAATGTGCCATAACCAAGGATGGTGGACTATATGGGTATAGTCCAGATGTAGAATCACTGATATATCCCTATGACGATCACCTAACATGCTAGTGATTAATATCCTGCCACATCACTAAGGCATGTAGTAGATGCAAGCTTATGTAGAGCTTGACATCTCAACATAAAGGACCTATGACTTGAGTCTAGCTTTACCATTTCAAATGCATTATTATAGAAAATTCATATTGAAATTGTAATATTCCCCCCCCCCCCCCCAAAAGAACCCCCCCTTAAAATATTTTAATTTTAAAATAATTTCTTTTACTCTCCCTCTCTCTCCCCCTGCCATCTGCATGGCGGGGAGAGAGAGAGAGTGTGTGTGAGTAAGGAGTTAATGAGAGGGGGGGCATGCAGCCCCCCATGTGGGAGGGGTGGCAGCCGTTAGATGATCGTCTTCCCCCCCCTCCACCATATAAGGAAGCCTCTCCCCCCTTCTCCCTGGTGAGCACCTTGCCCTCCCCTCCCTCGTGGCCTACATCGTAGCCCCCCCTCCATCTGCGACAGTAGCAGTGCCCCCTTTGGCCATCGATAGAGTGCCCCCTATCTGTGATTAGGGGAAACCCCCCCTCCTCATCGTCAAGAAAAACCCCCCCTCGTGATTACAGTGCCACCCAGATTGAGAGAGAGAGAGAGAGAGAGAGAGGGAGAGAGAGAGAGGGAGAGAGAGAGAGGGAGAGAGAGAGAGAGAGAGGAGAAGAAGAAGAAGAAGAAGAAGAAGAAAAGGGAGAGAAGAAAAAGAAGAAGAGAAGAAGAAGAAGAGGGAGAGAGAGAGAAGGAGACGAAGAAGAAGAAAAAGAAGGAGAAGAAGAGAAGAAGAAGAAAAGGGAGAGAGAGAGAAGGAGAAGAAGAGAAGAAGAAGAAGAATAGAGAGAGAGAGAAGGAGAAGAGGAAAAGAAGAGAAGAAGAAGAACAAGAGAGAAGAAAAAGGAGAAGAAGAAGAAGAAGAGGAGAGAGAAGAGAAGGAGAAGAAGAGTAGAAGAAGAAGAAGAAGAGGAAGGGAGAGAGAGAAGGAGAAGAAGAGAGGAAGAAGAAGAAGAAGAAGAAGGGAGAGAGAGAGGAGAAGAAGAGAAGAAGAGAAGAAGAAGAAGAAGAATTCCTGAAGATACACCCCTCCCCCCCTTCATTATCTTTTCTCCACTCAAGGAGAGGCGGTGAGGAACTTGCATAGGAGAGTGCGAGAAGTCTATCACTCGTTCATGCGTCTTCCAGTATGGCCCCAAAGCGAAGCTCCATAAAGATGGTTGGAAACCCTGCAAGTGTGGATGGAGGTTCGAAACAAGGTGGCACCGCAACGACGAATGGTTCATCAGGCATCAATACCACTGGAATCACGACATCACTCCAAACCCAGGTTTCTCTATTATTAAATCATAGGTTATAATTATCACGGCAAAAAATCATTTACATGCATCACATTAAATTGCGTGTTTGATAATTTCCTAGGTATGAACTTAGTTGTGATGTATATAACGGGCAAGATAATTTTCCGTTGTAAGATGACATCATAATGAAAGGGAGCGACTGATCAAAGGTTGGACTCGAGAGCTATGGTGGGAGAGCAAGAGCAAGAAAGGGAGAGACTAGAAATGGGAACTCCAATAGTCACAATGTGTGACCGGGCCTTCCTTTATTCAAACTGTCACTAAAAGAATAAAGAATAAAGTGACGGTGACAGGTGCCCGCCACCTGCAGTGTACAGTGGCGGTGACTGTCAGTGTAGTAATACACGGGCGGCTAGGCAGAGGTGCCTTTACCCCCCAAACCTCCCACTTAAAGGTGAATTTTCCCCAGTGAGGAGTGAAAAGAAAATGAAAAAGAAAAGGCAGTACAACATGTACACATGTACAATAGGATGAGGAAAGACGTCATCTCATCCCATGCCCATCAACCTCCTGAGGAAGGAAAAGCGCTCTATAGAGAGGCTTTTCGTGAGTAGATCTGCAGGATTCTGGTCAGTCGAGATCTTGACAAGATCAACAGACTTGTCCTCAATAACCCCACATATGAAGTGATACCTCACCTCAATGTGTTTCGTCTTCGCATGGAAGGCCGGATTCTTGGCTAACTGAATAGCACTCATAGAATCCGAATGCAGTGTAGGGATAGCATCAATACCAAGGTCAGTAACTAAACGACCCAACCAAATGGCCTCCTTGCAAGCCTCAGTGGGGCTGCAACATACTCGGCCTTTGTACTAGAAAGGGCCATGCATTTTTGCACCCTGGACATCCAAGAAACAACACCTCTAGCATAGGTGAATACATAGCTGAAAGTGGACTTCCTACTATCTGCATGTCCTGCATAATCAGAGTCAGTGTACCCCACGACTCGTGTATCCTGGTTGCCATAGCATATGCATATATCTGCAGTGCCCTTTAGGTACTTCATGATACCCTTCACGGCATCCCAATGCTTCTTGCCAGGTGTAGCCATATAGCATGCCACAACACCAACTGCAAAGGCAATATCTGGACGAGTGGCTATCATGGCATACATAAGACTGTCCACTACGGATGCATAGGGAATCTTGGCCATCTCGGCCCTCTGCTCATCTGTCTGCGGACAATTAGCCAGTGATACCTTCACATAAGAAGGCAATGGATAGCCAATAGGCTTTATGTCCTGCATGTGAAAGCGCTCAAGGACTTTATGAATGTACTCCCTCTGTGACAAGTAGAGGAGTCCCTGATGCCTATCACGCCTAATGCGCGTACCAAGTATGTGAGTGGCCTGTCCCAGATCTTTCATCTCAAAGCTCTTCTTGAGCTGAGCCTTAAGAGCATCTAGCTCATCATGAGCTTTCCTTGCTATCAGCATATCATCCATGTAGAGTACCAAAATCAATAAAGAACCATCACGGGCTTTCTTCTTGTAAAGACACAGATCCATAGCACTCCGGCTGTAGCCTTGTGACTGCATAAATGCATCAAACTTATGATACCACTCCCTAGGTGCCTATTTCAAGCCATAAAGACTTTTCTTCAATTTGCACACTAGGTGCTGTCTGCCAGGTTCTGTAAAGCCCTTAGGCTACTCCATATAAATCTCATCATGCAAGTCCCCATGTAAGAAACCCGTCTTGACATCCATCTGGTAGAAATCCAAGTCAAGCTGAGCAACCAAAGCCAAGACTAAGCGCAAGGTGGTTGTCTTAACTACATGAGAAAAGACCTCATCAAAGTCCATACCATGCTCTTGCTTAAAACCCTTTGCTACCAATCTAGACTTGTATGCCGGATTGGGGTGTCCACGGGTATTTTTTAGCTGTACACCCACTTGCATGGCAAAGCCTTCTTGCTCGTAGGTAAGGAACCCAAATCCCAAGTGTCATTCTTATGTAGGGAGTCTATCTTAGACTGCATAGCCCTCTCCCAGGAGTGACTGTCACCCCTACACATAGCCTCATCATAACTGAAAGGCTCTCCTGCATCTGTAACCAAGACATAATGCATCGAGGGCTGAAATCGATCTGGTGGACGTCTGTCTCTAGTAGATCGTCTTACGACAGGCTCTGCTGCCTGCCCAGCTGCCTATCCAATGCCCTGACCATAAGCATCTGCTGCAGCTGTAGGCTGTCCAACTAGATGTGCGGGAGATCTCGGCTCCTCCTGAAATATGACCCTATGGATCTCAACAACTCTCTCAGGATGCCTATGCATCTTGTCTTCATGGAAGACTACATCATGACTGTGGATGACTTTCCGCGCCTGCGGATCCTATAGACGGTAACCCATATCGCCTGCATCCCCATAACCAAGAAAAATGCATTTGACACTCTTGGGATCCAGCTTACTTCTCTTGTCCCTAGGCACATGGCAAAATGTCTCATATCCAAAGACACGGAGATGCGCATAAGAAGGGGGTTTTCCAGTCCATACCTCCTCTACAACCTGAAAATCCAAACCACTAGAAGCTGATATGTTTATGACATGCACAACTGTACTAACTGCCTCAGTCCAAAAGCTCTGTGGTAGGCATGGATGACTAAGCATACTGCGTACACACTCTTGGATGGTTCTATTCATCCGCTTAGCCAAACCATTCTGGGGGGGTGTAGGGGGCAGTCAACTGACGCTTAATACCCTTCTCATCACATAATTGCTCAAAAGCACGTGAGGCATACTCACCCCCATTATTTGTCCTTAGGCATTTTAGCCTATACCCAGACTGGTTCTCAACCAATGCAAGCCATCTCTGAAACACAACCAAGACATCGGATTTTAGCTTAGTGGGATAAGCCCAAACTTTCCGTGAAAAATAATCTATGAACGTAACAAAATACTTTGCACCACCCATAGACTAACAAGGCATGGGCCCACAGACATCCGAATGTACCAATGCCAAGGGCTCACTCATGCCTTGCCTACCAGCCTTCTTATGTGTAGACCTAGTCTGCTTGTCATAAAGACAATGCTCACATAAATCAAAACATGCATAATCAAGGGGCGGTAAGTACTGCAAACCAGAAAGCATTTTCATTCCCTTCAAAGACATATGGCCCAAATGGGCATGCCAAAGAGATACATGTGGGATAGAACCCACAGACAAAACATGATCAAGGGAAGAAGCTGATACAATCAAGGGGTAGAGACTGCCAACCTTGGCACCTATCGCAATCACAAGTCTGCCACGAGTGATCTTCCATGCAGAGTCTCCAAAACATACATGATATCCTACATCATCAAGTTGTCCAACTGACATGAGACTGCATGTCAAAGCAGGTACATGACGTACATCCTACATAACAAAACTGCTGCCAGAAGGAAACTGCACCCTAACATCACCAATGCCCACAATATCAAGAGAGCTGTCATCACCCAAGTGCACAGAACCCGAAACAGTACGGTATGAATGAAACCACTCTCGGCAATGTGTCATATGAAAGGACGCACCTGAGTCCAAGAGCCAACACTGTGCATACATAGAGTGTATCTCTCTATCATCTGCGAAGCACTAGAAGAAGCTGCTAGGATATAATCATCATCATCAACATTCTCAGGCTACATACCATTGATCTCTTCAATTTTAACACTGGACTTTGCAGGTACTATGCTGCGATCAGAAGACTTATCTTGCACTTTGTCTTTCCCCTTATCTTTGTGCCTTTCATTGTGCAATTCATGGCATTGTGGCCTAATATGGCCCTTTTTCCCACAATGGGGATCGAGATTTCTGAGAATCCTGTCCACGGCCACTACCACTGCCATGCTTTCTATATCCATCATTCCTACCTCTAACTGTCATAGCATGAGACACAAGATATGCATCCAAATTCTCACGGTTAACCTCTTCTTGTAGAAGAGCACTCTCAACATCAGATAATTTCAAGGTAGCAGTAGAGGCACATAATGCAGTGCGGAATACATCCCATGACTCATTAAGAGTACCAAGCAAGAAAAAGAAGCGACATCCTCTGCAAAAGTGATGTCTTGAGAAGTCAAGTTCTTGAGTATAGCATGGAACATTGGCTCAAGTGAGCAGACATAGTCACATTCTCCTTCATGCACAGATCCATAAGCTGCTTCAACCAGTACATTTGACTTGCTGAACTTTTCTTGTCATAGAGATTCTTGATTTTATCCCACAACGGCCATGCACTCTGTTCTCCCTCAAATACATTGTAGTGAACCTGTTCTGTGAGAGACAATACAATGGTGGACTTGTATAACTCATCAAGCTTAAGCCATTCCTCATCTAGGCATAGTTGCAGGCGGATGCCCGCTTAACCTCAAAGGTTTGATCTGTGATTTCTGCACCAACACCTGCCAAATCTGGCTCTTCCAATAAGAGTAATTCGTACCATCAAGCTTAATGATGTTGAAAATAGCATGATTAGTGGACGAACTCGCCATAATGCAGGCTGGAAGATTGTAGACAGTTAAAAAATTGCTTGCTGTTTACTACAGAAAATGACCAATAAAATCACCAAAATCGAGGAAAAATGGCAAGAAAAGTGGAACCAAAGTTGCTGCTCACCAAGTACTAGTGAAAGTACATCATTTTAGAGTGTTTCAGCATGAAAAATCCATGTCAGTCCATACATATATGCTTGCTGTAATAAATTTCAGATTTCAGTAAAAGAGAGTTAACAGTGCCAAAATCGGATCCCAAGGCAATCAGATATTGCCAAGACCAAAGCCAGCATCATGTGGGCATATCATAAGAATATGATGGTCGATAAGCATGAATCCAACACCTAAGTATGTCATACAAACATCTGCCAGTGAGTAGGCACACCCCCCAGGCAACGGGGCAAAGTGTTCTTGCCACTACCAAAACTTGACACAAGTAGGTGCCAGTTCACAAAGATACAGATCCAAAACTGAGACTTAGCTCATAAGCATACAGTGAACCAAGACATATGATGTATCATTCCAAAGGTAAGAAGTCCCAAAGTCTCAAGTGTCTGTAACTGCTCAATAGCATGTAACGGCTCAATACATAAAAGTACCACCTGTTCAATGTCTGATAAGCATTCAAGAATGCTCCCACTGGCACAAAAGTCATATGTACAAGTTCAAGAGCTCAAGCCAAGGCAAGACACAGTGCCAATGACATAAGTCCAAGATAATACATCAATAGTACATCCTGAACGTGTAGGCGGTAGAGCATTCGTAAGCATGTAAGACATCAAATACATCCCAATCCAAACTCTGACAAGGCAAATAACATCAAGACTACTCCAGATAATCCAAAATGCATCCAAGGTGGAGCTTCAATGAGCACTTAAGCTCAACATATGCATAGGGTAATCAACCATGACATGAGCATCAAGCCGTAGGCAACAAGTATGCATAAACCCAAGAAGCATCACTGTCAAAGCATATACCAATGTCAATAAGTGTGGGCTGAAATAAGCTCAAGCTTCCAAAAGCATCCAGACTCAATGACAAGCTCAAAGTCGTCCCTCGATGATCAATACATCATAGCATAACCCAAGACATACATTCGAAACCAATAGGCATATGTCAAAGCATGAAAGATAGCTTCAGCCCAAGAGTATTCAGCATGCATTTATTGTTATAAACTGTGTATTTCCAATCCCAAAATCAGGCCAAAATCATAGCATTACATGTAGCTTCAATCCCCCAATCAATCGGGATGTAATAGGCATCAAACCGGTTATGTAGTCATGCCCAAACAAGCATAGGCATACAAATACATGCTGTCTCAGACCTAAAATCTATTGCAGAAGATTCTGTCATCAAAATTTTGGCAAATCCAACATCACCATCGCATCCGGAGCGTGCCAAAATCCCAACTTAGACTCTTACCTTGGCTGAATCGGGTTCTGAATGCCCGAGATATGACAAACAGACTGATTTTTGTGCCAGATTTTGAAACAGGCACAAAAAAAAACGTGAGCTGGCTGGGGGGTCTGCTGTGCCACGTGTCAACAATGGGGTCCAAAGGGAGCACAAATGAGGGCCAAAGAAGGCCTACACCAAGCCTCAGCAAGCCTTGATAGGCTGGAAGCAAGATCCAGGTGAAGGAAGCTCCAAGAGGTGTGAGCTATGGCTGCCCACAACTTGTTTACAGCCTGTGAGACCTAAGAACTGAAGTAAAACTCTGAAGAAAATGATCAAATACCTCTGATGTAATACCCTAAAGGTGCTCAACAATGCCGGGAAGGTGCTCGGGAAGCCAGGGAGTGACAGGAGCTCAAAGGAGTCGGATATGGCTATCGGAAAGGAGACCAAATGCAAGTAGGGAGTCAATGGGATGCTGAGATGCCACGAACCAAGCTCAAGAGTCAGAAAGCAAAGATCTGATACCAGTTGAAAGGGAGCAATGGATTGAAGGTTGGACTCGAGAGCTATGGCGGGAGAGCAAGAGCAAGAAAGGGAGAGACTAGAAATGGGAACTCCAACAGTCACAATGTGTGACTAATAAAGTGACAGTGACGGGCGTTCACCACCTGTAGTGTGCAGTGGTAGTGACTGTCAGTGTAGTAATACATGGGCGGCTATGCAGAGGCGCCTTTACCCCCAACACATAATATGTGAAATTGATTAGATAGTTGCATCGTAAATTACCAAAGACGTCTTGTAAGAATTCTTGCATAAAGTGCATTGTTCCTTGCACAAGTTCTTGCTTAAAACACATTTAAGAGGACATTGAAGGAAACAAAGTGCATGTCCATATCGCAAGAAGGATTCTAAGATACATGTCATAAACTACAGAAAAGGTTAAAGTGCAGTTAGACTCGTACAACGATCACATAAAGTTAGATCATTCAGGAAGGTTATAGATTGTGTAAATAATTACATAGAGGATAATGTTAAAATTGCATGCATAGAAAGTACCTTCGTATGTGTGGCATAAAATATCGTATGGATTATATCAAAATTGGAAGCACTGAAATGAAGGCATGGCATTACGTTGCGTGCATTAGAGTTGTTGGGAAAAATTCAACATTGTTTGTAATTCACCATATGGGACTGAGATCCATAAGTCCCATGTCAAAGTCCTTGGTGACTTCAAGAGGGATAGGTCAAAGCTTAAGCGCCTATGAGCATTATTAAGAGGGCTTAAGAAGATTACACTTAAGTCGGAGTAGGATCTGTCTAAACAGAACCATCTTGACCAACCATGGTCAAGGGAATAGACAGTCTTGATTAATTAAGATCAAAGAGAAAGGAACATAGATGCTACAAGGGATCTAGGAGATAACTAGCAAGTTGACCAACCAAGGACAACGGGGTTGTCCATGGTCTATCTTACAAGGAGACCTAAGGTAAGGATAACTAGGTCGGTTGGATATAAACCCTAACCCAAAGATAAAAGGGAAACAAGAAACCTAGCTTGCCAAGCCCTTGGGATCTCACCAAGTCGCGAACGATCCATGATCGAATGCTGGGAGCTTTCGGAAAGAAGGAATCACACCTTAGCAGTTGGTCATACAAACGACCTCTGAATTGATTGTGATTGTACACTTAGGTACATTGTTTGAACTTCTTTGCTCAAGGAACTAACTCAAGGCAAAACACTTAATGCTGTAGGTTAAAAGCCTGGAGGGAGAGGTAGGTTTAGTTACCTCGGACTGTCTGCCTGGCCCTATCCAAGGGGGTTGTTAGCCGTGCCAAATATATGGACCCAACTCGCCGCAAGAGGTCTCTCCGTGGGTACTACTTGGAGCGGGAGGACGCTTGGGTGCCAGGGGAGGCTCTGGTTGTAAATTCCTTGTCTCTGGATCCCGCACAAGAGGCCGAGGTGACTCGAGATGGGATCTCGAGGCCCGTGTACTAGTCTACGGGTGAAACTTGGAGCAGCAATCCTATTGATTGCTGGGATAGCCTTCGGTCATGATACTTGATGTATTTTGGACTATGATAAATAAAGATCGGATATTTGAAAAAGGAACTTGCTTGACATTATTTTTGTGTTAGTGCCTAAGTTACGTGAAGGAACCTGTGTTTAAATTGATTAATTAAGGAAGCTGCTTTTGAATGTCAAACATAATGTGGTACATAATTAGATAACTAAGAAAATCGAGGAAATTTGCTGTGGATGTGACTTGGGTCCATCCTACGAAAGAGTGGTCCCGGTTAGCTGGGAACTTTTCTCAAAAGACGTGAAAATGACATTGTGAGGACCCTAGAGTCAATAGAGTTAGAATCCCGATTTATGTTATTTTAGGGGAACGGAATGGGACTATGCCTTATGGGCAGAGAGGTTGAGCTTCGCATCCCTCTTATTTCCCATTCTCCATTAACGAAGTGCAGCATAAATCCGCTTTGACTCCGTTCCTATGCAAAGTGGTTCAACTGGAGCTTGACACCAGCTACTTCCTAGAGACTTTGATGATAGGAAAGAAACCCTGACTTTAGGTCAGTCCTAAGTGGGAATGGCCGGACACTTCCGCTCGGGGCAGACTCGGGAAGACCTAGATTGCAAACCGTGTGACATTCCTTGTGAGTGCCAGGCAGCACTTTCTAGAATGTCTTCTCGATGGGCTGCTAGGACGTGTCCCACAAGTGGACGAGCGGACACGTTACAGTTGGTATCCGAGCAAACCAACGAGATCTAGAGATTATAAGGGAACTTAATGGAGGAAAATAAAGGGAATAAGGGGATAAACAGGGGAAGGAGAGTGGAATAGAGGAGTGTTTTCTGTTGAAAACATTTCTTTACTTAGGTATGGATGCTGGGTTGCAAGTTCTTGGTGTTCCAGGTCATGTTCATGACTACAATGCACGCTTCGAAATATCGCCAGAGGCTTGGCATGATGAATATTTTGGACCGCATCTATAATCCTTCACCCCTGTATGCGGAGCGGAGATGTACATGAGACTCAAGAATATACTACATAGCAGCCCACTGACTCGCGTAACTTCAAACCAACTTGAAGAGAATCAAGTGGATGGAGGATTTAAAGATTGTGAAGCTATTCATTTTTGTCGAAGCTCATGTAAACACAACTTTTCACGTTAGCAGTCACCAAGTTAAGCAGAACAAGTATGTCTATGAAGAAGTGACCTGGGTAATATCTGCTGACAGGATCAAAGTGTTAGGGTGCTATGAGAAGAACGGGTATCAAAGGAAGGGATACCCCAAGCTTCCTATGACTTACCGTTTCCTGAAAATCCATGACCCCACTCCATATATTATTCCGTCCCTGTAGCCGATTGTAACACAATCCTATTTTTCCCAAACTGATGTATCAATCAGCTTGTCCTACCTATCCAAAATAAATGTACTATTTTCAATTATCTATCTTGATCATAAATGTTAGCTGAGGTGTTAAGTGATTAAATCACTTAGCTAAAAAGCTGTGCTAGTCATATTAACGTAATATGGGAGCGTACTTTGGTGGAAAGAGTGGTGCAAAGATCAAGCGATCTCAGAGGGGACAGTCACTTGGGATAAGCTTAAGGAAGCCGTGCGAGGGAGATATCTGCCATCTGCCTACCACACACAAAAGATGAATGAATTCTATGACTTGAAGCAACTAGGATTATCCCTGGAAGCATATTATTCGAAGTTCGTTTTGTTGAGAGAGAGTACGAGAGAGATACACAAGACATGCTCCCAAAGAACGATTCATATTGATGTAGAGTTAGTATATATAGGTGAGACCCAAGTCAAGTGAGAGATGATATATATAGTTGTAACATCCCCACTCAAACAAAGGTCTCTGGCTGCGAGTGAAAAAACCCTTGGGGAGAACAAGGGAAAAACCCGAGCCCCTACACATACCTACGATACAAAAATGATTTACTATAAAGTTTTCTTGAATACAATGATACATGCCTCAATAAGTGAGACAAGAACTTGGAACAATACCAAGTGCATGTCTTAATGAACAAAGCGAGCTTCACTAAGAGCTTTTGTGAAGATGTTTGCAACCATTTGATCATTGGGAGAATGCTCCACCATAATGGAACCTTTCTTGACTTCATGTCGAACATAATGATAATGAATAGCAATATGTTTTGATTTACTATGTTGTATATAGTCTTTGGTAAGACTAATAGCACTTTGGTTATCGCATCGAAGAGTTGTACTAGATGATGAAGGATGTTCCAAATGTGCAAGTAGTTGTCGAAGCCAAACTAGCTCGCGACCTGCTAATGATACAGCAACATATTCGGCCTCAGTTGTAGAAACCGCAACACATCGTTGTTTCTTGCTGGACCAAGAAACCAAACATCCATTTACAAAGAAACAATTCCCACTTGTAGATCGCATGGATAAGTGTGAACTTGCCCAATCAGCATCTATATATCCAATAAGGTCAAGAGAAGTTGAAGAAGATAAAGAAGAATCCTCTCGACGACGATAAATAAGACCAAATTCCTTAGTATCCTTGAGGTACTTAAGAATACGTTTTGCAGCACTCCAATGAATAGTGGAAGGGGAAGAAAGATATTGTCCCAAAAAGTTAGCTGCAAATAAAATATCTGGTCTTGTGTTTAAACCAATAAAAAGACAACCAACAAGATTAGCAAAAGGTTGATGAATGGCTGATTCTTCATTGCGTGTTGTAGATGTACCCTTGGTAGAGCTCGAAAGAATGGGAGTGTTGGCAGAGTGCGCATTTGTCAACCCAAACTTCTTAACAATATCATTAATAAACTTTGTCTGGCAAAGAAGAAGAATGCCTTGTTGTCAGTGTCGTTGAACTTGAATACCCAAACAAGAATGTATCTCACCAAGATCCACCATTTCAAATGCAGTAGATAAAAGCTTCTTCATAGCATCCAAGAAAGCAATATTATTTGACACAAGAATAGTATCATCAACATATAGAGCAAGAATAATAAAACATTTGTCCTCCCTTTTGATGTAAAGATTTGGGTCAGCAAAACATGCAACAAAACCTTTAGATATGAGGAACTGATCAATCTTAATATACCAAGCACGAGAGGCTTACTTCAATCCATATAATGCACGATGAAGCTGGCATACAAGATGCTCCTTTCCTGCAATCATAAAACCTTCAGGTTGCTCCATATAGATTTCTTCTTCAAGATCTCCGTTGAGAAAAGCTGTTTTAACATCCATTTGGTGAATTTCTAGATCAAATAGTGTTGCAAAAGCCGAAATCATACGAACAGTTATGGAGTGCACAACGGGAGAAAATGTTTCTTGATAATCTACTCCTACAATCTGCGAGTAACCTTTTGCAACAAGTCGTGCTTTGAACTTATCAAACAAGCCATCAGCTTTGGTCTTGGTTTTATAAACCCATTTACATTTGATAGGAACACGATTTGGGGGGAGTTCAGTAAGAATCCATGTACCTTTGGAGATTAAAGAATCGTACTCAGCTTGCATAGCTTCTTGCCATTGATCCCTTTGAGACGAATTGATAGCTTCCATATACGATATTGGATCCTCTTAGACATACATAGCATCATCAAAGACATCATATTCAATAGAATAGAATCCATGCTCTATCTCAATAGGAAGATCGACACAGTTCTCCAAATTTTCATCAATCTTCTTTGGAGGTGAAGGAGGTTTATGATCATCAGAATTAGTAGACTCACAAAGAAAGTAAGGAAATGCACTAAGCAAAGATCGTGTATCATCTGAAACATTTGACGACCATGTGCCACCCATAGTCTTCTCATCAAATATAGCATCACGACTAATGATAACCTTTTGAGTAGAAGGATCATAAAATTTGTAACCTTTGGAATGATCTGAATAACCAAGAAAAATAACCTTCAAACCTGGAGGATTCAACTTATGTCGAGTGTCCTTGGGCACATGAATATAAGCATTGCAGCCAAATGTGCGGGTGAGAGACTGAAGGTGTCTTCCCTGTCCAGATTGTTATAGGAATTTTACCAGTAGGTGCAGTTGTTGGAAGATGATTTTGAATAAAACGGCTGTTAGAAGTGCTTCAGTCCAAAACTTTCGAGACAAACCAGAGTGTATAAGCATGCAACGTATAGCATTAAGAATAGTCCAAAACGTTGACCGCTATCTTTGAGGCTATTGAAACTCAACTTTGTTTTAGTACAGCTTACCATCCCCAAACTGATGGTCAAACAGAACGAGTCAATCAAGTCATTAAAGATATGCTTAGGGCATAATGTTGTCGCGAATCCAAAAAGTGGATTCAATATTTACCACTGGTTGAGTTTGCCTACAATGCCTCTTACCAACAGAGTATTCAGATGACCCCTTTCCAAGCATTGTATGGGCATGATTGTCATATCTCTTTGAACTTCTCGGATCCAACTTTGAGGGTAGAAGCTTCAAGGCAGATGCTGGAAGACATGGATTATCTAATCAAATCAATAAGACAAGACATTCAAGCTGCCAAGGATAGATAGAAGGCTTACGTTGACTTGAAACGGCAAGACAGATCCTTCATTGAAGGTGATATGGTCTTCATCTGTGTATGCCCTAAAAAGAGTTCATTGTCCTTGGGAGATTACAAGAAGCTAAGTCCGAGGTATTGTGGACCTTATAATATCATCAAGTGCCTAGGGCGTAATGCTTATAGACTACAGCTACCCGCAACCCTAAAGATTCATAATGTATTCCACGTTAGCCTATTGAAAAAGTATCTATCTAATCCGAATCATGTGCTTGATGATCAACAAATTGTAATGCCTAGCAAAGGAGTCCTTGAGCTATGGCCTGATAGAATGCTAGATGTTAGGGAGAGGAATTTGAGATCAAGGAACTTGAGAGAATACCTCATCCAGTGGAAAGATTATCCCGACGAGGATGCCACCTGGATGGATGCAGATACTCTTAACCAACAATACCCCCAGGTCTTCTCGAGATGAGGACATCTTGATTCCTCTAAGGGGGAGAGGATGTAATATTTCCGCCCCTTCTCCCCATAAGAAACCCCCCCTTAAAAATTTTTAATTTTAAAACAAATATTTTTACTCTCCCTCTCTCTCCCCTTGTCGTCTGCATGGCAGGGAGAGAGAGAGAGAGTGAGGAAGGAGTTAGTGAGAGGGGGGCATGCAGCCGCCAGGTGGGAGGGGTGGCGGCCGTTAGACGACCGTCTTTCCCCCCTCCACCATATAAGGAAGCCCCTCCCCCCTTCTCCGTGGCGAGCATGTTGCCCTCCCCTCCCTCATGGCCTACAACATAGCACCCCCCTTTGTCTGCGATAGTAGCAGCACCCCTTGCGGCCATCGAGAGAGCGCCCCCTTGGCCATGATCAGGGAAAACCCCCCCTCCTCATCGTTAGGGAGAAACCTCCGCCCTCGTGATTACAGCACTGCCCAGAGTGAGAGAGAGAGAGAGGGAGAGAGAGAGGGAGGGGAGAAGAAGAGAAGAAGAGAAGAAGAAGAAGAAGAAGAAGAAGAAAAGGGAGAGAAGAAAAAGAAGAAGAGAAGAAGAAGAAAGAGGGAGAGAGAGAAAAGGAGAAGAAGAGAAGAAGAAGAAGAAGGGAGAGAGAGAAGGAGAAGAAGAGAAGAAGAAGAAAAGGGAGAGAGAGAGAAGGAGAAGAAGAGAAGAAGAAGAAGAAGAAGAGAGAGAGAGAGAAGGAGAAGAGGAAAAGAAGAGAAGAAGAAGAAGAAGAGAGAAGAAAAAGGAGAAGAAGAAGAAGAGGAGAGAGAGAGAAGGAGAAGAAGAGTAGAAGAAGAAGAAGAAGAGGAAGGGAGAGAAAGAAGGAGAAGAAGAGAGGAAGAAGAAGAAGAAGAAGGGAGAGAGAGAGGAGAAGAAGAGAAGAAGAAGAAGAAGAATTCCTGAAGATACGCCCCTCCCCCCTTCATTATCTTTTCTCCACTCAAGGAGAGGCAGTGAGGATCTTGCATAGGAGAGTGCAAGAAGTCTATCAATCGTTCACGCGTCTTCGAGTATGGCCTCGAAGCGAATCTCCACAAAGATGATCGGAAACCCTGCAAGTGTGGATGGAGGTTCAAAACAAGGTGGCACAGCAACCGTGAACGGTTCATCAGGCATCAATACCACTGGAATCACGACATCACTCCAAACCCAGGTTGCTCTATTATTAAATCATAGGTTATAATTATCACGATGAAAAATCATTCACATGCATCACATTAAATTGCGTGTTTGATAATTTCCTAGGCATGAACTTAGTTGTGATGTATGTAACGGGCAAGATAATTTCCGTTGTAAGATGACATCATAATAGGTGAAATTGATTAGATAGTTGCATCGTAAATTACCAAAGACGTCTTGCAAGAATTCCTGCATAAAGTGCATTGTTCCTTGCACAAGTTCTTGCTTAAAATGCATTTAAGAGGACATCGAACGAAACAAAGTGCATGTCCGTATCGCAAGAAGGATTCTAAGATACATGTAATAAATTGCAAAAAAGGTTAAAGTGCAGTTAGACTCATACAACGATCACATAAAGTTAGATCATTCAGGAAGGTTATAGATTGTGTAAATAATTACATAGAGGATAATGTTAAGATTGCATGCATAGAAAGTACCTTTGTATGTGTGGCATAAAATATCGTATGGATTATATCAGAATTGGAAGCATTGAAATGAAGGCATGGCATTACGTTGCGTACATTAGAGTTGTTGGGAAAAATTCAATGTTGTTTGTGATTCACCAAATGGGACTGAGATCCAGAAGTCCCATGTCAAAGTCCTTGGTGACTTCAAGAGGGATAGGTAAAAGCTTAAGTGCCTATGAGCATTGTTAAGAGGGCTTAAGAAGATTACACTTAAGTCGGAGTAGGATCTATTCTAAAAAAAACCATCTTGACCAACAATGGTCAAGGGAATAGACAATCTTGATCAATTAAGATCAAAGAGAAAGGTACATATGTGCTACAAGAGATCTAGGAGATAACTAGTAAGTTGACCAACCAAGGACAACGGGGTTGTCTATGGTCTATCTTACAAGGAGACCTAAGGTAAGGATAATTAGGTCGGTAGGATACAAACCCTAACCAGAAGATAAAAGGGAAACAAGCAACCTAGCTTGCCAATCCCTTGCGATCTCGCCATATCGCGAACCATTTTAATTACCAATTATTAGGTTGAAGTGGTGCTTTAATCCGAATCCTGGACTTCGATACCCAGGCTGGGTCTCTAAATGCAAATTCATTTTTAAAAATTAAGGTGATGTGGAGCACTTTTTTGCCAGCGCGTGCTCTTGTGATGGCTGGTTCATTTTAATTAAAAATATTAAAGTGCTTCTTAAGCGCACTTAGCGCGTGCTAAGTGAACGGCGGGTTTATTTTTATTAAAAATGGTGTGTTTAGTGCGAATGCGTGTGCCATGGTGGTGTTTAGAGTTCATTTTATGAATTAACTGTGAATTTTGGGGTAGCAGGAAAAAATAAAAATATAAAAGGGAAAAATACCTGGTAGTGGGTGTATGTGAATGCAATGAATGTGCTCTTCTCAATCCCAAAAGGTATCTGGATTTTGTTTTCTAGAATGTTCAGTTGTTGGTGTTTTGAATGAAAGAGGTGTTTAAAAAAAATGAATTAAGGTATTTAATGAAGTATTTTTACAACTTAGAAAATATTCCAAAAATAAGTAAAAATGTGAATAGAATTTTTAGGAATTTTTTGGCAATTAATTTAGAATTTGTTAGCATTTTAATGATTTTTTTTCATTTTTTGGGTATTTTTAAAAGATTTTTTAATTTTAAAATGGTCTATTTTTTTTTTTGAAATTTTCAGTATAGAAAAAATATAGCAATTTGGTGCAGAAATAGTGGGAAATTTTCTAGATTTTTCTGTAATTTTTTTGTGAGTTTTAAGTGTTTTTAAATGATTTTTTTTAATTTTTCAATGTTTTTTTAAAGGTTTTCGGGTATTGGAAATTAACAATCCGGGAAAATACCCACAAACAGGCTGCGTGGCAGCTGCATGTGAACAGCCAGCTAACGATCTCCCGCACCCGGACACGAGCAATCACACTCTCATGAACAGCCACACGCGCGTGTCAAAGGACGAGAAAAGGGGCATGCGGGTTCTGCGGGTTGTGGTTGGGTGCGGCTGGGCTCTTCATCTGCCTCTTGGTATGGCTCTTCGTGCATTCTTTGGTGACTTGATAGAAAATTTAAGAGGAGACAATGGCTGCGGGTGTGCCTGTGGGGGGGAAGGGGGGCTTAGGTGGGGGGGTTGTGGGTTTGGTGTTTGTGGGGGGGGGGGGAAGGGGGGACTTAGATGGGAGTAGGGGGTTTGTTGGTAGTGTGAGGGTGGGACTGGGGGGAAGGGGGGCTTAGAGGGGGGGTGGGGGTGTGAATGTGCAGGGCACATGGAGGAGGCCACAAAGGCGGGGTCAACGGCGGATGGGGTCAGTGAGGAGGGCGGATACAGGGCGTCGACCAGGAGGCATGGGAGGCGGGCGTGGAGGCAGCACGAGCGTCGTTAGGCGACTGCAGCAGAGGCCACGTGGCCACAGGTGGTGGCGGCGGGGACGAGGATGGCACGACTGTAGGAGGCCACGAACGGCGAGGCGGCGCAGGAGGGCTCCATGTCAGTGGCGTCCACGGCACAGGGCAGCGGGCATTACGGGCCACAGGGCGCGGGCGCAGATGGCGTGGAGGAGAGGAGGGAGGGAGAAGAGGAGGAGAGGGAGAAGAAGGAGGGGAGGAGAGGAAGAGGAGGGGAGGGAGGAAGGAGATGGAGGAAGAGGGGAGGGTGAAGAAGAAGGGAATGGAGATGGAGATGGAGGGAGAGGAGGGAACACGACAGGAAGAGGGATGGAGAGAGGGAGGGAGGTAGTTGGGGGGGGGGGGGAAGGGTCGGGGAGAGAGAAGGGTGGAGGGGGATAGGGAAGGGTGTGGGGTGCCCATAAAAGAGAGGTGTACCCCCGTCCCGCGCGCGTGCGCGGGGCGTGGTAAAAAAATTTGCCGTGACGGGATCGAAATAGCGCCGGGATGGCGGGACAGGGCACGCGGATGCGACCGGGGCACGTGGAGACACAGGAAATTGAAAACGGGCGCGTTCACGCGCGGGACGAGTCGCGCGAAAAATAAAGAAAAATTAATATCTCCCAATCCGGTCATCAAAACGAAATGTCGTACAAACAAAAAGTGGACAGGACGGCAGGGGGAAGACAGGAAAAATGTGCAACGGGGGTTTCGGGGGAAAAACATGGCGTGCACATACAAAAAACGCGAAAAACGGGTCCAAAAACGCAATTAAAAATTAATATCGGAAGATCTGTGCATCGGAATGAGGTGTAGGAAAAAGGAAAAATGTGCAGAAAGATGTGCCTGATAATCCTATCACATCAAAACAGAGTTCCGACTAAGATAGACGCGTTCACGTGGAAAAAATCCAAAAAACAGACCCGAAAATGGAATCAGAAATTAATATTGGACAAACCACTCGCCGGAATGTCATGCAGTAAAAAGGAAAAATGTCCCAGGAAGGGGGGGTACAGGGTTGTCATGTCAAAACGCAGTTCCGGCTGAAGGAGGAGGGTTCATCACTACAAGGATTTGAGCTAGTAGCGACGCCGATTAGCGACGGCGGATAGCGGCGTCGCTATTGCGCTCCACAGGGAAAAAAAGTGGCCAAAACCGAGTGCGGTTTTCATGTCACATTTGCGGCTTGTGAGTTTTGAGAGCGAGAGCGAGGGAGAGAGTGATCGTCGTGAGAGAAGAAGAGGAAGAAGACTTGCTGCCGCCGCCGTTGTTTGCGAAGGAGAGGAGGAGCCTTCATCGTAAAGAGGAGCCGCCCCACGCTCGCTATATCTCATCGGTGAGTCTCCCTCTCTCTTTCTTTTTCTTGTTTAAGGTTTAAATCACTTTCTCTTTTGCTTGTTTAGGAGAGGAAATGAGAGAGAAAGAGAGGGAGAGGGAGGGGGAGTGATGCCAGGAGGCATATTTCATGGTGGATTTCGTGCCACGGTGGATTCTGTGAGGTTTTACGGTGGATTCCGTAAACTTTGATGACTGGGGCTCATACACAAAGTGGATTCTTTGTGCGAGAAGTTGATGGGGACGCCTGTCCTAGGGGAGATTGAACCCAATTGGTCTCTTGCTCTTGTCGTTCATGCTTTTTACATTGTAATTTGTGCAAAAAGGTAGAGTTTATTGTTCTTGGGGACCTTCCGGGATTCACTACGTGAGCATACAACGACCGATCTGCGCACCAGGGAGGAAATGAGAGAGGGAGAGAAAGAGAAAGAGAGGGAGAGGGAGAGGGAGGGAGAGTGCATTCTCTCTCTCCCTCTCCCTTTTGCTTGTTTAATGTTTAAATCACTTTCCTTTTTGCTTGTTTAGGAGAGGAAATGAGAGAGTAAGAGAGAAAGAGAGGGAGAGGGAGAGAGAGGGAGAGAAAGAGAAAGAGAAAGAGAAAGAGAAAGAGAAAGAGAAAGAGAGGGAGAGGGAGAGGGAGAGGGAGAGGGAGGGGGAGGAAATGAGAGAGGGAGAGAAAGAGAAAGAGAGGGAGAGGAAGAGGGAGGGAGAGTGCATTCTCTCTCTCCCTCTCCCTTTTGCTTGTTTAATGTTTAAATCACTTTATTTTTTGCTTGTTTAGGAGAGGAAATGAGAGAGAAAGAGAGGGAGAGAAAGAGAGGGAGAGGGAGAGGGTGTCAAGATTGTGGGAGAGAAGGAAGAAGTCTCACTTGTAGCTTCCTTGCTTGCACAAATGGGGGAATATACACAAGGGTGGAGGCTGAAAACAATTTTCCTCTTCTTAGTTGTGTAAGCCAAAAAGAACTCTCATACAAAGAAATAGAAGAACCCTATATATGGATCTCAAAACAAACTCAACTAACTAAGGTGGCATACTAATTGAGCCACGAACTAGAGTAGATAAGGATAGCTATCATCTAGCTATTATTCATGGGCGGTGTGCCAACCGCATTTGCAACTGACAAGTCGGTGACATAAATGCACAACGGTCACCTTGGCATATCGAGTGGAGCTCGATATCTCAACACTCCCCCTCGAGCTCAATCCCAATTCCTGCACACCAAGCATGTCTCTGAACTTGCGCAGCTTCTCTGCGCCCAATGCCTTTGTGAATATGTCAGCTACCTGATCCTCTGTGCTGACATAAACTAGATCAATAAGGCCTAGTAAAACTCTCTCTCGCACATAGTGATAATGCACCTCAATGTGCTTTGTTCTAGCATGATAGACTGGGTTATTTACCAAGTGTATACTACTCATGTTGTCACAATAAATGACAACTGGCCCATCTGTAGGCTGATGCATATCATAAAGTAGCTTATGCAACCAAGCTACCTCACATGCAGCCATTGCTGCACCCCTGTACTCCGCCTCTGTGCTCGGCAAGGCAACTATAGGCTGTTTCTTGCTGCTCCAAGTGACTGCAGCACTCCCAAAAGAGAACACATATCCACTGGTAGATCGTCCATCAGAAATACTACCAGCCCAATCAGCATCAGTGTATCCATGCAACTATATGTGAACCCCAGTCTCATAAAATAGTCCATACTGCAATGTGGACTTCACATACCTGAGTATGCATCTAGCCGCATTTAAATGCGGTTTCCTTGGAGCCTGCATAAACTGACTTACCAATCCAACAACATAGCTCAAATCTAGCCTGGTAATAGTCATATAAATCAAACTTCCTACTATGTGTCTATACATAGTAGGGTCTTCCAGAAGCTCACCTGCATTTGCGCTCAGCTTCACATTCTGCTCCAAAGGAACTGAAATAGGCTTACAGCCTGTCATCCCATATTTGGACAGCATGTCCAATTCATACTGCCTCTGCAAGAGCCATATCCCACTTGGTGATCTAATCACCTCAATGCCCAAGAAATAACGTAGCTCTCCCAAATCCTTCATCTCAAACTTTTACTTCAATAGCATTTTCACATGAAGGATATCTTCATCACTATCACCTGTCATAATCAAATCATTAACGTAAATGACAAGTAGCATAATACATTTCTTTGTTTTTCTCACATAGTGAAAAATCTGCCTTGGAAATCTGAAAGCCAATAGTGACAAGATACTGTCCTATCTTGTCAGACCATGCTCTAGGTGCTTGCTTCAAGCCATACAAGGCTTTCTTCAACCTGCAAACAAACTCAGGATGGACAGCATGCACATAACCTGGTGGTTGCTCCATATATACCTCTTCTTGCAAATCGCCATGCAAGAAGACATTCTTTACATCCATCTGATGTAAAGGCCATTCCTTTGATGCAGCCATAGCAATGACTGCTCTTACGGTTGCCATCCTTGCAACCAGACTAAATGTTTCTTCATAATCAATGCCATATGTTTGTGCATATCCCTTGACTACTAATCTTGCCTTGTATCTATTCACAAAACCATCTGCATTATGCTTCACCTTATAAACCCACTTACAGCCAATTGCATTCTTACCTTTAGGCAAATGTACAAATTCCCATGTAGCATTTGCTTCCAAGGCATCCATTTCTTCATCCATGGCTTTCTCCCATTTTTCTTTTTCCATGGCTTGCTCAAAAGAAGTGGGTTCTGGTTCCTGTATCACTTTGACCATATAGGCATAGTGAATGGCTGTAAATCCATCATATTCCAAATCCACCTTCTTGTGCATCTTGTGGACGAAGTGGAGATTGCTGGACCTGTCCATACGCGACGGATGTTCTTCCTGGAGCGCTTCATGAAAACCCTCAAAGGCTTTGTGCGACAATGAGCTCGGCCAGAAGGTAGCATGGCGGAAGGTTGGTTGGTGTCAGAGGCGTTAGTGCATATCTCACAATGGCTACCAACGGTGGAACCAGACAATGAAATGCTATGGACGCTGAAGGACGATGATAGACTAACTGGAGATGTGGTGGTTGGAAATGGGGTAGAAAAAAGAATGGATGCCTCAATGGAAGAGAATGTGAATTGCTTTTGTATGTTGCACCATGCCTCGATGGAGACGTGGCTCGCCAAGTACCAGATTGCAAGGCAAGATCGAGAGGAAGCGCGAGCTGAATTCCGACGTAGTGCACGTCATCGACCGATTCGATATCCCGAAGGCATGGAGGAGATGCCATGGTTTATGTCAACACGATGGTTGCATGGAGCCTTGACCGCAGCATCCAGCGAAGGGACAGAGGTCTCAATGGAGGAGTGGGAGTTCTCGAGGGGATGTAGTCCAAAGGTGATGAGGGGTTTAGAATATGTCGTATCTAAATTTTATATGCGACATCTAATTTGAGTGTTTCAATGTACAGTACAAAATATAATAGTGCAGTGTGGTCGCGCGGACAACATTTTCGCGTGGAGCATATTGACAAAATGCGCTCCACAATGGACTGTGGTGTCATGGCAAGGTTTGAGCAAGAGAGCCGGCGACGAGCAACGGATCCGAACACGGTTGTGGATGAGATGGAGTATTTTGGAAACTTGCAAAGTATTATTACGGTGGATTACCATAGCTTCTCCATGATACTATTCGATGTGGAGTGGTTCAAAGTGGTACTTGGAGGAGTTGGAGTAACGGTTCGACGAGGTCCATCTGGATTTCTCGAAATAGATTCTGAAAAAAAATGGACGGATTTGCGCGACACCTTTGTGTTGCCGGCCCATTGTGAATAGGTGCATAGAGTCATTTGCTTGCTAATTGTAATACGACATGGTTTATGTCACAATGGTTTGAACTCGCTTTGTACGTGTTTGTAAACAGGTAATCTTCTATCTAAACCCCCGATAACCTCGATGGTGGTATGTTATACCTTCAACTCCTCGAAGTGCGAGAGTATATGATCAAAGAGATGTTCCGGACATAGATGAAGATAATATGCAAATAGAGAGGTCGATATTACAAGGGGTGGAGGCCATCGCAAGCTTGGAGTCCACATCAGCTAACAATGATGGAAATACAGGAGTCCAAGAATTTTTTGAGAACGAGACAGACTTATTTTTTTGTGGTAACATGTCTATCGACCTTCCAGTGTATGCAGAGTTGTGTCAGGAGATTAACATGGGACCATAGGATACTTCATTCTTGGAGAATTGTATTACTCAATTCGTTGTTTAGATCTTCCATAAAGGTACATAAGATATGCATTTTAAGAGGGATTTTTTAAAAATGATTTATATTACTGTGCTTTGTATAGTTTAAATTGATTATTCTAACACCATTTTTTATCTGTGCAGGTGACATTTTCAGGATGAGTCGAGGGATGAGCGATGAGGAGTTTCAGGACATGATGGCACGCATGTTTCCAGACCAGCTCGCGAGATTCAGAGAGATGGCACACCAGGAGCTATCTCGTTCTTCGTCAGGGCACTCTGCTAGATTTGCTTCAACGCGATCAGATGCTTCAGCTTCGAGCAGACGATCTCGACGCTCACGACTTGGGCCAGAGGGAGGGACTGCATCGGGATCAGGGGGAAGCTGCTGTGGAGACACGGATGTGGTATCTCCGTCTCGTCGTTCAGCTGGAGCTGCATCACCTCCAGGATTTGTCACACCTGTGGGGACGTCTACTCCAGTTACTCTGGCTTTTGCGCAGCCATCAGCAGGTGGCACCCCTTTTGGTGGCACCCCTTTGAGTGCCATTCCGAGAGAGGTTACCCCCATCGGTACACCGGATGTAGAGGGGTCTCCTGGATATGCCCAAGAGCGTGGATGGAGATGGGAGAGGACCCATCTTAGGCAGACTCCTAGGGGTTATGGATACTTGGTTGATAGTAGATCAGGAGCCAGCATCATGAATGATGAGGGGAGGAGGGTGATGGCTCGCATGAGAGAGTTGTGCCAACAAGTTTTTCGGCACAACGTCCTAGATCATTGGAAGAACATACCGGAGGGGAGCAAGGACTACATAGTAGCATCCTTGCACGAGGAGTTTCCGGTGCTAGCCGTAGTAGATAGATTCTCTACGGGCTAGATGATGGATTGCATGCGTGCATACATGTCACATAGACGATCCGACGCACGCAAGGCAATCAAGAGTGGGGCTGCAAAGCCCGAGTGGTTAGATGCAGACGACTGGCGCTGACTGAGGGAGGAGGCTACAGATTTGCCAGGACGTTGGAGTCAGCAGCGGGAGGCGGCGAGGGCACGACTCGAGGCCGAAGTGGTCCATCATCTTGGGAGTGGCGGCCACATGACATATTTGGAGGACTTTGTAAGTTTCTCTTTTGTTTTGCTTGTTTGTTTTTTTGAAATATTCTTTGTACTGACAATCATGTTTCTAATAGTTAGCATTTTGTTTTCTTTGCAGCACTCCATTACAAATCGCGATCCGCAAGGCCTTGAGACTCGATATGCAGAGAGGCACGGTTTCAATGCATTGATCGACCGATTGTATAGACGCGGCAGCCCTGTAAGTCACTCATCTTTCTTGTCCGTAGTTACCATGAGATATTTGAATGCATTATTGTATGGTGGATTGATGTGTTGTTTCTTTTTCTGCAGAATCCGTTCGATGCTCCTTTGCGACGGGACGAGCTTTCGGGGGACGAGGATTTGTAGCTCGCCCTTGGATCCTTGAAGCTCACACACCTTTAGTTTTTAGTCGCCTGATTTATATAGACATTTTCTATGTATTAGTGATATCCTTTCATGATTGTACCAATCACATTTTATGCGATCATGTATTTATTTCATGTATCAATTTTATGATTTCAGTATACATTCTTTTTGTTTGCAAGCGCTTTGTATGCAGTAGTGCAGAAACTATTTTGTATGGCTCTTATACAGCACACAGTGCTATATGTGGTAGGGCAGCTTGTTGCCCTGCCACAAATTTTTTTTTCCCTGTTACCGTCGCTATTTGCGTCGCAAATTTACTGCTCGCGTCGCTATTGACGTCCCTATGTGCGTCGCAAATTTACTGGTTGCGTCGCTAGCGACGCATATAGCGACGTTTCTATGGCGTCGTCAATAACGACGCTTTTTGCGATGACAGGGGAAAATTTTGTTGTTTGTATTTTCGTCGCTTTAAACGTCGGTATAAGGTCTACTATATCTTGTAGTGCATATGTGAAAAACACCAAAAATACGTCCGAAAACTCATTGAAAAATTAATAATTAAAAATCCAGAAGTCGAAAGAGAGGGGAGGAAAAATAAAAAAGGTGGGGGAAGGCACGAGGGACACGACTGTCAAATCAAATTGGAAGTTTGATGCAAACAGGGCAGGTTCACATGGAAAAATATCAAAAAGACGCACGAAAAAGTCTTGAAAAACCACAAAATTAATATTGGACAAACCGTGCATTGAAAGGACACGGAGTAAAAAGGAAAAATGTCAAGGGGAAAGTGGTTGTCAAGGCTATGATGTTAGATTACGGTTCCGAAGCAAGCAAAGTGCGTTCACATGGAAAACCAGCTAATGTACGCAAAATTCTTCAAAAATTAATAACTCGAAAACCATGCACCGGAATAAGGGTAGGTAAAAAGGAAAAATGGTCAGTTCAAAGGGAGAAACAGGGCTGTAAGGTTGGATGTAGACTTTGGTGAACGTAGGATGCGTTCACATGGCAGGACCACAAAATCAGAGAAGGAAGGAAAATTGCAAGGGAACAGCCCTGAGGGTGGGTGAAAAATGGACAGTTGGGTGGGAAAGGACCCCATTAGGGTAAAAGCAAGTCATGGCATACATGCATGAGCAAGTTGAGGCATATGCAGAAGGGTATGCAATGTAGACGCACAGGGACACATCCCCACACTTAAGACCTTAATGGATAGGGTGAACCGAGCAACAGGGACCTAGGAACATGCCACAGACGATCCACTAACGTCCCCACACTGAAAACATGAACATCATGGAGAAATAGAAGTGGTAGGGTTAGAAAAACTTGGCCCATATTGTAGAGAATCAAGGTTGATTATCGATGGCACGTTCACTGTTGTTGTCGGTTGTAGGAGGTACCAAGGTATCTTCACAACACACATCCGTCATGGCAAGGACCACACGGCAGCACCCAGGGAGGTAGCTGGTTAAAGGAATCGCAGGAAATTCGTCGATGATAAGGAATGTTGCACTCAGCTTACAGTCACTCATATGGAATGAAAGAACAGTCACTCGCCCCATGACTAATATCACTCAAAGAATAATGATTGAAACCCATATCTCATACCCGGTTTAGAAATCGTCAAGGAAGGATGGTGCAGAAGGAGTATGCCAGGGTGCACAGTTGATGGTGCATTAGTGCGTCCAACCCGTTTGGCATAAGTGCAAGGAGGAAGGCAAGGGAGCCTTACAGTGCAGTGTACAGAACAGGGTGGCGTGTCCTGTGATGACGGTAGAGACCCATCCCGTGGGTGCATAGGGAAACGAGAACATACCTGACTCCAAGTGTCGTAACTCCCTCAATCTCACCTCTCCATAAATGATTGAAGAAACTCCAGTCACACTTAGCCCACCCTCTGTCTCACACTCTGTTGATAGATATAGGAGGGCAGCCCTTTTCTGAAACCCATTGATGTAATCCTCACAGTCACTTGTGCAAAGGTTGTATGCCTTGTGCGCATTTGATGGTGCAACTATGCATTCCGCCCTGTGCCGGCATACGGTGCGAGAAGGAAGGCCAGGGAGCCTTATGGTGTAGTGCACAAAAACAGATCGTGCTTTGTGCATTGAGAGGCCCATCCCGTGTGTGCAACACTTCATTCACACTTCTCACCTCTCATTTGATTTGAAGGGAAAAGGTTGGTCCCTCGCCCCACCCTCTGTCTCACGCTCTGTTGATAGTTACAGAGGGCAACCCATACTCACTTTCCCATCCGGTTAGGATGAAAGCTCGCATCACTCAATTGTTTGTCGATGAAGATCGCATCGTTAGGTGTTGAAGAGGCGTACCTAGGGAGGCAGCCATCAAAATCGAATGTGGGGTTAGATAGGACATGTCGTCTGCTAGAGGACAGTTAGACACTCTGCAGAGAGACACATGACACAACGTACTAAGGGAGGTAGCTTCAGAATTGGATCCTGGGGATATCAATTGATGAATCCACTTTCTGGACTGCTAGGTGTTGCCACCTTTTCCACAGCCAGCTTCCCGCCCAAGGGTGTTTGCCACCTTTTCTTGGAGCGAGGCCTGCTATGACAGGGAATTTCTTCATTTTCTCCCACAACAGTTTTTTTTAAATTTTATTTTCTTTTTTCTTTTTTCTTTTTCTCCTACTCCCGAGGGTGTTTCCACCTTTTCTCGAAGAATAGGTCGGCCTGACAGGGACCTAAGTCCTTTTCTCCCATGACCGATATGTATTTTATTTTTTTTTTCCTTTTGTTTTTTCTTCGATTTAAGCAAGGGAATGGTAGAAATACCATTTGGCAGAACCCACCTCACCACTATCACTGGTGAAAAATAGAGGATAAGAGATCAAGGCTGGAAGGTGGGGTTGAGGGGACAGAGGGTTGTGTCCATCGCATCAGAAGTGGCTGAAGAACGGCTATCAGAAGTAGCATCATAAGAGTGATAGTGCCACGCCAATGAGGGAAAGGATCAGGTGACCATGATTGTCAAGATCCCCAAGGAGGGAAGTACTTCTTCAGGCGATGTCCAATGATCAGGAAGGGGTCATCAGAGGCATCAATGGTCTGCACTTGGACAGAGCCATTAGGGTTGACGGCAAGTACCTTATATGGGCCCATCCACCATTGTTGGAGCTTGCCAAGAAACTTGCCAAATCGTGAATCATAGGCTAGGACCAAATCACCTTCTTTGAACTCCTTGTGCTTGACGAAACTGTCATGGTAAGCCTTGGGTCGAGCTTGCGTGGATTCCATGCACTGTAGAGCCATCCTATGAGTTTCGTCCAAACATTCCAGGTGCAGGAGATGACGTTGCAGTGAATCATCATCCCCCAAACGCTCTTTGATGGACACTCTCAAAGAGGGCAATTCTAGTTCAACAGGGAAAACAGCTTCTGTACCATATACCAACTGGAAGGGTGTCTGTCCTGTTGCTACTTTATGGGAGGTTCTGTACCCCAGAGGGCCTCTGTAAGTCGATCATCCCAATCACGACGATGTGCGGCAATTATTCTTGTCAAGATCGAGAAGAGGATGTGATTGGTGACTTCGACTTGGCCGTTGACTCAGGGGTAATAATGAGTGGACTTGCGATGGTGGATCTTATACAGCTCTGTCAACTCTTCCATGACTTTATTAATGAAATGAGTGCCTCTGTCACTTACAAGCTCTAAGGGACTGCCAAAACGGGTGATGATATTCTCGTATATGAATAGGGCCACATTGTTACCATCGTCCCGCTTTAGGGCTTTAGCTTCACACCACTTTGTGACATAATCCGTACATACGAGGATGTATCTGTTCTGTTTCCTTCTGGTAGGAGGATCAATTGGGCCAACGAAGTCGATGCCCCACTTCTCGAAAGGCTTCAAGGGAAGGATAGGTTACAGTGGCATGGCACTGGTTGTGGTAGGTTTCCCCATTCTCTGACAATCATCACATCTTTTACAGTAATCATAGGCATCCTTGTGGATGGTTGGCCACCAGTATCCTGCTAGCAGAGCCTTCCTGGCTGTGGCTTCTCCTGCAAAGTGGCCTCCACATGGCTCATCATGGCAAGCGTTTAAAACAATCCCAATCTCATCTCTTGCAACACATCTTCTGAGCACTTCATCCTTGCCTTTCTTGTACAGTGCGTCGCCTAACAGGGTGTAGGGGGCTGATTCTAACATAAGCTTCTTCCTTTCCCGACTAGAAATACCAGGAGGGTACTGTTGGGTTACCAACAGATTGGCAATGTCTGCATACCAAGGGGTTACAGTTTCTACCAAGAATAGGGAAGCATCAGGGAGGTCTGGATCATCCTGCTCCTCGTCTGCAGTCTATGGGATAAGCGACAGATGATCAGCCAGAACATGGGAACGACCAGGTTTGGTAATTACCTCAAAGTCAAACTCCTGAAATAGAAGGAGCCATCTCATCATTCGTCCTTTCACGTCTACTTTGTTCATAAGGAAGGATAGGGCCTCATGATCCACATAAAATTTAAAGTGGGTAGATAGGAGGTAGTCGCGGAACTTCTCTAGGGCAAACACCATTGCCAAGCACTCCAGCTCTGTCACTGTATAGTTCCGTTCCCTATCAGTGACTTTTCGGCTTGCATAATAGATCGGTTGATCCAGCTTCGAGGAGCCCTTCTGGCAGAGAACTGCGCCTAAGCCTTCAATGGATGCATCAGTGTGTACATGAAACTCCTTCGTCCAATCAGGAGGTTGCAGAATGGGTGCCTCAATCAGACACTGCTTCAGAGTGGTGAAGGCTTTGTCACATTCTTCCGTCCAAACAAACTCTACATATTTCCTCAGAAGCTTGTGCAAGGAGGTTGCCTTTGTTGCAAAATGGGCTATGAACCTTCTGTAGTAACCCACATGGCCTAGGAATCCCCTCAACTGTTTGAGGTTGGTGGGTGCTGTCAGAGCTGCGATCTTTTCGATCTTTGCAGGGTCTGTTGATATCCCTTGTGCAGAGACAATGTGGCCCAATAGAACTCCAGAAGAGACCCCAAAGATGCATTTGTCGGGGTTGAGGAAAATCCCATACTCCCTACATCGGTCAAAGCATTGTTCCAGGTGTCCCGAGTGTTCACGGATCAAACTATAGACACAGAAGTCATCCAAATATACCTCAATAAAGTCATGCAGATGATTTTGGAATGCGGCCATCATGACTTGCTGGAAAGTAGCAGGGGCATTGTAGAGCCCAAATGGCATCACTCGGTAAGTGTAGGTCCTCCATTCTGTGGTGAAAGTTATTTTGGACTGGTCTTCTGCTTGATGACACTTACCGCACGAAGTATTTGACCGCATCACATCTCTTCCTGCTCCTGCAACATTGGATTTGCTAGCGGTATTCACTTTCAGCATTTGTAGCTGCTCTGTAATCACATCCATCAACTTCTTTTTGATATTTGCAACTGAGTTGGATAAATAATCCTTCAAGCTTTCTCCTCCTGAGGTACTGGCAGTAGGGTTTTGAGGAGTTTCTGTAATCACTGCATAAACAGGTTGGGCTGGTGCAGAGGAATCTCTGTTCTGATTCTGATCCAGAGCTCCTGTTTGAACTGTTGGCTGTTGGCTCCAGTTGGTAGGGTTCCACTGTTGCTGCTGATTTGGCATGTAGGAAATTGGTTGGGACCATTGTTGTTGTGTTTGAACCATCATTTGAGGCATGGATTGTGGCCATTGTGGATTTGATGCACTGTACTGTGATACTGGGGGCATCTGTTGGTAGGGGTAGGGGACTGTCCCTAGAACTGCATTTGGGGGGTACATCATTCCTGGCATCAGAGGAGGTAGGACTCCTCTTCCTAAATTCACCGCCAATCTAGCTTCCACTTCATCATACAGTCTTGCACCTTCTGTTGCAGCTTGCAGTGTGGCTGGTCTTTGCAGCTCCACAAACTTACGGACTTCTGGTTGTAATCCTCTGAGAAACACCCCCTTTTGAATGCCATCATCTAGATTATGGTTAGTCCATCTCTTCAGGATGGATTCCATTCATGAGACATAAGCTTCTACTCTTTCTCCATAGGACTGACTTAGGTTCATAAATTCCTCTCGCATCCGCTCTTCAAAACCTTCACACCTGAATTTAGTGAGGAAGGCCGTCCCATGTGCCAAAAGTTCATGCTACTTGTCTCTCATACCACTGAAACGCCGTGCCCTTGAAAGTGGCGGGGAATATTGCTAACCAATGCTTAGGGGTTCTGGCATTGTTAGCCACACATGCTACCATAAACTCTACTACATGAAGATCGGGATCTTCATTGTACTCTCCCTTAAAAACTGGCAATGGGACTACATTCGCTGGCCTATCATCAATATTTCCAGGACGGATCTGACTTGGAAGTGGACCTCCAGCAGGAGGAGGAAGGGCTTGATGTGCCATTGGGACTTCTGTAAAGAGTTCCGCAAGGGCGTCAAAGGCGGTTTCTCCTGCAAGCTCGTTCTCAGTTTTGATTTTTGCTTTCTCTGTTCTCACGTACCTCTGGACTCGTTCTAACGCTTGCCTCTTTATTGCGTCATTCATCAGGGGGTTGGTTCCACTCTGGTGTTAGTGCTCCACAGAGGGATAACAGAAGGCTTCAGTCTCTGGAGGACTCTCTTGCCAACATTTCTTCTACTTCTTCCTTTTCAACGTCTCTGAATTCTGCTTTCATGCCGCTGCATAGAGGAAGGTATTCGGTTTTGAAGGTGTCAAAATGCATACGTCTGAGCATTGTGGTGGTGCCATCATCATAGTAATGCCAGCTTCTGATGGTTTCAATAGTGTATGTTGTGAAGAACACTCTGTCTACCAACTTCTAGTGGGTTGCTAATTGAACAAACAGAAGGTTATCAGTGCACCAAGCATCCCATGTATCTTGCTGTTGAGCATCCACGAACAAATTCCAACTCTTTTCCTTCTTGTCTTTGTGAATCTCCACAGACCAAGACTCCTGAAGCTTCTTCACAATCTCCCACTTGGTGATGTCTGGAAACTTCTCAATGAATGTCAAATATTCCATGGATGGTCATTCTCTCTGTTTCTGCTCTTCAGTTTGTTCCCAAACAGTTTGCCACCAAGATGCAAGTTTCTGCTGCTTCAACAGGAAGAGGAAACTGTCCATCAAATAGAGTATGCATCATGATGGTGATGTGTTTCCGCCATTGTGGGATGAACTTCTTGTGGAAAGTGGCTTTGATTATGAGAAATTCCAACTCTTTAGTGGAAGAAGGAACTTTACAATCATCCATTGAATTCTTCTCTTCTTGGCAATGGCATTTCCTTCATTTTCAGCCTCTTTTGCTGCTTGTTGATGGCAAGGTTCCCTGGCTGTGCACAAAAAATATGGAGCCCCAAGAGGAACACCAAGGAAAAGGGAATTCTATTGTAAGAAAATCTATCTTGTAACACCAACAAGCTTGTTTATTAGGTTTTATATGATCACAATGAAGAAAAGAACACCAGGCACAACAAATCTTCATGCAGCATCATGTAGATCTCCCACGGATTTGATAGAATCAACCATATTCTTCAATATCTTCACAAAATCCATCAATAGAACAAAGAAAACAAAGGAATAAACCATCTTTGAATGGAAATACATCACATAGTATTCATCTTCAATATCTTCATAGTCTTCTCTCTCAATCTCTCATATACAATCACTCTGTTTTAGTAGAATTGGCTATCTCTGACTCTCCCTCTCTCTCTCCATCAATAATACATCATATCCTCACTACGATCTCTCATAATAACTTTCAATAATCCTTCTTAGGTCGTGGATACTCCTCCCAAGGGGTATGTCTCATATGAAGAGTCACCAGAGCCACTACAATGTCTTTTCATAGCTCACTACTGTCACTTCACTTCAGTCTTTACTTAAGTCTTCAGCAGCTACTTCTTTCACTTCTTTTAGCTCTTTTGCACTTGTATTCACCTCTTTCCAAGGCTAGAAAACTTTCCCAAGCTACACTCTCATCCATTAGAACACATACAGAAGCATACAGAACAATCTACAGAATAATTACAGAACAGTACCAGAACAACTGCAGTACAGTTACAGTACAGAGACAGAACAGAGACAGAAGCTCTACAGAACACCATAGAAGGTTACAGAAGGTCATCAAAACCACATAACTCATACTCAAACCATTCCAAACTCTCAAAAACCACTCAATAAGCTTTCACAAGATCTCAATATTCATCAATCAATACTCTATCCCTCCTTATAGAGAGAAAACAGAACAAAGCAGAAGCTCAACAGAAGCTATCAGGACCAAACAGAACCTATCAGAACATCACAGAACCTCATCAGAACTTCATATCTCTACTAATAAACATCATGAACTTCCAAAACATAATCAATATCATCCAAAACACTCTCAAACCACTTCCAAACCAATCAATCATCTCATAAAATCAACCATTCAGCTCTTAAAAACAACAAAAATCAACCAAAAAACAAGTCATTTCAACATCAACACTCCCCCTCAAGCTCAACTGCATCTCTGCAACTCCAAGTAAGCTTCAAAACTTTTGAAGCTTCTCTGTACCCAATGCCTTCGTGAAGATGTCAGCTATCTGATCCTGTATGCTAACATACACCAAGTAATTCTCACCTGCTAGTACATTCTCTCGCACAAAGTGGTAGTGTACCTCAATATGTTTTGTCATGGTATGGAACAAAGGGTTCCTAGCCAACTGTATACTGCTCATGTTGTCACAATAAATTACAATTGGACCTTCCACCTGCACATCTAAATCAGCCAATAACTTTTGCAGCCATACTACCTCACATACTGTAACAACAACACCTCTATACTCAGCCTCTGTACTCGACAAAGAAATTGTAGATTGCTTTTTGCTGCTCCAAGTAACTGCTGCACTACCAAGGGAGAACATGTATCCACTGGTAGATCTTCTATCAGACATACTGCCAGCCCAATCTGCATCTGTGTATCCAAACACCTGTACATCTGTACCTGCCTCATAGAAAAGTCCATAACGTAATGTGGACTTCACATATCTCAATATGCATCTGATTGCATCCAAATGTGGCTTTCTAGGTATTTGCATAAAATGACTCATAAGACCAACATTGTAGCTCAAGTATGGCCTTATAATGGTCATGTAGATCAAACTCCCCACTATCCTCCTGAACATAGTAGGGTCTTCTATCTCATCTCCAACATCAGCACTCAACTTTACATCCTGCTCCAATGGGACTGAAAGTGGTTTGCATGCTGTTATACCATATACTTGGACAACATATCCAAGCCATACTGTTTTTGGGACAGCCATATACCATCATCACATCTGATCACCTCAATGCCAAGGAAGTACCTTAGCTCACCTAAATCCATCTCAAACTTCTTCTTTAAAAAATCCTTGAGTTCAGCAATCCCAATATCACTATCACCTGTAATAATCAAGTCATTCATATAGATGACTTTGATGACCAAACTTGCATCTCCCTTTCTCACATAAAGTGAGTGATCAACATCAGGAATGTAAAAGCTAATATTAACAAGATACTCTCTGATCTTATCAGACCATGCTCTAGATGGTTGCTTGAGTCCATAGAGCGCCTTCTTCAACCTGCACACATACGTGGGATGCTCTTAATCTTCATAATCTGCTGGCTGATCCATGTACACTTCTTCATGCAAATCACCATGCAAGAAGGAATTCTTCACATCCATTTGCTGCAACCTCCAACCTTTGGCTGTTGCCAAAGCAATTACACATCTGACAATTGCCATCCTAGCAACTGGACTGAAGGTTTCTTCATAATCTATGGCATATGTTTGGGAATAGCCTTTTGCAACTAGCCTAGCTTTGTACCTACTAATAGAACTATCTGCATGTGCTTAATTTTATAAACCCACTTACATCTAATAGCTTTCTTGCCCTTTAACAATGATACTAGATCCCAAGTCTTATTGGCATGTAATGCAGCCATCTCCTCATCCATTGTTGCATCCCAATGAGTATGACCAATAGCATCCTCAAAACAAGTGGGCTCAACATCCTCAAATAGTTTCACCATATAAGAATAATGGTGAGCTGCATAACCTTCAAAACCAAATCTTTTAATAGGGTATCTGACCCTACTAGATCTGCATACCACTGGATCACTCAATGGAGCCTTTACATTACTATGAGCTATTTGTACATCTGGTGTCCTGACAGAAGGAATACCAAGCTCATCATCCAAGCTCTCTGAGCCATTGGAGTCTCCATCAAGAACTGCATCAATGCCATCTGACACTTTATTCTTTCCTTTGTCTTTACCTGTAGTGCTACTAGATGCACCTGAAGATGTAGAGCTACTCCTTAGTCTCCCAGACCAAGGACTAGTAGATGATGTCTCTGGTCCACTAAGAGTTCGTGATTCTTGCTTTTCAACCTGCACATGAGTGTCAAGATCATCATCATCATCCAATGCATCACCACTAGATGCATACCAACTGCTCATTTAATCAAAGATGATATCCCTGCTCACTCTGAACTTACATGTGACAGGGTTATAACAGTGATACCCTTTCTGCGAGTATCCAATAAAGACACATTTTTTTGCCTTTGGATCTAGCTCCGTAGCTCATCTGGCACATGAACATATGCAATACAACCAAATACCTTCAAGTGCGATACATCAGGCTTGTTGCCAGTAAAGCATTCTTCAGGAGTCATCCCATGAATTGCAGCTATGGGAGTTCTATTCATAATGTAGACAACAGTATGAACAGCCTCAAACCAAAAATGTTTGGGCATATTCTTTTCAGCCATTAATGCCCGTGCAACTTCTGCAATATGCTTGTTTTTTCTTTCTGCAACACCATTTTTTTGTGGGGTATACCTGCATGTGAACTATCTCTTTATCCCATGAGACCTCAGAAAATCACTAAACTGATTCGAGAGGTACTCTCCCCCTCCATTTGACCTCAAGCACTTTACTTTCAAGCCTGTTTCTCTTTCAACTGCAGCCTTGAAAGTTCTGAAGTGCTCAAATGCTTCACTATTTTCCTTCATAAAATATACCCATAGCTTTCTAGAACAATCATCAATGAACGTGACAAAGTATGAACTGCTTTCAAGAGATATATTTTGTGTAGGCCCCCAAATATCTGTATGCACAACATCAAGGATATTTATGCTTACATCTCTGTCATGTGAAAAGGGTTGTCTTGCCTGCTTACCAAACTGACATGCTTTGCATACCTTATGAAATTCTGCAACTCTAAATGTAGGCAAATCTGTAACTAACCCTTTGGACTGGATTAATTTTAGCCTTTGTATATTTGCATGTCCAATGCGTTTGTGCTGAATTTCAATATCTGCAACAACACCTTTTCCTTTAGCATACATAACAGCATTTATTTCCAGCATCCAGAGTAAACATATGTCCAACTCTACTTCCCTTTGCAACCAACCTGCACTTGTCATTGAAGTCTTCTACAAAGCAGCCCTTTGCATTAAATCTGACTTGCAGCCCTTGCTCTACCATTTGACCGACTGACACCATGTTCTTTGTAATAGATGGCACATGTAATACATCTGAAAGACTCTTTGTCTTACCATCATGCAAGGACAAGGGAACTTTTCCAATGTGTGAGATTGGGTGGCATGAATCATCACCCTTCTGCACATAATCTGTATTTTGCAAATCCTGCATCTCTCCAAACCATTTTGCATGGCTGGTCATATGATTGGATGCACCTGAATCAACATACCAAAAATCATCACGTGTTCCCTTTCCTGTAACAGCATTCATCATATGCTGCATAACAAACATACGTTCATTTTTGTCTTCATTCTGTCGTGAAGACAATGCATAGTTTCCTTGCTACAGCTTATCACTGCGAATATCATCTTTCTTAGCATAACATTGGGCTGTAATATGACCTATTTTGCCACAGTAGTGATACACAATCCTGCCACGTCCCCTTCCTGAACTGGAATAGAAAGCTTGGACCTGCTCACCACTTTTTTCAAATGTCTCACTCTGCATGTTGATCTCTTGAGTGATCATAAGGGAGACCAACTCATCGAAATCTGGAAATGGCTTTCTGACATATACGGAAGTTACAAAAGACTTCCAAGCCTTTTCATTGTTAAGTCCACCCAAGGTAGACGACATCAAATCATCATCATCGGACATTGCATCAATCACTGCCAAGGCATCTGCAATGCTCCTTACCTTCAGTGCATACTCATTGATAGACATCTTCCCTTTCTTCAATGTATTCAACTCTTGCTTGAGTTGAATCTTTCATGCCTTTGTATTTACAGAAAACATACTTTCAAGTATGGTCCAAGATGCATATGAATTCTCTGCATTTCTAATATGTCCCAGTATATTATTGTCAATTACTATAGACAGCCAATACATGACCTTTTTGTCTTCTGCATTCCATTCCTTCCGTGCCTTTGTCTCTTCTGTAGTTGGAGGATCACTCACCTCCGGTTCCTTTTCTTCACCTGAAACAAACTCGTAGAGGCCTTTTCCAATAAGGAAGTTCGTGACATGGAACTTCCATGAAGGATAGTTGTTCTTGTCGAGCTTTTCAATGATAGGGTTTCCATGGTTCTCTGCCATTATCACAAAACTAATACCAAACAGCAAGGACATCTTCTGCAACCCTCGACCTATAGTGCACAGCAATACACCAGACAGTCTTTTTCACTGTCTGCACATCTGATAAAATTGGAACGATACGTAGAAGATTAGCATGGCCCCTGCGCAAGGATGACACACACAAATCGAGAAATTGTCCAATTTTTTTAAAATTTTTTCCCCCTTATCCCTCCACCCGACGGACGAGCTGGAGGGGGAGGGAAATAGAAGGAGCTCTCCTTGGTGGAGCCTGTGGAGGGAGGGAGGACATGCGTATCGACACGCAGGAGGAGAAGATCCCCCTCCCTCCACTATTTAAAATGAGGGGAGAGGGCCGCTGTACAGAGAGAGGCTAGGCCGTGCCGCCATAACTCCGAGCCGAGGAGGAAGACAAGTCGCCAACATCTGCCTTCACCACATCGCCATCTACAACCGCCAGTCCGTCTTGGGGAACCGTGAGCTATTGCGCCACTCATCAACAATACATGCAATCTACAACTAGTTTGCAGATAAACCTTGTGTTTATTTGTTGGTAAACACATTTGAACTTACAGATCTGAAATCTATAACCTGTGTACCTGTATACGACAGACATAGTTGAAATTGAAGGATACCTCGAACTGCTGTCCGCAACCTTGAGAGTCTAAAACATGGCCTGAAATAACCTCGGATAGCCAAAATGGCAGTGGGCAAGCCCTAAAGGGCTTATTTGTAGAATGCACAGCGCTCTTTACGCACACCAAATCTCACTGCAATCTGAGATTTTTGCTCTACCTTGCTTTTCGTGCCTCCATAGGCACTGTCCAAGAGAAGAAGTAGAGAATGGAAGAGCTTCTTACCCGTTGCTTGCTTTCTCGAATCCTTGGCTCCTCTCCTTCGCTTTAGCCTTCAAAACCAGCCTCAATTAGTGGTGCAGCTATGATACCATGTCACGAATCGCGTGGTGGGGGTACTTGCTCAAGATGCTGCGCCGAACACACACAGAATGCACAAGGAGAAGCTCACTCAAGAGACAAGAAGAGAGATGGAGGCCAAAACGTTTTCTTGTTGGTTTCTTCTTCTTCTTCCACACACTTTACAATGTACACAAAGTATAGATAAGATACAACATAAAGGAAAGTGGCCTACTAAGTCAAACAATGCATAACCGACTACACTAGTCGACTGACGCTATAACTATGCCAGCTGTAAATAGGTGTAACAATCGGAATATAATAAGTAATGAGTTAGTGGCCATGTGAGAGTCATAATGACCATCGACGTGCTAAGTGTAGATGTTTGGACTCATCTAACCAGGTGGTCCATCATTAATGTCCGCATGTGTTGAGCTTGTCATCTCAACATACCTAATCCGAATCATGTACTTGACGATCGACAAATTGTAATGTCTAGCCAAGGAATCCTTGAGCTATGGCCTGATAGAATCCTAGATGTTAGGGAGAGACATTTGAGATCAAGAACCTTGAGAGAATACCTCATCCAATGGAAAGATTATCCCAAAAGAGGATGCTACCTGGATGGATGAAGATACTCTCAACCAACAATACCCCCAGGTCTTCTCGAGATGAGGACATATCGAGTCCTCTAAGGGGGAGAGGATGTAATATTCCCCCCTCCCCCCCGTGCTTTCTCCCATTGTCGTGATGTACTCTACTACATGAAGATCAGGATCTTCATTGTACTCTCCCTTAAAGACTGGCAATGAGACTACATTCGCTGGCCTATCATCAATATTTCCAGGACGGATCTGACTTGGAAGTGGACCTCCAGCAGGAGGAGGAAGGGCTTGATGTGCCATTCGGACTTCTGTAAAGAGTTCCGCAAGGGTGTCAAAGGCGACTTCTCCTGTAAGCTCGTTCTCAGCTTTGATTTTTGCTTTCTCTCTTCTCATGTACCTCTGGACTCGTTCTAACGCTTGTCTCTTTATTGCGTCATTCATGAGGGGGTTGGCTCCACTCTGGTGTTAGTGCTCCACAGAGGGATGACAGAAGGCTTCAGTCTCTGGAGGACTCTCTTGCCAACATTTCTTCTACTTCTTCCTTTTCAATATCTCTGAATTCTGCTTTCATGCCGTTGCACAGAGGAAGGTATTCGGTTCTGAAGGTGTCAAAATGCATACGTCTGAGCATTGTGGTGGTGCCATCATCATAATAATGCCAGCTTCTGATGGTTTCAATAGTGTATGTTGTGAAGAACACTCTGTCTACCAACTTCCAGTGGGTTGCTAATTGAACAAACAGAAGGTTATCAGTGTACCAAGCATACCATGTATCTTGCTGTTGAGCATCCACGAACAAATTCCAACTCTTTTCCTTCTTGTCTTTGTGAACCTCCACAGACCAAGACTCCTGAAGCTTCTTCACAATCTCCCACTTGATGATGTCTGGAAACTTCTCAATGAATGCCAAATATTCCATGGATGGTCATTCTCTCTGTTTCTGCTCTTCAGTTTGTTCCCAAACAGTTTGCCACCAAGATGCAAGTTTCTGCTGCTTCAACAGGAAGAGGAAACTGTCCATCAGATAGAGTATGCATCATGATGGTGATGTGTTTCCGCCATTGTGGGATGAACTTCTTGTGGAAAGTGGCTTTGATTATGAGAAATTCCAACTCTTCAGTGGAAGAAGGAACTTTACAATCATCCATTGAATTCTTCTCTTCTTGGCAATGGCATTTCCTTCATTTTCAGCCTCTTCTGGTGCTTGTTGATGGCAAGGTTTCCCGGCTGCGCACCAAAAACATGGAGCCCCAAGAGGAACACCAAGGAAAAGAGAATTCTCTTGTAAGAAAATCTATCTTGTAACACCAACAAGCTTGTTTATTAGGTTTTATATGATCACAATGAAGAAAAGAACACTAGGCACAACAAATCTTCATGCAGCATCATGTAGATCTCCTACAGATTTGATAGAATCAACCATATTCTTCAATATCTTCACAAAATCCATCAATAGAACAAAGAAAACAAAGGAATACACCATCTTTGAATGGAAATACATTACATAGTATTCATCTTCAATATCTTCATAGTCTTCTCTCTCAATCTCTCATATACAATCATTCTGTTTTAGTACAATTGGCTATCTTTTACTCTCCCTCTCTCTCTCCATCAATAATACATCATATCCTCACTACAATCTCTCATAATAACTCTCAATAATCCTTCTTAGGTCGTGGATACCCCTACCAAGAGGTATGTCTCATATGAAGAGTCACCAGAGCCACTACAATGTCTTTTCATAGCTCACTACTGTCACTTCACTTCAGTCTTTACTTGAGTCTTCAGCAGCTACTTCTTTCACTTCTTTTAGCTCTTTTGCACTTGTATTCACCTCTTTCCAAGGCTAGAAAACTTTTCCAAGCTACACTCTCATCCATTAGAACACATACAGAAGCATACAGAACAGTCTACAGAACAGTCACAGAATAGTACCAGAACAGCTACAGTACAGTTACAGTACAGAGATAGAACATAGACAGAAGCTCTACAGAATACCTATAGAAGGTTACAGAAGGTCATCAAAACCACATAACTCATACTCAAACCATTCCAAACTCTCAAAAACCACTCAATAAGCTTTCACAAGATCTCAATATTCATCAATCAATACTCCATCCCTCCTTACAGAGAGAAAACAGAACAAAGTAAAAGCTCAACAGAAGCTATCAGGACCAAACAGAACCTATCAGAACATCACAGAACCTCATCAGAACTTCATATCTCTACTAATAAACATCATGAACTTCCAAAACATAATCAATATCATCCAAAACACTCTCAAACCACTTCCAAACCAATCAATCATCTCATAAAATCAACCATTCAGCTCTCAAAAACAACAAAAATCAACCAAAAAACATGTCATTTCAACACTCAACACTCCCCCTCAAGCTCAACTGCATCTCTGCAACTCCAAGTAAGCTTCAAAACTTTTGAAGCTTCTCTGTATCCAATGCCTTCGTGAAGATGTCAGCTATCTGATCCTGTATGCTGACATACACCAAGTAATTCTCACCTGCTAGTACATTCTCCCGCACAAAGTGGTAGTGTACCTCAATATGTTTTGTCATGGTATGGAACACAGGGTTCCTAGCCAACTGTATACTGCTCATGTTGTCACAATAAATTACAATTGGACCTTCCACCTGCACATCTAAATCAGCCAATAACTTTTGCAGCCATACTACCTCACATGCTGTAACAACAACACCTCTATACTCAGCCTCTGTACTCGACAAAGCAATTGTAGATTGCTTTTTGCTGCTCCAAGTAACTGCTGCACCACCAAGGGAGAACATGTATCCACTGGTAGATCTTCTATCAGACATATTGCCAGCCCAATCTGCATCTGTGTATCCAAACACCTGTACATCTGTACCTGCCTCATAGAAAAGTCCATAATGTAATGTGGACTTCACATATCTCAATATGCATCTGACTGCATCCAAATGTGGCTTTCTAGGTACTTGCATAAAATGACTCACAAGACTAACATCGTAGCTCAAGTCTGGCCTTGTAATGGTCATGTAGATCAAACTCCCCACTATCCTCCTGAACATAGTAGGGTCTTCTATCTCATCTCCAACATCAGCACTCAACTTTACATCCTGCTCCAATGGGACTGAAAGTGGTTTGCATGCTGTCATACCATATACTTGGACAACATATCCAAGCCATACTGTCTTTGGGACAGCCGTATACCATTATCACATCTGATCACCTCAATGCCAAGGAAGTACCTTAGCTCACCTAAATCCATCTCAAACTTCTTCTTCAAAAAATCCTTGACTTCAGCAATCCCACTATCACTATCACCTGTAATAATCAAGTCATCCACATAGATGACTTTGATGACCAAACCTGCATCTCCCTTTCTCACATAAAGTGAGTGATCAACATCAGAAATGTAAAAGCCAATATTAACAAGATACTCTCTGATCTTGTCAGACCATGCTCTAGGTGCTTGCTTGAGCCCATAGAGCGCCTTCTTCAACCTGCACACATATGTGGGATGCTCTAAATCTTCATAATCTGCTGGCTGATCCATATACACTTCTTCATGAAAATCACCATGCGAGAAGGCATTCTTCACATCCATTTGCTGCAACCTCCAACCTTTGGCTATTGCCAAAGCAATCACACATCTGACAATTGCCATCCTAGCAACTGGACTGAAGGTTTCTTCATAATCTATGGCATATGTTTGGGAATAGCCTTTTGCAACCGGCCTAGCTTTGTACCTACTAATAGAACTATATGCATGTGCTTAATTTTATAAACCCACTTACATCTAATAGCTTTCTTGCCCTTTAACAATGATACTAGATCCTAAGTCTTATTGGCCTGTAATGCAGCCATCTCCTCATCCATTGTTGCATCCCAATGAGTATGACCAATAGCATCCTCAAAACAAGTGGGCTCAACATCCTCAACTAGTTTCACCATATAAGCATAATGGTGAGCTGCATAACCTTCAAAACCAAATCTTTTAACATGGTATCTGACCCTACTAGATCTGCATACCACTGGATCACTCAATGGAGCCTTTACATTACTATGAGCTCTTTGTACATCTGGTGTCCTGACAGAAGGAATACCAAGCTCATCATCCAAGCTCTCTGAGCCATTGGACTCTCCATCAAGAACTGCATCAATGCCATCTGACACTTTATTCTTTCCTTTGTCTTTACCTGTAGTGCCCCATATTTTTCTAGAACAATCATCAATGAATGTGACAAAGTATGAATTGCTTTCAAGAGATATATTTTGTGTAGGCCCCCAAATATCTGTATGCACAACATCAAGGATTTTTATGCTTACATCTCTGTCATGTGAAAAGGGTTGTCTTACCTGCTTACCAAACTAACATGTTTCGCATACCTTATGAAATTCTGCAACTCTAAATGTAGGCAAACCTGTAACTAACCCTTTGGACTGGATTAATTTCAGCCTTTGTATATTTGCATGTCCAATGCGTTTGTGCTGAATTTCAATATCTGCAACAACACCTTTTCCTTTAGCATACATAGCAGCATTCATTTCCAGCATCCGGAGTAAACATATGTCCAACTCTACTTCCCTTTGCAACCAACCTGCACTTGTCATTGAAGTCTTCTACAAAGCAGCCCTTTGCATTAAATCTGACTTGCAGCCCTTGCTCTACCATTTGACCGACTGGCACCATGTTCTTTGTAATAGATGGCACATGTAATACATCTGAAAGACTCTTTGTCTTACCATCATGCAAGGACAAGGGAACTTTTCCAATGTGTGAGATTGGGTGGCATGAATCATCACCCTTCTGCACATAATCTGTATTTTTCAAATCCTGCATCTCTCCAAACCATTTTGCATGGCTGGTCATATGATTGGATGCACCTAAATCAACATACCAAAAATCATCACGTGTTCCCTTTCCTGTAACAGCATTCATCATATGCTGCATAACAAACATACGTTCATTTTTGTCTTCATTCTGTCGTGAAGACGATGCATAGTTTCCTTGCTATAGCTTATCACTGCGAATATTATCTTTCTTAGCATAACATTGGGCTGCAATATGACCTATTTTGCCACAGTAGTGATACACAATCCTGCCACGTCCCCTTCCTGAACTGGAATAGAAAGCTTGGACCTGCTCACCACTTTTTTCAAATGTCTCACTCTGTATGTTGATCTCTTGAGTGATCATAAGGGAGACCGACTCATCGAAATCTGGAAATGGCTTTCTGATATATACGGAAGTTACAAAAGACTTCCAAGCCTTTTCATTGTTAAGTCCACCCAAGGTAGACGACAGCAAATCATCATCATCGGACATTGCATCAATCACTGCCAAGGCATCTGCAATGCTCCTTACCTTCAGTGCATACTCATTGATAGACATCTTCCCTTTCTTCAATGTATTCAACTCTTGCTTGAGTTGAATCTTTCGTGCCTTTGTATTTACAGAAAACATACTTTCAAGTATGGTCCAAGCTGCATATGAATTCTCTGCATTTCTAATATGTCCCAGTATATTATTGTCAATTACTATAGATAGCCAATACATGACCTTTTTGTCTTCTGCATTCCATTCCTTCCGTGCCTTTGTCTCTTCTGCAGTTGGAGGATCACTCACCTCCGGCTCCTTTTCTTCACCTGAAACAAACTCGTAGAGGCGTTTTTCAATAAGAAAGTTCGTGACACGGAACTTCCATGAAGGATAGTTGTTCTTGTCGAGCTTTTCAATGATAGGGTTTCCACAGTTCTCTGCCATTATCACAAAACTAATACCAAACAACAAGGAAATCTTCTGCAACCCTCGACCTGTAGTGTACAACAATACACCAGATAGCCTTTTTCACTGTCTGCTCAACAATACATGCAATCTACAACCAGTTTGTAGATAAACCTTGTGTTTGTTTGCTGGTAAACACATTTGAACGTATAGATCTGAAATCTATAATCTGTGTACCTGTATACGACAGACATAGTTGAAATTGAAGGATATCTCGAACTGCTGTCCGCAACCTTGCGAGTCTAAAACGGGGCCTGAAATAACCTCGAATGGCCAAAATGGCAGTGAGCAAGCCCTAAAGGGCTTATTTGTAGAATGCACAGCGCTCTTTACGCACACCAAATCTCACTGCAATCTGAGATTTTTGCTCTACCTTGCTTTCCGTGCCTCCATAGGCACTGTCCAAGAGAAGAAGTAGAGAATGGAAGAGCTTCTTACCCGTTGCTTGCTTGCTCGAATCCTTGGCTCCTCTCCTTCGCTTTAGCCTTCAAAACCAGCCTCAATTAGTGGTGCAGCTTTGATACCATGTCACGAATCGCGTGGTGGGGGTACTTGCTCAAGATGCTGCGCCGAACACACACAGAATGCACAAGGAGAAGCTCACTTAAGAGACAAGAAGAGAGATGGAGGCCAAAACGTTTTCTTGTTGGTTTCTTCTTCTTCTTCCACACACTTTACAATGTACACAAAGTATAGATAAGATACAACATAAAGGAAAGTGGCCTACTAAGTCAAACAATGCATAACCGACTACACTAGTCGACTGGCGCTATAACTATGCCAGCTGTAAATAGGTGTAACAACCGAAATATAATAAGTAATGAGTTAGTGGCTATGTGAGAGTCATAATGACCACCGACGTGCTAAGTGTAGATGTGTGGACCCATCTAACCAGGCGGTCCATCATTAATGTCCGCATGTGTTGAGCTTGTCATCTCAACATACCTAATCCGAATCATGTACTTGATGATCGACAAATTGTAATGTCTAGCCAAGGAATCCTTGAGCTACGGCCTGATAGAATCCTAGATGTTAGGGAGAGACATTTGAGATCAAGGACCTTGAGAGAATACCTCATCTAGTGGAAAGATTATCCCAAAAGAGGATGCCACCTGGATGGATGAAGATACTCTCAACCAACAATACCCCCAGGTCTTCTCGAGATGAGGATATCTCGAGTCCTCTAAGGGGGAGAGGATGTAATATTCCCCCCCTCCCCCCCCGTGCTTCCTCCCATTGTCGTGATGTTATGAGGACATAGTGTGAAAAAGTATGAAATGCATCATCATCCGACTTCTCTATTGATCTAGAGAGTCAATGTGATCTGAGCCATTAGTACTAGTGTGAGTTGTATGGATTATCTGAAAATACTAGATTTTTGGATAATTTTAGCATATTTTTGATATTATTTATTGTAAAAATTCAAAAAAGTGAGAAAAAGCTTCTAGATTAGGATAGCATGCAAAAAAGCTAGTTGCTTTTTCATCCAATTAGAAGATTTTTCATAAAAAAGACAGATTGACGAAATCACGCGCATCGCGATCGCTTTAAACAGGCTAAAAACTGCAGATTGAACTGAAGGAAGAAGAAGGAGTGATCTGGGAGATCCGTGATCAGGTGTCTTGGAGTTTTACCCCCCTTTCGGAGCCAACGAAGCCATCGGATTTGGGTTCCGGATAGTAGAGAAAGAGCTAATTTTTCTGATCCACGTTTTTGGTCTATGAAGGAGCTCCAGGAGAATTAATGCTTGGAGATTGCTTTTGAGTAGTGCAAAGATTCCAGGTTCTTTCAATATATATTGATTCAATTCATTATGATTTGTTTTTGTCGTGTTTATCACTTGGGTATTCTCTATCTTCTCTTCCATCTCCTATCTCTACTTCCTTCTACTTCTGATCCCCGGTGGATTCGACCTTTCGACAAAAACCCCTCCGACATTGGTGCCGACGTGAAAGGTCGTCCTCACAAAAGAAGGAAAGATAATATGGGAGAACCTTTGAATACAATCTCCAGTGATGTTTTGCAATAGTTGGTGCAAACTATGAATATTCTTATGCAGGTACAACAACAACAACAGGTGATGCAAGCTTCAGCTCAAACATAAAGTGTTGTGATGAATGCTTTGCAAGTAGTCGAGCGTGAGGTGAAGTTATTCAATAGCAAGAATGTATCTGCATATGTACATACCTATGCTCAGAAGATGGAATTCTTTGGAGTGGCTCAATCTACATGGAGTCGGTATTTTGTACGTGTTACTGTTCATGAATTGAAAGCACGGATTACTGAATTATACTTGCATGATGCTTACTGGGTAGCCTTTAAGAAGACACTCAGGGAAGAATTTTACATTGAGGACACCAATTTGATTACGCACAAGACTTTTCAGGAGTGGGTTATATAACCTAATAAGGGTCTTGTGGCTACGAAATTGTTAAGAGAATTTAAAAGTCGATTTGAGCAGTTGGATCTTGCAGAATAGCAAGCTCTTGCAAGTATGAAAATAGAATTGTTTCTATAGGGAGCTAATTCTGAGCTTCAAGAGAAGCTTGATGATTTGCTAGAGGATCAGACTACAGAGATAGGTTTGAAAACAGAGTGGAGGCATGTCAAGGAAGCTGTTACTGTGCTTGTGAAGAAGCATAGAAAGAAGAGAAAGATTGCATGTCTCTAGCTTGCCCACTGTTACGGGTAAGACAGTTGAAGTATCTAGTAAGCCAACCGCTTCTGTGGCTAACCCTATGGCTGTACCTGCTATTGTTCCCTTTGTTAGGGAAGATGTCTTAGATGAATTGGTCAAAGGGATGCGGGATCTTCAATTGAAGCTTGCAAAATTGGATGAAAAAGGACAAGAGGAAAGGGGACGCGCAGCAGCCCCTAAGCCTGAAAAAAGATGTATGTGGTGTGACAGTTTGCAGCACGAGAGAAAGGATTGTGCTGCCTATCAAGAGGCCTTGGCACGATAGCTTATCTTTTGGAAAGATGGCAAGATCCATGCATAAGAAACGGGATTGGCTCTTGCTTTGAATTTTGGAAAGGGAGGTATGTAGAAGTTGTTGGAAGACTTGGCTGTCAGAAATGCTTATGCGGCGGTACATGCTTCTACTTTTGGTCTAGATTTGGATAGAATGCATGGCCAAGTGATGGTTGGTCCAAAGGCTGAAATATGGACACATGCTTTACATATAGTTGAAAAGATAAAGGTCACTGATAGTGAAATGTCTCATGCAGGGCAAGACATTCGTGGCATAACTTGTTGGGAATCACCGGTAGATGCATATTCACTATATGCATATTTAGCAAAGGTACAAAATACAGATGTAATTGTGGAAGAAAAACAAAAAAGAGATGAAGATATTGCAGGGACATCTAAAAGAATGACAAGAAGAAGTGTGGATCAGCCTAAAGTTGCAAATCAGCCACCTCCCGAGCATGTTATGGAAGAGGTCAGTCAGAAGCAAAAATAGGATAACAAACAAGAGGGCAAAAAGAAGGGCAAGCAGCCAAGATATAAGTTGCAATCTAACATTGAGACAACCACAGATCTTAAGAAGGTTCTTGAAGAAAAGATCTTAAACAGTCGGGTGGAATTTACCTTGGGAGAGGTGCTTGGCATTGCCAAGCGAGAATTTCATGATGAGATCATTGACATAATTAAAAGGAAGCGTCAGTTTCTTGGTGATACCACTAGTGCATTGCTACAATTTGAAGAGGAAACTGGTTTGTTGGGTATTCGGGCTGAATATGAGCATGAAGTAAGTACAGGATTGTCTATGCAGGATGCTTCCAAGCAATGGACATCATGTGGAAAAGAGAAGAAAGTGGTTGAAAATGCATTGTCTTGTAGCAATATGGAGAAGAGACTCTAGGATTTATTCTTCGAAGTCACTACACAAGAAATCATTGGGCTAGAGCTACCACTGAAATGGTAGTGAAAATAGGGGAGCGTGAAACTCCTTGTGTTGCTTTACTTGACCATGGGTCTGAGATAAATGCCATTGAGCAGGGATTGTATGAAAATGGTGCATGGTCTGTGGACACTGATCATGGTTGGCATATGGGGGCTGCAAATAATTCTTCAGGGGAGCTCTATGCTGCATGTCCTAATGTAAAAGTGACAATTGGTGATGTATAGGAAGAGAAACACTTCTTTTTGCAAGATAATTCCTCAAATGCAGTGATTTTGGGATAGCCCTATATTACAGGAGTGCATATGGAAACAAAGGTACTTAATGATGGTTCTGCTTATGCAAGAGTCAGAAGCAAAGATGGGAGGAAAGTAGTCCAATTTCTTACTATTTGTGTTAATCATCCTAGAAATCGTGATACGCTTCGAGAGTCTCCTTTGGTTCCAAATGCAAGGGAATTCAAAGACCTAGATTTTCATTAAGTACTGCTGTAATGCGGGGCTACAACAGTGCTGTTCAGAGAGTGCACTCTCCTCTTGATGAAATGAAGCATGTATTTACTATTGGTAATTCTCAATTTATAGCAAACAGTTCATGTTGGTTTAAGTCTATGGAAGCTATGTGTAGGGTTGAACGCATATCTATGAAACGGGCTATTAAGAAAATGAGATCATTGGGGCTGCTAGCTGAAAATGATGGCATTTCAGGCATCTTTTATGGGCTGAATATTACTGACACTATGGTTGAAATTTCATTAACTATACATAATGCAGAAAATGAGGCTGAAAACAGAGTGTTGTCAGTATGTTCTTTAGATATGTATGATATTATAGCATTGTTTGCTCAGCAAGAAGGATTACAATGGAATGAAGCACTTGTGGAGATAAAGTATAAGACTCTTGACAAAAAGGTGAAACCAATTGCTTTGCCACTTCCACCCGAGAGTGAGGGTATGTATGAAAAAGTGTCAAGGCAGCCAAGCTTATGGGATCCAAAAGATATAGGTCATCAGTTTACATCTAAAACATTACAAGAATTGAAAGTTCATGCAGAAGGGTTTCTTTCCATGCTGAGAGAAACTGTTTTATGCAGATGTTGGCTAGACATGGGAAGGCATTTGTATTTCAACCAAATGAAATAGGTTGTGTGGATCCAAATGTTGTCTCTCATATGGTCATATTTACTATGCCACATGTACCATGGAACTTGAGGCCTATTCCAGTGCCTAAAGCTTACTTGCCAAAGCTGATGGATTTGCTAAATGAAAAGATTCGCATGAAGATCTTGGATCCTTCTTCAGCCCCATACTCAAATCGTTGGTTTATTGTGCCCAAAAAGAATGGGACTTTGAGATTTATTCAAGACATGCAACCGGTCAATAAAGTGACCATAAGAAATGTGGGTGCAGGTCCTGTGGTTGATGAATTTGCATAGGCTTTTGCAGGCAGAGCGATCTATTATTTGGGTAATCTTTACTCGGGGTATGATCAGTTTCATCTTGCAATTGAAAGTAGGGATATCACAACCATGAAGACTCCTTTGGGGTTAGTACGGATGTGTACTCTCCCACAAGGTGTAACAAACTTAGTGGCACATATGACAAATGCTATGAATAGGGTACTCAGGGATTTTATACCACAATTAACTATGCCCTTCTTGGATGATGTTCCAATCAAAGGGTGTGCAGTGGATGAAAATAATGAAGAGATGGATGCTCATGGATGCAGACAGTTTTTTGCAGATCATATTGTGGATTGTGAGAGGATTTTGACACGTCTAGAAGAGGTGCATTTAACTCTTTCTAGACAAAAGTCTGTCTTTGGAGTTGAAGAGGTTTTGATTGTTGGGCATATATGTGGGCCTTATGGGCGAAGGCCATCACCAACAAAAATAGATGGGATTGATAGAATGCAAGATGTATGCACAAATGTATTAGAGGTGCGTAGATTCTTGGGTGTATGTGTGTTCTATTTGATATGGATTCATCACTTTGCACATGTAGCTGATGTTCTTTATCAGCTTCTAAGGAAAGGTCAAAAATTTCATTGGGAAAGGAAGCATCAGAAATCAATGAAGAAATTGAAGCAACTCTTAAAATCTGCTCCTACGTTGAGAAAGGCTGACTATTCACATGGAAAGCTTATCATTATTACTGTTGATATAAGCCCAATCGGGATTGGATGGAAAATTGGGCAAGATGACGAGGAAGGGGAAAGGTATGCAATATGATTTGGTGCAAAAGTATTGACTGAACGACAGAGAAGATATCCACAGGTAAAAAGAGAATTATGGAGAATTGTGATAGCCCTTAAATGTGATAAGGAGTATTTTATGGGTGCTCATGTAGTCATTGAGACTAATTGTTTACCGGTATTGGGTATGATTACTAGTTGTGCTACCCCGGACATTGCTATGCTTCGATGGATTGCATACATCAAATCTTTGAATCTTGAATTTCAGCATATTGCAGGAAGAGATAACCCAGTGGCATACATGTTATCTCGAGCACGCTATGAGAATGAAGATGGGATGATGCATGAGGAGGAAGGAGATGACTTTCTTATGGTTGAAAATGATGTTGCAAGAGTGAATTTAGCAATGCAAGGTGTTGCTATAGCATTAACAGAAGCTTGGAAAACAAAGAGAAGACACTTTAGATGTTTTGCATCTTATGTAGAAGTGTTTTTGGAAGACAAATATGCAGGAGAGTGGCTGAGAATTGGTCAATATCTCAGTACATTAACAAAGAGAGATGAATGATCAGATGAGGAGTTTAAGAAGATCAAGAGGAAATCCTATGGATTTTTCTTAAAAGATGGATACTTATGGAAACATGCTAAAAAGAAACAGGGTATGCCATTGCGAGTTTTGGGTGACAGAGCTTCACAAGTAAAAGTAATGCAAGAATTTCATGAAAGCTTGTGGGCTGGTCATAGAGGTATTTGGGATGCTTTTACAAAAATCAAAGAAAGATATTGGTGGCAAGGTATGTATAAGGATGTTGCTCACTTTGTGGAAACATGTACAACATGTCAAATGTATTCAATTGTGAGACATCGGGATGGATTGCAACCCACATATCCATTGTCTCTTCATTTTAAGTGGGTGGTGGATTTGGTCACAATGCCTACAGGTCTTTGGCAAATGAGGTATCTTGTGCTTGCTCGTGAAGACTTAACTAATCAAGTGGAAGGGAGAGCTCTACATACTAAGATGACAAATGCCATATGTACTTTTCTCTTAGAAGAGATCTTTTGTCGATATGGCTGTGTGAGAAAAATTACAGCAGATAGGGGTGAGTTGGATGCATATGAAGCTCATGATTTCTTTGCACAGTTGGGGATAAAGCTTGCTTTAACTTCAGCCTATAACCCTGAAGGAAATGGCAAAAGTGAAAGAGGTCATCCATGTCAAGATTGTGGGAGAGAAGGAAGGAGTCTCACTTGTAGCTTTCTTGCTTGCACAATGGGGGAATACACACAAGGGTGGAGGCTGAAAACAGTTTTCCTCTTCTTAGTTGTGTAAGCCAAAAGAACTCTCATACAAAGAAATAGAAGAACCCTATATATGGGTCTCAAACCAAACTCAACTAACTAAGGTGGCATACTAACTGAGCCACGAACTAGAGTAGATAAGGATAGCTATCATGTAGCTATTATTCATGGGCGGTATACCAACCGCATCACGTCGGTGACATAAATGCACAACGGTCACCCTGGCATATCACGAGTGGAGCTCGATATCTCAACACTCCCCCTCGAGCTCAATCCCAATTCCTGCACACCAAGCATGTCTCTGAACTTGTGCAGCTTCTCTGCACCCAATGCCTTCGTGAATATGTCAGCTACCTGATCCTCTGTGCTGACATAAACTAGATCAATAAGACCTAGTAAAACCCTCTCTCGCACATAGTGATAATGCACCTCAATGTGCTTTGTTCTAGCATGATAGACTGGGTTATTTGCCAAGTGTATACTACTCATGTTGTCACAATAAATGACAACTGGCCCATCTGTAGATTGATGCATATCATAAAGTAGCTTATGCAACCAAGCTACCTCACATGCAGCCATTGCTGCACCCCTGTACTCAGCCTCTGTGCTCGACAAGGCAACTGTAGGCTGTTTCTTGCTGCTCCAAGTGACTGCAGCACTCTCAAAAGAGAACACATATCCACTGGTAGATCGTCTATCAGAAATACTACCAGCCCAATTAGCATCAGTGTATCCATGCAGCTGTATCTGAACCCCAGTCTCATAAAATAGTCCATATTGCAATGTGGACTTCACATACCTGAGTATGCGTCTAGCCGCATCCAAATGCGGTTTCCTTGGAGCCTGCATAAACTGACTTACCAATCCTACAGCATAGCTCAAATCTGGCCTGGTAATAGTCATATAAATCAAACTTCCTACTATGCGTCTGTACATAGTAGGGTCTTCCAGAAGCTCACCTGCATCTGTGCTCAGCTTCACATTCTGCTCCAAAAGAACTGAAATAGGCTTACAGCCTGTCATCCCATATTTGGACAGCATGTCCAATCCATACTGCCTCTGCAAGAGCTGTATCCCACTTGGTGATCTAATCACCTCAATGCCCAAGAAATAACGCAGCTCTCCCAAATCCTTCATCTCAAACTTCTGCTTCAATAGCATTTTCACATGAAGGATATCTTCATCACTGTCACCTGTCATAATCAAATCATCAACATAAATGACAAGTAGCATAGTACCTTTCTCTGTTTTTCTCACATAAAGTGAGAAATCTGCCTTGGAAATCTGAAAGCCAATAGTGATAAGATACTGTCCTATCTTGTCAGACCATGCTCTAGGTGCTTGCTTCAAGCCATACAAGGCTTTCTTCAACCTGCAAACAAACTCAGGATGAACATCATGCACATAACCTGGTGGCTGCTCCATATAGACCTCTTCTTGCAAATCACCATGCAAGAAGGCATTCTTTACATCCATCTGATGTAAAGACCATCCCTTTGATGCAGCCATAGCAATGACTGCTCTTACGGTTGCCATCCTTGCAACCGGACTGAATGTTTCTTCATAGTCAATGCCATATGTTTGTGCATACCCCTTGACTACTAATCTTGCCTTGTATCTGTTCACAGAACCATCTGCATTGTGCTTCACCTTATAAATCCACTTACAGCCAATTGCATTTTTACCTTTAGGCAAAGATACCAATTCCCATGTAGCATTTGCTTGCAAGGCATCCATTTCTTCATCCATGGCTTTCTCCCATTTTTCTTTTCCCATGGCTTGCTCAAAAGATGTGGGTTCTGGTTCCTGTATCACTTTGACCATATATGCATAGTGAATGGCTGTAAATCCATCATATTTCAGCCTATCCACAGGATACCTAGCTCTCGTAGACCTGCGCAAAGTAGATTCACTCCCAGGTGCTCTCAAAACATCCCTGCTCTTCCTTACTCCAGGTGTAACAATAGAAGGAATACCCAACTCATCATCAATGCTCTGTTCTGAGCCACTGGATTCACCATCCACATAAGAGTGACCTGCATTCACATCAAACATGGGCTGATCAACCTTCTCTTTTCCTTTTCGTGATACCTGCATACCACTATCTGCATTGCTTTGAGAAGATTCTCCTGATCTCAATCTGCCTGTCCATGGCGAAGAATGTGAACCACTGCTAGAGGACGCTCCAGGTCCACTAATATTTTGTGACTGCTGCTGTGAATTCTGTGCAGCATTACCATTTTGTGCATCTACATCATCAATCACATTTACTGGTTTATACCAGCTACTCATCTCATCAAAAACAATATCTCTGCTCACTGTAAACTTACGAGTAGAAGGGTTATAGCATCTATACCCTTTTTGCTACAGAGAGTAACCAATAAAGATGCACTTCTCAGCTTTTGGATCCAACTTGGATCTCAACTCATCTGGCACATGTACATAGGCAATGCAACCAAAAATTTTCAGATGAGAAATATCTGGTTTCCTACCAGTATACCTCTCCTCTGGAGTCATTCCATGTATTGCTGCAGTGGGAGTCCTGTTCATTATGTAGACTGCTATAGCAACTGCTTCAGCCCAATAAAAATCTGGCAGGTCTTTTTCATTTAGCATGGCACGAGACACCTCTCCAATATGTTTGTTTTTTCTTTCTGCAATTCCATTTTGCTGTGGGGTATGACTGCATGAATATTGCTGCTTTATGCCATGCTCCTGCAAGAACCTTGCAAACTCATTTGAGAGGTACTCTCCCCCTCCATCTGACCTTAGGCATTTTACTTGCAGGCCTGTTTCTTTTTCAACCATAGCTTTAAGAGTTTTGAAATGCCCAAAAACTTCACTTTTCTTTTTCATAAAATACACCCAAACTTTTCTGCTATAGTCATCAATAAAACTGACAAAATAATGATAGCCTCCAAGAGATGCAGCTTTAGTAGTCCACACGTCAGAGTGGATTAATTCCAATGGCTTCTTACTCTCTTGAACATGTCTAGGAAATGGTTTCCTTGCCTGTTTTCCAAACTGACAGGCTTCACATATCTTATGCATTTCTGCAACCTTAAATTTAGGCAATCCTGCAACAATATTTTGGGCCTGCATTGATTTAAGTTGCTGTACATTAACATGACCAATGCGTTTATGCCAGATATCAATATCTGCAACTACACCGGTCCCATGTGCAAACATTGCTGCACTCAATTCAGACATGTCTGCATCCAATGTAAACATTCTGCCCTTCTTCTTTCCTTTTGCTATCAAGCAACCTTTATTTTTCATATCCTCAACAAAGCATCGATGAGGATTAAATCTGACCTGCAAGCCCTGCTCAACCATTTGACCGACAGAAACCAGATTCTTGGTGATATTCGGGACATGAAATACATCGGACATGTATTTCTTTTTCCCATCCTGCATAGACAAGGGAATTTTTCCAATCTGCACAATAGGATGTGCAGTATCATCACCAGTCTCCACAAATCTTGGTTTTTCCATTTTCCTTGCATCCTCCATCCATTTTGCATGACCTGTCATGTGGTTTGATGCACCTGAGTCAACATACCATACATCGTTGCTTTCTTCTGCACTTGTCACAGAATTGTTCATGTGCTGCACCATGAACAAATGCTCATTTCTGTCATCACCCTGTCTACTAGAAGATGCATAATTCCCTTGCAGTTTTCCATTCATGATGTCATTTTGCTTTTTATAGCAGTCTTTAGCCATATGACCCATTTTACCACAGTAGTAGCATTCAACATTACTGTTTGCATTTTGACCTCTTTGCCATCCACCACGACCTCTTTGGCTCCCCCTGCCTCTAGAGTTACCACGTCCTCCTCCATAGGACTGGTTTTCTTGAGTTTGCTGCATATTCTAATTTCTACCACGGCCTCCAAATCGGCCTCCTCTACCTCTGCCTCTACCTCTTCCAGCATTTGAGTAGAAGACAGCTTCTTTTGAAGTTCCTCCTGAAGAAGATGCACCACCATTTCTCTGCTCCTCAGAAATTAGAAGAGCAATCAACTCCTCAAAGTCAGGAAATCTTTCACGGACGGAAATGGATGTCCGAAATTGCGCATAATCCTTTCCTAGACCATTCAAGGTCACAGAAACTAAATCATCATCTTCCACTGGCGACCCAATGGAAGCAAGTGCATCTGCAATCTTCTTTACCTTCATGTGGTAGTCATTGATGCTCATATTTTCTCTTTGCACATTATGCAACTCTTGCTTGAGCTGCATTTTCCTGGCTTGATTATTTGTGCTATACATTTTTGACAAAGTATCCCATGCCTCCTTTGGCGTACTTGCATCCTGAATATGCACAATCATAGAGTCTGAAATACTGATAGACAGCCAATACATAACTTTCCTGGCTCTCTCATGCCATGCTTTAAATGCCTGCATTTGCTGCTGATTAGGAACATCAGGAAGAACTGGTTCTTCTTCATTTCCTGCAATAAATTCCCAATATCCTTTTCCCATAAGGAAATTCGTCATTCTAAACTTCCATGCTTGGAAGTTGTTCTTGTCGAGCTTTTCAGTGACAATCTGTGAGAGAGAATCAGACGCCATTACAGAACACTGCAAAAAGTTCTGTCACTGCAAAGAACACAGCTTCAGCCTCACAAGGGCTAATCTGCAAAACTGGCGAAAGTGGTATTTGACCACACAGTCACTTCCTAGTGACGATTTTGCATAAACAGGAACCAAGGATGATTCTGAAACTCCCAATGTCACTGTGCACAAGCATACGATGCAATTTCTACAGTAACTTTTCACCGACCTGTAGAACAGTGGCTGCACAGCATAAAACTGAGCCTTTTCCTGAGTGCGTTGGCAAAAAACTTCCGCCTCCAAAACAGGCCCCGAAATGGCCTCAAATAGAAAAAACAAGGTCGCCGAGGGCTAAAGTAGCTATTATTCATGGGCGGTATACCAACCGCATCTGCAACTAACACGTCGGTGACATAAATGCACAACAGTCACCCTGGCATATCATGAGTGGAGCTCGATATCTCAACAATCCACCTATTGTGAAGGCATTGGCAAAAGCATGTGTAGAGAAAATAAAAGAGTGGCCACGATTGCTCCCTTATGCTTTGTGGGTTGATAGAACAAGTCATAGTGCTGTTACAAGATATATGCCTGCAGAATTGATGTATGGAAAAAACCTATCATGCCGATAGAAGAGATGATAGTCACATGGAGTGTGTTACCTTGGGAGGAGGAGTTGAATTGAGAGGAGTTGTTGGCCTTACCCATTAAACAGTTGGAAAGAAAGTCAGAAGACATAGAGACAACAACTACAAAGTTAAGGAAAGCAAGGATATAGAACAAGAAACGGTTTGACAAAAGACATAGACTGAGACCAAGAACCATACAAGATGCGGATTGGGTACTGGTTTATGATAGTAGTTTAGATAACTAGCATAGTGCCATGCGTAAAGTTTCCAAAAGATGGTTTGGACCCTATGTGGTAAGACATGTGTTTGATAATGCTACTTATGCATTAAATGAGCTAGATGGGACAGCCATCAAACTTCTAGTAGCAGGGAAAAGAATCAAATTATTCAAAAGGCGGGAATCTACTACCTATGAGTTGTATGAATTGGAAGAAAATAGTGGTCATGATACAGGGGCTAGCCAGGAAGATATGGAAGATGAAGAAGTAAAGGAAATGGTTGCAGAGGATGAGGAGGACTCAGAATCCGGTGACAACTAGGATTTTGGCACATATCGGAGGATGCACAAGTTCAGAGGGGGTGGATGTCGTGATGTTATGAGGACACAGTGTGAAAAAGTATGGAATGCATCATCATCCAACTTCTCTATTGATCTAGAGAGTCAATGTGATCTGAGCCATTAGTACTAGTGTGAGTTGCATGGATTATTTGAAAATACTAGATTTTTGGATAATTTTAGCATATTTTTGATATTATTTAGTTTAAAAATCTGAAAAGGCTAGAAAAAGCTTCTAGATTAGGATGGCATGCAAAAAAGCTAGTTACTTTTTCAGCCAGTTAGGAGATTTTTCATAAAAAAGATAGATTGATGAAATCGCGCGCATCGCGATTGCTGTAAACAGGCTAAAAACTGCAGATTGAACTGAAAGAAGAAGAAGGAGTGATTTGGGAGATCTGTGGTCAGGTGTCTTGGAGTTTTATCCATGGAGCCAACGGAGCCATCAGATTTGGGTTCCGGACAGCAAAGAAAGAGCTAATTTTTCTGATCCACGTTTTTAGTCTACGAAGGAGCTCCAAGAGAACTAAAGCCTGGAGATTGCTTCTAAGTAGTGCAAAGATTCTAGGTTCTTTCAATACATATTGATTAAATTCATTGTGATTTGTTTTTGTCGTGTTTACCACTTGGGTATTCTCTATCTTCTCTTCAATCTCCTATCTCTACTTCCTTCTACTTCTGATCCCCGGTGGATTCGACCTTTCGACAAAAACCCCTCCAACACCGTGCCTCCCCCTATAAGAACCCCCCTTAAAATTTTTTAATTTCAAAACAAAATTTTTTACTCTTCCTCTCTCTCCCCTTGCCGTCTGCATGGCGGAGAGAGAGAGAGAGAGAGAGTGAGTAAGGAGTTAATGAGAGGGGGGACATGCAGCCCCCCAAGTGGGAGGGGTGGCGACGGCTGTCTTCCCCCCCTCCACCATATAAGGAATTCCCTCCCCCCTGGTGAGCATGCCGCTCTCCCCTCCCTCATGGCCTACAGCATAGCCCCCCCTCTGTCTAGGACAGTAGTAGCGCCTCCTGTGGCAATCGAAAGAGCGCCCCCTGGTCGTATTCATAAGGGGAAACCCCCTCCTCCTCGTCGTCAGGTAGAACCCTCCCCCTCCCCCCCTCATTATTACAGCGCCGACCAGACTGAGAGAGAGAGAGAGAGAAAGGGAGAGAGAGAGAGAGAGAGAGAGAGAGAGAGAGAGAGAGAGAGAGAGAGAGAGAGAGAGAGAGAGAGAGAGAGAGAGAGAGAGAGAGAGAGAGAGAGAGAGAGAGAGAGAGAGAGAGAGAGAGAGAGAGAGAAAGAAAGTTATATTAACGTCTTCTAAAGACCAAAACTGGCCTATGAGACAAACTGTGATACAACTGATGAGGTCCAGCTATCCAAAATAAAAGTGCTGAATGAAAAGCTAAAAACTGGAAATTGAAAATACGGTGCTATGAGTGTGATAAGTGTTGTATATGTGTATGTGCGTATGTAGCTCTGGTACTCCAGATAATGGCTACAAAAGGGGAACAAATGTCGGCTGTGATAGGGGAACAACTGTCGGCTGTGATAAAGTGGTGCGATGTGTATATGTAACAGATGCAGGGAGATATACTATCCTGGGATGTAGTAGCAGTCGTCGAAGTCGCTAATAGCAGGTGATCCCTCCTGGATGCACAGAGAGAGAGAGAGAGAGAGAGAGAGAGAGAGAGAGAGAGAGAGAGAGAGAGAGAGAGAGAGAGAGAGAGAGAGAGAGAGAGAGAGAGAGAGAGAGGAGAAGAAGAAGAAGAAGAAGAAGAAGAAGAGGGAGAGAAGAAAAAGAAGAAGAGAAGAAGAAGAACAGGGAGAGAGAGAGAAGGAGAAGAAGAGAAGAAGAAGAAGAAGGGAGAGAGAGAATGAGAATAAGAGAAGAAGAAAAGGGAGAGAGAGAGGAGGAGGAGAAGAGAAGAAGATGAAAAGGGAGAGAGAGAGAAGGGGAAGAAGAGAAGAAGAAGAAGAAGAGAGAGAGAGAGAAGGAGAAGATGAAAAGAAGAGAGAAGAAAAAGGAGAAGAAGAAGAAGAAGAAGAAGAAGAAGAGGAGAGATAGAGAAGGAAGGAAGATTAGAAGAAGAAGAAGAAGAAGAGGAAGGGAGAGAGAGAAGGAGAAGAAGAAAGGAAGAAGAAGAAGAAGAAGAAGGGAGAGAGAGAGGAGAAGAAGAGAAGAAGAAGAAGAAGAATTCCTGAAGATATGCCCCTCCCCCCCTTCATTATCTTTTCTCCACTCAAGGAGAGGCGGCGAGGATCTTGCATAGGAGACTGCGAGAAGTCTATCACTCGTTAACACGTCTTTGAGTATGGCCCCGAAGCGAAACTCCACAAAAATGGCTGGAAACCCTGCAAGTGTGGATGGAGGTTCGAAACAAGGTGGCACGACAATCGCGAATGGTTCATCAGGCATCAATACCACTGGAATCACGGTATCACTCCAAACCTAGGTTGCTTTGTTATTAAATCATAGGTTATAATTATCACGGTGAAAAATCATTCACATGCATCACATTAAATTGCGTGTTTGATAATTTCCTAGGTATGAACTTAGTTGTGATGTATGTAACGGGAAAGATAATTTCTGTTGTAAGATGACTTCATAATAGGTGAAATTGATTAGATAGTTGCATCATAAATTATCAAAGACCTCTTGCAAGAATTCCTACATAAAGTGCATTGTTCCTTGCACAAGTTCTTGCTTAAAACGCATTTCAGAGGACATTGAACGAAACAAAGTGCATGTCCGTATCGCAAGAAGGATTCTAAGATACATGTAATAAACTGTAGAAAAGGTTAAAGTGCAGTTAGACTCATACAATGATCACATAAAGTTAGATCATTAAGGAATTTATATATTGTGTAAATAATTACATAGAGGATAATGTTAAGATTGCATGCATAGAAAGTACCTATGTGTGGCATAAAATATCGTATGGATTATATCAGAATTGGAAGCATTGAAATGAAGGCATGGCATTATGTTGCGTACATTAGAGTTGTTGGGAAAAATTCAATGTTGTTTGTAATTCACCAAATGGGACTGAGATCCATAAGTCCCATGTCAAAGTCCTTGGTAACTTCAAGAGGGATAGGTAAAAGCTTAAGTGCCTATGAGCATTGTTAAGAGGGCTTAAGAAGATTACACTTAAGTCGGAGTAGGATCTGTTCTAAACAGAACCAACTTGACCAACCATGGTCAAGGGAATAGACAATCTTGATCAATTAAGATAAAAGAGAAAGGTACATAGGTACTACAAGGGATCTAGGAGATAACCAGCAAGTTGACCAACCAAGGACAAACGGGGTTGTCCATGGTCTATCTTACAAGGAGACCTAAGGTAAGGATAATTAGGTCGGTAGGGTACAAACCCTAACCGAAAGATAAAAGGGAAACAAGAAACCTAGCTTGTCAAGCCCTTGGGACCTCGCCAAGTTGCGAATGATCCAGGATCAAATGCTGGGAGCATTCGGGAAGAAGGAATCACACCTTAGCAGTTGGTCGTATAAGCGGCCTCTGAAATGATCGTGATTGTACACTTAGGTACACTGTTTGAACTTCTTTGCTCAAGGAACTAACTCAAGGCAAAACACTTAATGCTTCAGGTTAAAAGCCTGGAGGAAGAGGCAGGTTCAGTTACCTCCGACTATTTGCCTGGTCCTATCCAAGAGGGTTGTTAGCCGCGTCGGGTATATGGACCTAACCCGCTGCGAGAGGTCTCTCTGTGGGTGCCTCTTAGAGCGGGAGGATGCTTGGGTGCCAGGGGAGGCTCTAGCTGTAAATTCCTTGCCTCTAGATCCCGCACAAGAGGCCGAGGTGACTTGAGATGGGATCTCGAGGCCCGTGTACTAGTCTACGGGTAGAACTTGGAGCAGTAATCCTGTTGATTGCTGGGATAACCTTCAGGCATAATACTTAATGTATTTCAGACTATGATAAAAAAAGATCACATATTTGAAAAAGGAACTTCCTTGACATTGTTTTTGTGTCAGTGCCTAAGTTACATGAAGGAACCTGTGTTTAAATTGATTAATTAAGGAAGCTGCTTTTGAATGTCAAACATAATGTGGTAGGTAATTAGATAACTAAGCAAACCGAGGAAAGTGCGGTGGATGTGACTTGGGTCCGTCCTACGGAAGGGTGGTCTCGGTTAGCTGGGAATGTTTCTCAAGATATGTGAAAATGATACTGTGAGGACCCTAGAGTCAGTAGAGTTAGAATCCCGATTTATGCTGTTTTAGGGGAACGGAATGTGACTATGCCTTATGGGCAGAGAGGTTGAGCTTCGCATCCCTCTCGTTTCCCATTCTCCATGAACCAAGTGCAGCATAAATCTGCTTCAACTCTGTTGTTCCTACGCAAGTGGTTTATCTGAAGCTCGACGCCAGCTACTTGCTAGAGACTTTGTTGATAGGAAAGAAACCCTGACTTCAGGTCAGTCCTAAGTGGGAACGGTGTCGTCATGTTATGAGGACACAGTGTGAAAAAGTATGGAATGCATCATCATCCGACTTCTCTATTGATCTAGAGAGTCAATGTGATCTGAGCCATTAGTACTAGCGGGAGTTGCATGGATTATCCAAAAATACTAGATTTTTGGATAATTTTAGCCTATATTTGATATTATTTATTGTAAAAATCTGAAAAAGTTAAAAAAAGCTTCTAGATTAGGATGGCATGCAAAAAGCTAGTTGCCTTTTCAGCCAATTAGGAGATTTTTCATAAAAAAGACAGATTGACAAAATCGCGAGCGTCGCGATCGCTGTAAACAAGCTAAAAACTACAGATTGAACTGAAAGAAGAAGAAGGAGTGATCTGGGAGATCTGTGACCAAGCGTCCTGGGGATTTACCCCCCTTTCGGAGCCAACGGAGCCATTAGATTTGGGTTCCGAATAGCAGAGAAAGAGCTGATTTTTTAAATCTACGTTTTTGGTCTACGAAGGAGCTCTAGGAGAACTATGGCTAGAGATTGCTTCTAAGTAGTGCAAAGATTCCAAGTTCTTTCAATACATATTGATTCAACTCATTGTGATTTATTTTTGTTGTGTTTACCACTTGGGTATTCTCTATCTTCTCTTCCATCTCCTATCTCTACTTCCTTCTACTTTTGATCCCCGGTGGATTCGACCTTTCGACAAAAACCCCTCCACAACGTCGGACAGTTTCGCTTAGGGCAGACTCGGGAAGACCTAGATCGCAAACCCTGTGATATTTCTTGCGAGTGCCAGGTGGTGCTTTCTAGACTCTCTTCCTGATAGGTTGCTAAGACGTGTCCCACAAGTGGACAAGCAGACACGTTACAGTCAATATCCCTCCCCCTCCCCCCGTGCCTTCCCCCATAAGAACCCCCCTTAAAATTTTTTAATTTTAAAACAAATTTTTTGACTCTCCCTTTCTCTCCCCTTGCTGCCTGCATGGCGGAGAGAGAGAGAGAGAGAGAGAGAGAGAGAGAGAGAGAGAGAGAGAGAGAGAGAGAGAGAGAGAGAGAGAGAGAGAGAGAGAGAGAGAGAGAGAGAGAGAGAGAGAGAGAGAGAGAGAGAGAGAGAGAGAGAGAGAGAGAGAGAGAGAGAGAGAGAGAGAGAGAGAGAGAGAGAGAGAGAGAGAGAGAGAGTGTGTGTGTGTGTGTGTGTGAGTAAGGAGTCAATGAGAGGGGGGGCATGCAGCCCCCTAGGTGGGAGGGGCATACAACCCCCCAGGTGGGAGGCGTGGCGGTCGTTAGACGGCCGTCTTCCTCCCCCCCGTAAGGAAGCCCCTCCCCCCTTCTCTCTGGTGAGCATGCTGTCCTCCCCTCCCTCGTGGCCTACAGCATAGCCCCCCCCTTCGTCTGCGACAGTAGCAACGCCCCCTGCTGCCATCAAAAAAGCGCCCCCCGTGACCATGATTAGGGGAAACCCCCCCCCTCCTCGTCATCAGGAAGAAACCCCCCTCGTGATTACAATGTTGCCCAGACTGAGAGAGAGAGAGAGAGGGAGAGAGAGAGAGAGGATAAGAAAAAGAAGAAGAAGAAGAAGAGAGAAGAAGAGAAGAAGAAGAAGAAGAAGAAGAAGAAAAGGGAGAGAGAGAAGGAGAAGAAGAGAAGAAGAGGGAGAGAGAGAAGGAGAACAAGAGAAGAAGAAGAAGAAGGGAGAAAGAAAGAAAGAAAGAAAGTTATATTAACGTCTTCGAAAGACCAAAACTGGCCTATGAGACAAATTGTGATACAACTGATGAGGTCCAGCTATCCAAAAATAAAAGTGCTGAATGAAAAGCTAAAAACTAGAAACTGAAAATACGGTGCTGTGAGTGTGATAAGTGTCATGTATATGTATGTGCGTATGTAGCTTTGGTACTCCAGATAATGGCTACAAAAGGGGAGAGAGAGAAGAAGAAGAAGGAGAGAGAGAGAGAGAGAGAGGGGGGGAGAGAGAGAGAGAGAAGAAGAAGAAGGAGAGAGAGAGAAGAAGAAGGAGAGAGAGAGAGAGAGAGAGAGAGAGAGAGAGAGAGAGAGAGAGAGAGAGAGAGAGAGAGAGAGAGAGAGAGAGAGAGAGAGAGAGAGAGAGAGAGAGAGAGAGAGAGAGAGAAGGAGAAGGAGAAGAAGAGAAGAAGAAGAAGAGAGAGAGAGAGAGAAGGAGAAGAGGAAAATAAGAGAAGAAGAAGAAGAAGAGAGAAGAAAAAGGAGAAGAAGGAGAAGAAGACGAGAGAGAGAAAAGGAGAAGAAGAGTAGAAGAAGAAGAAGAAGAGGAAGGGAGAGAGAGAAGGATAAGAAGAGAGGAAGAAGAAGAAGAAGAAGAAGAAGGGAGAGAGAGAGGAGAAGAAGAGAAGAAGAAGAAGAAGAAGAAGAAGAAGAATTCCTGAAGATACGCCCCTCCCCCCCTTCATTATCTTTTCTCCACTCAAGGAGAGGCGGAAAGGATCTTGCATAGGAGAGTGCGAGAAGTCTATCACTCGTTCATGTGTCTTCGAGTATGGCCCCGAAGTGAAGCTCCACAAAGATGGCCGGAAACCCTGCAAGTGTGGATTGAGGTTCGAAACAAGGTAGCACAACAACCGCAAACGGTTCATCGGGCATCAATACCACTAGAATCATGGCATCACTCCAAACCCAGGTTGCTCTATTATTAAATCATAGGTTATAATTATCACGGTGAAAAATCATTCACATGCATCACATTAAATTGCGTGTTTGATAATTTCCTAGGTATGAATTTAGTTATGATGTATGTAATGGGCAAGATAATTTCCATTGTAAGATGACATCATAATAGGTGAAATTGATTAGATAGTTGCATCGTAAATTACCAAAGATGTCTTGCAAGAATTCCTGCATAAAGTGCATTGTTCCTTGCACAAGTTCTTGCTTAAAACACATTTAAGAGGACATTGAACGAAACAAAGTGCATGTCCGTATCACAAAAAGGATTCTAAGATACATGTAATAAACTGCATAAAATGTTAAAGTGCAGATAGACTCATACAATGATCACATAAAGTTAGATCATTCAGGAAGGTTATAGATTGTGTAAATAATTACATAGAGGATAATGTTAAGATTGCATGCATAGAAAGTACCTTCGTATGTGTGGCATAAAATATCGTATGGATTATATCATAATTGGAAGCATTGAAATGAAGGCATGGCATTATGTTGCATACATTAGAGTTGTTGGGAAAAATTCAACGTTGTTTGTAATTCACCAAATGGGACTGAGATCTATAAGTCCCAAGGCAAAGTCCTTGGTGACTTCAAGAGGGATAGGTAAAAGCTTAAGCGCCTATGAGCATTGTTAAGAGGGCCTAAGAAGATTACACTTAAGTTGGAGTAGGATCTGTTCTAAATAGAACCATCTTGACCAACCATGGTCAAGAGAATAGACAATCTTGATCAATTAAGGTCAAAGAGAAAGGTACATAGGTGCTACAAGGGATCTAGGAGATAACCAGCAAGTTGACCAACCAAGGACAAACGGGGTTGTCCATGGTCTATCTTACAAGGAGACCTAAGGTAAGGATAATTAGGTCGGTAGGGTACAAACCCTGACCAGAAGATAAAAGGGAAACAAGCAACCTAGCTTGCCAAGCCCTTGGGATCTCGCCAAGTCGCAAACGATCCAGGATCCAATGCTGGGAGCATTCGGGAAGAAGGAATCACACCTTAGCAGTTGGTCGTACAAGCGACCTCTGAAATGATAGTGATTGTACACTTAGGTACATTGTTTGACCTTCTTTGCTCAAGGAACTAACTCAAGGAAAAACACTTAATGCTTCAGGTTAAGAGCCTGGAGGGAGAGGCAAGTTTAGTTACCTTCGGCTGTCTGCGTGGCCCTATCCAAGGGGATTGTTAGCTGCGTCACGTATATGGACCTAACCCACCGTGAGAGGTCTCTCCGTGGGTGCTGCTTGGAGCAGGAGGACACTTAGGTGCCAGGGGAGGCTCTGGCTGTAAATTTCTTGCCTCCAAATTTTGCACAAGAGGCCAACATGACTCGAGATGGGATATCGAGGCCCTTGTACTAGTCTACGGGAAAAACTTGGAGCAGCAATCCTGTTGATTACTGGGATAGCCTTCGGGCATGATACTTGATGTATTTTGGACTATGATAAAAAAAGATCAGATATTTGAAAAAGGAACTTACTTGACATTGTTTTTGTGTTAGTGCCTAAGTTATGTGAAGGGACCTGTATTTAAATTGATTAATTAAGGAAGTTGCTTTTGAATGTCAAACATAATGTGGTAGGTAATTAGATAACTAAGCAAACCGAGGAAAGTGCGGTGGACGTGACTTGGGTCCATCCTACGGAAGGGTGGTCCCGATTAGCTGGGAACTTTTCTCAAAATACGTGAAAACGACACTGTGAGGACCCTAGAGTCAATAGAGTTAGAATCCCGATTTATGCTATTTTAGGGGAACGGAATGGGACTATGCCTTATGGGCAGAGAGGTTGAGCTTTGCATGCCTCTCGTTTCCCATTCTCCTTGAACGAAGTGTAGTATAAATCCGCTTCGACTTCGTTGTTCCTATACAAAGTGGTTCATCTCGAGCTCGACGCTAGCTACTTCCTAGAGACTTTGCTAATAGGAAAGAAACCCTGACTTTAGGTCGGTCCTAAGTGGGAATGGCTAGACACTTCTACTCGGGGCAGACTCGGGAAGACCTAGATTGCAAACCTTGTGACATTCCTTGTGAGTGCCAGAGGCGGCGCTTTTTTAGACTCTCTTCCCGATGGCCTGCTAAGACATGTCCCACAAGTAGACGAGCCGACACGTTACAGAAATACTTGACCATGTCAAGATGCTTCTTATGAATTACTATTGGAATACTTGATATATTTTTGTTTTCCTCAAGTAGTCATATTTTTTGCATAGTTGCCTCTATACGTCGTATGGTATTGATCATACCATACGATCTATACTGTATGGTATTGTATATACACGTAAGGTTTTTTCCTCCCACATTCTACATGCACCACTTTTGACCGGTGTGTTCTGTGCACTTTTGTGGGGTGGGAAGCCTTGGATACCTCATCTCACCTCCTTTTCACGCTATGCACTCCCCCCAAGCCCTCCTTGAATTCCATCTAGCTATTAGTCCTCTTTAACTATTGACCCCTCTTTGACTATTTGACCCTTCTCTCATCTACAAAAGGTGCTCCTCTCCTCCATGCTTGCACACCAATTCAACAAGCATTTTCCATTCCCATCTCCCTCTCTTGGATCTTGAATTGATTTGTGATATGTCATTCTCAGCTCCCATCCCCTCTTCCTGCACCCTATCAAAGCATTTTCCATTCTCATTTCCCATCCCCTCTTTTCCACACCATATCAAAGCATTTGCCATTCTCATTTCCCATCCCCTCTTTCCCACACCCTATCAAAGAATTTTCCCTTCTTATCTCCCATCCCCTCTCTCTCTCACTCTTGCTCTTTCAAGTTTACCCAACCCTCCTCAGGCCTCTCCCTCTCTTTCAACTTTCAAGTTTCAAGAGTCAAGACTCAAGCATCTCACTCTCCCTCTCTCTCTTACTCTCCCCCAGGCCACTCCATCCATCATTTACACCATGACTCATGAGAAGCACAAGGCCTTCAATCTGCATGTGATCCATGTGGAGAGGGACACAAAGAAGTCCAACTCCCACCATTGGACATGCAAGTATTATAGGAAGCACTATACAGGTGTTGCAACTTGACTTCTCCAACATCTTTCCAAGATAGGGGGCAAGTTGCTTCATACAAGGAGATCCCTCAAAATATCACAAATGAGATTCTTGCCAAGATGAGAGGGAGATCCACAAGAGGACCACAAGAGAAGGAAGAAATGGCTTATTAGTGCCAACTCTTATGTCTACTAATGAGGAAGCATTGAATGTGGGAGTATCTTCAACCAATGTGGGAGAGGCCTCTACCATTGGTGGTGGGGACTCCACATCTTCATCCATCTTTGGTAAAAGACAAGGAGTGGAGGCGGCTCATGTGGCACCAAAGAGACAATCCTCTCTCTCTCAAGCTCCTAGTCATATGCATGGATCGATTACCTTTCTTAGAGAATGTCAATGACTTGCAGACATTGAAATTGCACGCACGATGATTGAGTGAAATCTTGTATCCAATATCCTAAAGTAAGAGAAATGGAAGAAGATGGTAAAAGCCATTGCCAATGTGGCACCATGCAAAGGATTAACCAGTGTCACATACAATGATATGAGGACAAAAAAGATTGATGAAGAGAAGGAGAGGATTGATAGAGCCCTTGATCCTATTTTGACCGCACGGTGGTTTCTCCATTCTCACTGATGGATGGAGTGATTGTAAGAAATGGGGCATCATCAACATACTCTTCTTATATCCACTTAATACTAACTTTTGTGAGCTGTAGATATTGGCAAGAGGGGAGGAAAATGATAGGTGCATTCATGCATTGTCACATTCAGTAAGTTATCATTGAGGTATACATTTTCTTTTAAATTTCTTTCACTTTCTTTCATCACGATAATTGATTTATGTATAACTATCTATCTCCCTATTCTAATTTCTCATCCCAACCCCCATCTCTCTTCATTCTTGAATCATGAAAAATAAAACTTGAAAGGCTCAACTCTCTTTTTCTCTCTATAACCTCCACATATTGTTAGTATACTTGTAATTTGTAAATTGTGATCATAGGTGGGCCCCTAAAATGTGGTGCAAGTTGTTACTGACAATGCATCAAATTTTTGCTGCATGATGGGTTGTTTACTTGAGGTCGAGTTTTCCACAATTGTGTGGACTCCATGTGCAAGTCATTGTTTGGACTTGCTTATGGAGGACATTGGGAAGCTCAAGTGGGTGTTTGCAAAGCTACATTAGTTATCACCTTCTTCATGGTAAAGATAAAGTTCTTGTGATTATCGTGAGCATAGCATACTAGAATTGCAAAAGCCTTCTTTAACTCAGTTTGCTTACATGTGGTTATTGTTGGAGCGTGTAGAGGTGAGAGCTCAAGCTCAACCGCCAAGATCCATGGACTGCTTATTATTCAAGCATTCCAAGCCAACCACTAATGGCTATGTCTCACATAGCCGACACGCTATTCATCTCTACGAGTGTAGTGAGCTTACCTCAATGCCCGATTGAGTTGCCTCCTCTCCCGAGCACTCCAGTAGCTCCACGATCCAAATACAAGCTTCAAGCAAGCTCCATGCTCCAAGCTCCATTGTCTTGCAAGAAGAGAAGAGAAGAGAAGAGAAGAGAAGAAAAGAAAAGAAAAGAAAAGAAAATAAGAGAGGACAAGATAGAGAGCTTCTCCACCACGGTCCCTCACCCTCACATACTCACTCCCTCACACTCTCACACTCCCTCTCTTAAGCACAAGCTCAAGCAAGCAAGCAAGCAAGAAGAAGAAGAAGAAGAAGAAGAAGAAGAAGAAGAAGAAGAAGAAGAAGAGAGCTACTTTTGGCCACACGCAATAATGAGCTTCTCATTCACTTTTCAACTTTATAGACAAAACCCTAAATACCTTTTGGGTGTTCATCCCCTTATCCCCTTTTTTATGTGGCCGGCCGTGGCCTAGGCCCTTTTTCCTATTGTCCTCCTATCTTCCTAGCTTTCTTCCTACCGCTGTCAAGTGTTTTTCTGAAAACTAAAAAGCCCTAGTCAAACTGTAGTTAGATTTGATTTTTGCTAGCTTAGTTGTTTGCATGACAGTTTGTTTTGTTATTTTGTAATTGGATTTCTTGCGTTTGTTTAGCCTAGGATTTACTTCTGTCATTTTGTTTGATTTGTTGAGTGTGAAACTTGATAGCCTTGGTCGAGCTTGGTATTTTTTTAGACACGTTGAAGTAGAAGTTTGTTATTAGCTACTGAACGTTGAGGAACAAGGTATGCTTTCTTGTCGAGACTCTTACACATCATGAGGATAATGGGTTCATGAGCACTTCACATTGCACTTGTTGATACACTACACTCGGGCGTCGTCTCCTATTCTTATCAAATACTTCCATGCCATGGGTTGGGATTATGCACATTTTGTACCATCATTGAGCACTAGCACGGCATGAGGTCCGCTGCAACTATATGTAGTAAATCTTAGATACACACGCACATGAGAGAGCACCTGTCATTGAGCACACACATTTCTTGCACACACCATTTGGGATGCTCATCACAAAGTTAGGAACCTATGATTGAGTGTGTAAGGAGGTTGGGTGAGTTTAGAGGGTCGTGAAGGACGCCGTCAATTGTGAGATGGATTGTTCTTATTTGGTCAACATCTTGAGGACCATCATTTTCTAGAGTGATTGTGAGATTTTGGATGGGTGGAACGGAGTATGTCATATCTTTTTTATGAGATTTAAGAGGTGAGGATAATGAATTTTAAATTAATCAATAAATTTTGTTTGCATTTTGCATGATGCACGATCACATGTAGATAGACTAGGCACAATTTCTTCAATGCATACATTATTTTTGTGTGTAGCATCGATTGGTTGATTGCATATCATGGCTCCGATATTGCATATTTCTCAAATCATGTATGGCTGTGCACGGAGTTCTCTTTCATAGCATATTCCTGCTAGGGCACATTGTATTAAAAAAAACAGGTTCATATCCAGAGAATGTTTATTTTGAAGACTCAAGGATCAAAGGAAAAGACCGTATGTTTTATATCGTTAGTGAGTATTTCTTGAAGAAAAAAGGGATGTGTGTTGAAAGTGGGTGCAATTACAATAACAATAGGCCAAGGAAGGGAATAAGTCATCCAAGATAAAAGATTGGGAAATATGATGTGATTTACGAAAATCGATAATTTAATCCATTTTTTTATAGATTTTCATTATTCTGTCCATGCTAGCTTGTCAACCAGATGCGTTTCGATCGTTTTGAGTACCGAACAACTATATTCGGAGTTCAAATGACGAAGTTATGATCCAAACAAGTTGCAAACAGGCATAGGACAGAAAAAAAACGAAAATAGTGAAATGCAATAGAAAAGCAAAAGCCAAGAGCTAAAAGCAAAAAGCCTAATGTATGTGAGTGTGGATAGAAAGCTATATAAGGAGAGGAGATTGAAGATTTAAGGGCCTTCCCCCTTGATTACAATTGTATTTTGTGAGAGAGGAGGGTCGTATGCTAGAGTGAGCTCTTGTCATGCTAATTTGAAAGTCAGAGCCTTTGGATGTCAAAGCGCCGAGTGTGGATCATGGTTGTTAAGGTACGAGAATTATTTTTCACTTGGTTTGTTTTCAAATTGTTGGATTTTTTTGTTGAGTTGTAGTTGTGTGATGCTCTACCCGAATTAGGATTTTAGTTGTTTGAGCTACAAGAGGCAGTTCTTTATTGTTTTGTTTTTCGTGGTGTATTGTCAAATATTTGAATTTTTCAAGTTGTGTTGTGCATCCAACAAAGTCAATTATTCCAACCGGCACTCCTTAACATCTCGTTATCGGGTTGTGAGTGAGGCTTGCTCTCGATCACTGCTTGCGTAACACCACCCATCTACCTTTACAATTTGCATGGGTGAGAGCCCCCTGTCACTCTTACAATAAATCATGGTGCACCTTACACTCTTTTACAAAAGTATTGACTTACACTTTTTCTTGTGTGCCTTTCTCCTTAATTTAGGACTTTTCTACACTTCTTGTGTTTCCAGATTCTTCTTGGCGTGCCTTCGTCTTCCGTTTTACTCTTGCCTTAGCCTTGTCTTCTGCTTTAGATTTTTTGGATTTTACACCTTGTTTGTCTGAGGGTTAACATTACCCTCTCCTAAACGAGTGCCAATCCCACGCCACTCACCGTCGTAGGTAGCAGGCTTTGGCATGCACCAAAGATGTGGGTGGAAGGGACATCTGTGGTTTTCCTTGGAGGAGTTTTGGTGGTGGTGGGGATGAAGGTCGTCGGGGGCACATTGTTGGCCTGGGTGGCTAGTGGTAGGGTTGTTGGAGTTAGTGATAAGGTTGTTCTTTGTTGGGAATTGCACTGATGGCTCACAGAGGTGTTGGCTTTTGGGGATTTTGCACATGATGATTCTTTGGTGGGCTTGCATGATAATAAAGGAAAAGAGTTCAGAGTTGAGTATTGATGAAGAGCTGACAGTACTTTCGTTGGAGTCTTCAATACCTGCAATTGAAAACATCTCATATGGTCTCTCCCTAGGGGTTAGTACTAGCCTTGTTATCGTGTGCACAAGACGTAGTTTGATTAGTTTGGGAAACATGCTGAACTCGAAGCAAGCTGAGAGTAATGTCCTACACTTGAGTACCCACATTGTGTATAGATTATGGTTCATATATTATGTGAGTGTCTGTGCATACTTAGATATTACGTAGTTAGAAAACTGCTTGTTTGGTTCCTCGTAGCAATGTGTGGATGAAGCAAGGGTTTAATGGGGTGGGAAAAATTATCAATGTTGAGGAGAAGTATACACAAAGGCTTCTTGAGACATCATTTGTGATTTTGAAAACACAATGTGCATAATTGAGCTCATTGACACCTTAGCTTTTGGTAGTTGGTGGCTACTTGTATTGTTCGAAGAGTACGGTGTACTTTCCATGGTCTTTCGTGCCTTGCTTACCACTATTGATTACAATGCTACTGAGATGGAGTGCAAAAAAAGAATTGTGCAAATGGGTCAGGGTGACAAGTCTAGGCGAGACAAGCTCCCTAGGTATGCTATGCCCTTGATGTGCCCTGAACAATTGTGGGGGATGTGTAAAGGTCTAGGTGACTAGGGATGGAGCCAACCGACCAAGGTCAGTGGGTGGATGTACCCAATTTGAGGACCCCTAGGTGTTGTGTTATGATTGTGGGTGCCTTTCTCCTTCTTTAAAAATATTTTATTTTATTTTTTTTCACTCCATTTTTTTCTTCTTTTTTTGATAACATGAATACAACCATTGCAATATGTTGAGGCTACTAGCCTTTCATTTGGATTGGAAAATGTCGAGATCCAAAGGTTGTGAAAATGGATATTACAACGATGATTGTGTTACTAGTCTCAATGCTAGAGGAACAACTGTTGAGATGGAGAGATACACTTGAGATTTTGCAAACCTCTTTGTAACATGTGAGATATCGGTACAATTGAGATAGCAACTACAGTGAGCCAAATGTAGAGTTTGGCCAAGAAAGAGAGAGTAACCAATTACTATGCTTTGGGCCATGCTTAAATGTAATGTGGGCTTTTTGCAAGGGTGATTTTCTCTTCCAGTAGTGGGGCTTCCGTCATGGCTCTTTGTTCTTGGTATTTCTGTTGCTTTTTCTGTAATGGCTCTTTGTGGGGTTGGTGGTCTTGTGGTAACTTGGACATTGAATGCTTTCGTATACATAGACCTATGTCATCCTTCATCCACTTGAAAAATCGTGAGATTACATGCAAGTCATATGCTTCAACTATAATGAATAGGTGCAACTCAAAGAGACATCACTTATCTGAATCCCATGGTGTTAACTTCGATGCATATCATCTGCGCTTGATTATTTTTTTCATTAAAGATGTGAAATGCATTAGAAGTAGGTAAGGAAAGTTTGTATAGTTGGGAAACGTGCTGCTTTTAACCACCTAAAGACTAAAAGTCATGGCAAGTTAGCCACTTGGTAAGCATCTTATACAAAATTGGGGCTATTCCACTTATAGGAGGCAGTGTGAGTTCGGGTGACCAGATGACTGAGGTACTGCATGCTTGGGTAAGTTACTCATGAATATATGTATGCATCAGGTGGTTCAAAATAGGGTATTTTAAAAATACCATTTTATACATTTTTTACATATATAAGGGTGTAATATAAAGGGGTTATTTACAGATTGAATAGAAAAGGGTTATCTTTTATTTAGAAAAATTGTATAGATAAGGATATTTATAAATAACCCTTGAATGCACATGATGTAGAGGATATATATATGGTAACTTCCCTAAGACTGCAGGCAAGCCATCATCCTGATCCATCATGTGAGGTGCCAGAGCCTGAGCAGTTGAGGAGAGCTGCACATCTTGATTCGGGCAATCCTGAGAGCTATTGGAGATAATGTCATGAGGGTTACTATCCAGTTGACCCGTTGTGTTAACCCTTGTGGAGGGGTTGCCAGTGACTAGAGTTATTGTTGGTGGTGAGCTCCAATCAGGCAAGGCAAAGAAGGCCTCGGTTGGAATCCAAATGGTGTAGTCCTTGGCTCTTGCCGTATTAAGAATGCTCTGGAACAGTTTAGCAATTTCATTCTTTATTTGTGCTTCTTTTTCCTCTTTTGAGCATCTAGTTCTCGAGCGTTTGTGAAAAGTCTGCTGGTCATGGGTCGCTACCCTCCAGGCATTCCTTTGAACCTTCCTCTTCTTGGTTTGGGGAGGAGTTCTCACACCTGGCCTGCATCCTGGGCTTTTCGCTTTGGGCCTCTCAACAAATACTTCTTCAGGGTGGGCACATAGCATTCCAGCCACGGCGGAGCGTGCGCCATGTGCTCCCTTTTGCGGAGGAGAGCTTCCATGCAAGACAATAGCATGGGGTACTCCATGACTGGCCACTATTGAGGAATCTACAAAATGTGAACCAAAGGTTAGACCCTGAAGTAAGATAGAGCTACTTGCATGAGAGAGGTTAAATAGCAGGCTAACATGAACATATGACAAGGAGGGGTGAGGCGAGGCATGTAGTATTTGTTGCTATGCAGAGGCAGGGGGATTCACTAGTAGTAATAAGGAGACGTCACCTACGTGCAAGAAATATATGAAAATACCCCTTATCTACCCCCTATTTATGGGACCTTACCTTATAAAATGTACCTTCCTTCCCTTAAATAACCCCCTCCCTTACACTCACGTGGTACCATACGGTAAACCCTAGTGGACCCCCCAGGTGCAGAGGGGACGGTCCCTGTGATGATACTCATCCTGCCTCAAGTGTGGGATGGATTCTAGCGGGTAGTAGATCTTCGCTCATGCCACGTTGTGTGGACTGGCTGTAACATTTCCCTACCTCCCACCATATGAACCCCCCTAATTAAAAAAATTTATGAAAAAGAAAAGAATAACCATTTTTTTCCTCACGTGGCCAGCGAGCGGATGTAGGAGGGGGGTTGCATGGCTTCGACGCATGTTGATAGAGAGAGAGGGGGGGCTGCATGGATGTCAAGCACACGTGCAGGGGAGCTCAAGGACGATGTGGGCAGGGGGTAATGAGTACTCCCTCTTCCCCTCTCCCATTCATTGCATGGCAGGGGGTAATGACTACTCCCTCTTCCCCTCTCCCATTCATTGCATGGCAGCAGCCATCTAGCTGTCTGCCCTGTTGGGAATGGGGGGGGGACTCCATACCTTACCAAATTCCCCCCTCCACCCAATACACTATAAAAAGGGCTTTAGTGTGGAGGAGGGGGATTGGAGATCGTGGCCCTCACACCCTGTTTGACTAGAGAGAGAGTGAGGGAGAGAGAGTAAGAGAGAGAGAGAGAGGGGGAGAGTAAGAAAAAAAGGGAGAGTAAGAGGGGAGAGAGAGAGAGAGAGAGAGAGAGAGATTTTCCCTCTTTGAAGGCTTCCAAGCTTGCCGTCTTTCTTTTCCCCCTCTTAGAGAGGGTTCTCACGGAAAAATTTCTTCCACAAGGAGTTTGCTCTCTCATAACCTGGATGTGTAGCCGCGAAGAAAAAGTCGAGTTATACGATGCCTCCCAAGTGAAGTAAGGTTCAATTGAGCATGAATCTTGCTTCAACCGATGGACCTGCAGGTTAAGGAACCGCGGCGCTTGGTAACTAGGTGCGTCCCATAAATCCTACCTTGATGGGAGGCCTTAAGAACATAGGCCGACTTCATTGGAAAGGGAGAAGTATTCAAGTAAAAGTCTATGATAACTAACCACCATTTAGGCTCATTATTCAATCATGTTGGAAATTGTGTTTTAGTGCACTTTGGCATGTTTTGAACAAATGCAATTTTTTTTTTTCATTCATGCACACACTAAAAATCAAGGACTTTATTGGTTGTGTTCATAGTGCTTTAGATTATACACTAGCATTGGCATGCTTGAAGGGTACTAAAAAAATGGGTTGTTAGGATGCTTAAGCATATTCGTAATTAAGTGGAATTGGGAGATTTGTGAAATTGGAAAGGTAGGAGTAAAGGCTTGAATCAAGTACATGAGGATCGTGAGTTGCTACGATAACGGTTAAGTATATCTAGGTCATTGCAATACTAAGCCAGGTATTAGGCTCCTATAAACCTTCAGAGGGAAGTGGTTGGCTTTTGCATTAGGCTTGATAACTTCACATCTCCCACTCAAAAGAAAAATACAAGTCTCTATTTATGTTTTTCATAAGCACGTCGATATGAATTCCCAAAAGCAAAAGCCCTGCATTGCATCATTGTCTTAGGAAAGACACACATCTAGATTGCGTGGCATCATGGTTAGTTTCAGTTTCCCTGCTAGGGATTCATCTTAAAGATAACCGTAAGTCATGCATATGAAATGATAAAATTGCTTAGGGGTTTTCAATAAAATGAGCCCTATATATGCAAGGATAGAGCTTAACTTGACTTATTAGGGGTTTAAAAGTAAGTGAACTGGAGCCCCAAGAGGAACACCAAGGAAAAGGGAATTCTCTTGCAAGAAAATCTATCTTGTAACATCAACAAGATTGTTTATTAGGTTTTATATGATCACAATGAAGAAAAGAACACCAGGCACAACAAATCTTCATGTAGCATCATGTAGATCTCCCACGGATTTAATAGAATCAACCATATTTTTCAATATCTTCACAAAATCCATCAATATAACAAAGAAAGCAAAGGAATACACCATCTTTGAATGGAAATACATCACATAGTATTCATCTTCAATATCTTCATAGTCTTCTCTCTCAATCTCTCATATACAATCACTCTGTTTTAGTAGAATTGGCTATCTCTGACTCTCTCTCTCTCTCTCAATCAATAATACATCATATCCTCACTACAATCTCTCATAATCACTCTCAATAATCTTTCTTAGGTCGTGGATACCCCTCCCAAGAGGTATGTCTGATATGAAGAGTCACCAGAGCCACTACAGTGTCCTTTCATAGCTCACTACTGTCACTTCACTCCAGCCTTCACTTAAGTCTTCAGCAGCTACTTCTTTCACTTCTTTTAGCTCTTTTGCACATGTATTCACCTCTTTCCAAGGCTAGAAAACTTTCCCAAGCTACGCTCTCATCCAACAGAACACATACAGAAGTATACAGAACAGTCACAATACAGTACCAGAACAACTACAGTACAGAACATAACAGAGACAGAAGCTCTACAGAAGACCTACAGAAGGTTACAGAAGGTCATCAAAACCTCATAATTCATACTCAAACCATTCTAAACTCTCAAAAACTATTCAATAAGCTTTCACAAGATCTCAATCTACATCAATCATCAATCCATCCCTCCTACAGAGAGAAAACATGACAAAACAGAAGCTATACAGAAGGTATACAGAACCAATCAGAATCTATCAGAACATCACAGAACCTCACATCTCTACTAATAAATCATCATGAACTTCCAAAACACAATCAACATCATCCAAAACACTCTCAAACCACTTCCAAACCAATCAATCATCTCATAAAATCAACCATTCAGCTCTCAAAAATAACAAAAATCAGCCAAAAAACAGGTCATTTCAACACTCTGTTGAGATATCGAGCTCCACTTGTGATATGCCAAGGTGACCGTTGTGCATTTATGTCACTGACGTGTTAGTTGCAGATGCGGTTGGTACACCGCCCATGAATAATAGCTACATGATAGCTATCCTTATCTACTCTAGTTCGTGGCTCAGTTAGTATGCCACCTTAGTTAGTTGAGTTTGGTTTGAGACCTATATTTAGGGTTCTTCTATTTCTTTGTACTAGAGTTCTTTTTGGCTTACACAACTAAGAAGAGAAAAACAGTTTTCAGCCTCCACCTTTGTGTGTATTCCCCCATTGTGCAAGCAAGAAAGCTACAAGTGAGACTCCTTCCTTCTCTCCCACAATCTTGACATGGTATCAGAGCCTTGTTCGTGGTAAGGAGCTCAAGAAAGCAAGCCAAGCTTGCGGTGTTCTGGTAAGAGGAGCAGTGTTGCTTTCATTTTCTGTTTTGAGAGCAGATCTCTGCAGGTAGCACAGTCGGAAATTGCAAGAGTGTATTGTCTCAGGTTGAGACGCCCTTCGCGGTGATATTGCGGGAGAGGGCTTTAGCCCTAGGCGACCCTGTTTTTTTGCTTTGAGGCCATTTCGGGGCCTGTTTTGGAGGCGAAAGTTTTCTGCACGCACTCAGGAAAAGGCCCAGTTTTATGCTGTGCACTGTTCTATAGGTCGGTGAAAAGTTATTGTAGAAATTGCATCGTATGCTTGTGTGCAGAGACATTGGGAGTTACAGATTCATCCTTGTTGCCTGTTGATGCAAAATCGTCACTAGGAAGTGACTGTGTGGTCAAATACCACTTTCGCTAGTTTTGGAGATTTGCCCTTGTGAGGGTGAAGCTGTGTTTTTTGCAGTGACAGAAATTTTTGCAGTATTCTGTAATGGCATCTGATTCTCTCTCACAGATTGTCACTAAAAAGCTTGACAAGAACAACTTCCAAGCATGGAAGTTTAGAATGACAAATTTCCTTATGGGAAAAGGATATTGGGAATTTGTTGCAGGAAATGAAGAAGAACCAGTTCTTCCTGATGTTTCCAATCAACAGCAAATGCAGGCATTTAAAGCATGGCATGAGAGAGCCAGGAAAGTTATGTACTGGGTGTCTATCAGTATTTCAGACTCTATGATTGTGCATATTCAGGATGCAAGTATGCCAAAGGAGGCATGGGATACTTTATCAAAAATGTATAGCACAAATACTCAAGCCAGGAAAATGCAGCTCAAGCAAGAGTTGCATAATGTGTAAAGAGAAAATATGAGCATCAATGACTACCACATGAAGGTGAAGAAGATTGCAGATGCACTTGCTTCCATTGGGTCGCCAGTGGAAGATGATGATTTAGTTTCTGTGACCTTGAATGGTCTAGGAAAGGATTATGCACAGTTTCAGACATCCATCTCAGTTCGTGAAAGATTTCCTGATTTTGAGGAGTTGATTGCTCTTCTAATTTTTGAGGAGCAGAGAAATGGTGGTGCATCTTCTTCAAGAGGAACTTCAAAAGAAGCTGTCTTCTACTCAAATGCTGGAAGAGGTAGAGGCAGAGGTAGAGGAGGCCGCTTTGGAGGCTGTGGTAGAAATCAGAATATGCAGCAAACTCAAGAAAACCAGTCCTATGGAGGAGGACGTGGTAACTCTAGAGGCAGGGGGAGCCAAAGAGGTCGTGGTGGATGGCAAAGAGGTCAAAATGCAAACCGTAATGTTGAATGCTACTACTGTGGTAAAATGGATCATATGGCTAAAGACTGCTATAAAAAGCAGAATGACATAATGAATGAAAAACTGCAACAAGGGAATTATGCATCTTCTAGTAGACAGGGTGATGACAGAAATGAGCATTTGTTCATGGTGCAGCACATGAACAATTCTGTGACAAGTGCAGAAGAAAGAAATGATGTATGGTATGTTGACTCAGGTGCATCAAACCACATGACAGGTCATGCAGAATGGATGGAGGATGCAAGGAAAATGGAAAAACCAGGATTTGTGGAGACTGGTGATGATACTGCACATCCTATTGTGCAGATTGGAAAAATTCCCTTGTCTATGCAGGATGGAAAAAAGAAATACCTGTCCGATGTATTTCATGTCCTGAATATCACCAAGAATCTGGTTTCTGTTGGTCAAATGGTTGAGTAGGGCTTGCAGGTCAGATTTAATCCTCATGGATGCTTTGTTGAGGATATGAAAAATAAAGGTTGCTTGATAGCAAAAGGAAAGAAGAAGGGCAGAATGTTTACGTTGGATGCAGACATGTCTGAATTGAGTGCAGCAATGTTTGCACATGGGACCGCTGTAGTTGCATATATTGATATCTGGCATAAACGCATTGGTCATGTTAATGTACAGCGACTTAAATCAATGCAGGCCCAAAATATTGTTGCAGGATTGCCAAAATTCAAGGTTGCAGAAATGCATAAGGTATGTGAAGCCTGTCAGTTTGGAAAACAGGAAAGGAAACCATTTCCTAGACATGTTCAAGAGAGTAAGAAGCCATTGGAATTAATCCACTCTGATGTGTGGACTACTAAAGCTGCATCTCTTGGAGGCTGTCATTATTTTGTCACTTTTATTGATGACTATAGCAGAAAAGTTTGGGTGTATTTTATGAAAAAGAAAAGTGAAGTTTTTGGGCATTTCAAAACTCTGAATGCTATGGTTGAAAAAGAAACACACCTGCAAATAAAATGCCTAAGGTCAGATGGAGGGGGAGAGTACCTCTCAAATGAGTTTGCAAGGTTCTTGCAGGAGCATGGCATAAAGCAGCAATATTCATGCAGTCATACCCCACAGCAAAATGGAATTGCAGAAAGAAAAAACAGGCATATTGGAGAGGTATCTCATGCCATGCTCAATGAAAAAGACTTGCCAGATTTTTATTGGGCTGAAGCAGTTGCTACAGCAATCTATATAATGAACAGGACTCCCACTGAAGCAATACATGGGATGACTCCAGAGGAGAGGTATACTGGTAGGTAACCAGATATTTCTCATTTAAAAATTTTTGGTTGCATTGCCTATGTATATGTGCCAGATGAGTTGAGATCCAAGTTGGATCCAAAAGCTGAGAAGTGCATCTTTATTGGTTACTCTCTGCAGCAAAAAGGGTATAGATGCTATAACCCTTCTGCTCATAAGTTTACAGTGAGCAGAGATGTTTTTGATGAGATGAGTAGCTGGTATAAACCAGTAAATGTGATTGATAATGTAGATGCAAAAAATGGTAATGTTGCACAGAATTCTCAGCAGCAGTCACAAGATATTAGTGGACCTGGAGCGTCCTCTAGCAGTGGTTCACATTCTTCGCCATGGACAGGCAGATTGAGATCAGGAGAATCTTCTGAAGGCAGCGCAAATAGTGGTATGCAGGTATCACGAAAAGGAAAAGAGAAGGTAGATTAGCCCATGTTTGATGTGAATGCAGGTCACTCTTATGTGGATGGTGAATCCAGTGGCTCAGAACAGAGCATTGATGATGAGTTGGGTATTCCTTCTATTGTTACACCTGGAGTAAGGAAGACCAGGGATGTTTTGAGAGCACCAGAGAGTGAACCTACTTTGCGCAGGTCTAGAGAGCTAGGTATCCTGTGGATAGGCTGAAATATGATGGATTTACAGCCATTCACTATGCATATATGGTCAAAGTGATATAGGAACCAAGACCCACTTCTTTTGAGCAAACCATGGGAAAAGAAAAATGGGAGAAAGCCATGGATGAAGAAATGGATGCCTTGGAAGCAAATGCTACATGGGAATTGGTACCTTTGCCTAAAGGTAAGAATGCAATTGGCTGTAAGTGGGTTTATAAGGTGAAGCACAATGCAGATGGTTCTGTGAACATATACAAGGCAAGATTAGTAGTCACGGGGTATGCACAAACATATGGCATTGACTATGAAGAAACATTCAGTCCGGTTGCAAGGATGGCAACCGTAAGAGCAGTCATTGCTATGGCTGCATCAAAGGAATGGTCTTTACATCAGATGGATGTAAAGAATGCCTTCTTGCATGGTGACTTGCAAGAAGAGGTCTATATGGAGCAGCCACCAGGTTATGTGCATGATGTTCATCCTGAGTTTGTTTGCAGGTTGAAGAAAGCCTTGTATGGCTTGAAGCAAGCACCTAGAGCATGGTCTGACAAGATAGGACAGTATCTTGTCACTATTGGCTTTCAGATTTCCAAGGCAGATTTTTCACTTTATGTGAGAAAAACAGAGAAAGGTATTATGCTACTTGTCATTTATGTTGATGATTTGATTATGATAGGTGACAGTGATGAAGATATCCTTCATGTGAAAATGCTATTGAAGCAGAAGTTTGAGATGAAGGATTTGGGAGAGCTGCGTTATTTCTTGGGCATTGAGGTGATTAGATCACCAAGTGGGATACAGCTCTTGCAGAGGCAGTATGGATTGGACATGTTGTCCAAATATGGGATGACAGGCTGTAAGCCTATTTCAGTTCCTTTGGAGCAAAATGTGAAGCTGAGCACAGATGCAGGTGAGCTTCTGGAAGACCCTACTATGTACAGACGCATAGTAGGAAGCTTGATTTATATGACTATTACCAGGCCAGATTTGAGCTATGCTGTTGGATTGGTAAGTCAGTTTATGCAGGCTCCAAGGAAACCGCATTTGGATGCGGCTAGACGCATACTCAGGTATGTGAAGTCCACATTGCAGTATGGACTATTTTATGAGACTGGGGTTCAGATACAGTTGCATGGATACACTGATGCTGATTGGGCTGGTAGCATTTCTGATAGACGTTCTACCAGTGGATATGTGTTCTCTTTTGGGAGTGCTGCAGTCACTTGGAGCAGCAAGAAACAACCTACAGTTGCCTTGTCGAGCACAGATGCTGAGTACAGGGGTGCAGCAATGGCTGCATGTGAGGTAGCTTGGTTGCATAAGCTACTTTATGATATGCATCAGCCTACAGATGGGCCAGTTGTCATTTATTGTGACAACACTTGGCAAATAACCCAGTCTATCATGCTAGAACAAAGCACATTGAGGTGCATTATCACTATGTGCGGGAGAGGGTTTTACTAGGTCTTATTGATCTAGTTTATGTCAGCACAGAGGATCAGGTAGCTGACATATTTACGAAGGCATTGGGTGCAGAGAAGCTGCACAAGTTCAGAGACCTGCTTGGTGTGTAGGAATTGGGATTGAGCTCGAGGGGGAGTATTGAGATATCGAGCTCCACTTGTGATATGCCAGGGTGACCGTTGTGCATTTATGTCACCGACGTGTTAGTTGCAGATGCGGTTGGTACACCGCCCATGAATAATAGCTACATGATAGCTATCCTTATCTACTCTAGTTCGTGGCTCAGTTAGTATGCCACCTTAGTTAGTTGAGTTTGGTTTGAGACCCATATTTAGGGTTCTTCTATTTCTTTGTACTAGAGTTCTTTTTGGCTTACACAACTAAGAAGAGAAAAATAGTTTTCAGCCTCCACCTTTGTGTGTATTCCCCCATTGTGCAATCAAGAAAGCTACAAGTGAGACTCCTTCCTTCTCTCCCACAATCTTGACACACTCAACATGAACCAAACTACTAAGAGGACCTTGAGATAAGTAAAACACTCTTTGGTCTTTGTCCTACATCTAGCCATTGTTCCCTTTTGAATAAGAGTTTTATCTCTATTAAAATTGCTAATATTAATATTACTTCTAAGGAACCCGTTTGAATTTGTTTTCGTGTTAGTGCCATAAGATTATGTGAAACAAACCCTGTCCCTTAAGAGGCTTAATTAAGGAAGATTCTTTTACATATCACACCTAAATATGATAGGGCTAATTAGATAACTGAAGTACACCTATTGAGGGAAGCGGGTAGGCAGAACCCCTGACGGATCTGCTCTACGGGAGGGTGGTCCCAGAGAACTGGGAGGCTTCTAACAAGATTTGCCATCATTTGACCTTTGGGCAGTGCGGGTTAATACCCAAATTCATGCCATTTTTGGGGATTGGAATGGGATTATGTCCTACGGATTGAGGGGTGGAGCGATACATCCCTCTCGTTCCTACTTGTCCTTGAACCAAGTGGAGTATGGACTTGCTTTGGATTGGGTAACTCTGCATATAGTAGAGTGATCAAGAAACTGTAACCACCAGGGATTCAAGATTTAGGTCCTAGTGGGTTCAACCGCAAACATTCCATTGCGAGGCAGACTCGGGAAATCCTAGGCGAAAAACCCCATGACATTCCATGGGAGTGGCGCGCAGTGACGCTTAGATTGATTTCTCGATGGATTGCCAAAGACGTGCTCACATAGCCAGGGCACATCACAGTTGGTAGTAGAGCCGACCAACAACTAAAACAATTAGGAAAAAATCGAGAAGAGTGAAGCGATGTTTTCAGTAGAAAATAATTTTCTTTTTACTCACTTGTGGATTGTTGCCGCTTTCGAACTTACGAGGCATGGAATAGGTTTCTTATATTTCAGATCATGTTCATGACAGCTATGAAATCTTTGAGCTATTGTAGACAATCCAACATGATGGGGATCCTAGATTGGCTCTACAACCCCTCACCACTGTATGTGGAAAGGCATTGGACTTGGAGCATGGGATACTGCTACATAGATGCCAACCGACTAGCCTATCTTCAAAACAATCTAAAGAGGTTAAAGTGACTGGAAGACTTGAAGATTATCAAGTTATTCATCTTCCATGAGGCTTGTGTGAGCTTGACCCTACACATAGGATGCTGGCAAGTAGATCAGAACTGCTACATCTACGAAGAGGTGGTTAAAATTTTACCAGCGAACATAATTAAAGTAATGGGGTGAAATGAACGTCATGGCTATCAAAAACCAAGGATTTCCTGAACTTTCCATGACTTATCGCTTCCTTAGAATCCATTCCCCCAATCCATACTACTATTTTGTCCATGTAGCTGATTCCAATAGGGAATTATTAACTTGGCGTTAATGTAAATCCTGAAAAGATTATCATCTTAGCCAAACCTTATCTATTCTTGAATAATTGTACTTGAGGCTTACACTTCCCTATGGTTAAATAAGAATTTATATTCGTTCGAATGGTTGTATAATTGCAATGAAAAATATGTGCGCATTGATTTAAGTTGTATAGGGATGTGTAAATGTAGTCCTAAACATGAAAAGTTTAAATTGGTAACTAGATACAACCCCAAGCATGGATCCAGAATCCAATTTCCACACTGAGCCCAACAGAGGCACACAAGAAGAAGTTTCTTCTCAAACAAATTAAACCACCATAATTTGAAAAAAAAGGGAAGACTATTGAGACTGTTGTCAAAATATGGATTGAATCCACGGAGGACTATTTCAGTGCAGCTAGAACAACACCTATGAACCAAGCCATGATTGCCAAGCTCAAGCTCAGTGGCAAAGCTAGATTGTGGTGGAAGCAATGGTGCATTGAAAGCACAATAACTTGGGAAAAACTAAAGGAAGCAGTGTAGGAAAGGAACATGCCACCTGCATATAGAACTCAGAAGATGAATGAGTTTTTTAAGTTGAGGCAATTGGGCATGTCTCTAGAGACATACTAAAAATTTGTTTCCTTGCTGAACCCAACGAGTCTCAAAGTTTTGTGATGGGCTAAATCCACCAATAAACACTCAGCTGGAATCAATGCGTACTTCGAATTTGCAAGATGCATTGATAAGAGTAGGACCTATTGCCTAGGAAGTCCAGCCAAAGTCTAGACCTTGGGCTTATAGAGATCAAAATCCAAGGATGTCAAAATCTCAAGTTAAAAGGGTGCAAGGAAAGAGTCAAGGCCAACAAAAGAAGTCGAGAGAAAATGCAATCAATGACTTTTTTCCCACTCAAAGAGGTGATCAAAGCCTATGTTGTTTTCACTGTAATGAACCTGGGCACTTCAAAAGGGAGTGTCCCAAACTTGGTAGAGACCGTCGTCAAAGGAAATTCGGAGGCCAAGCCAGGGATACCCGTGGTTGTAGACATGCAACATTGGAAAGGGCAAAAAATTCCAATATTGCCATTAAAGGATTTGACAAAGAAGAAGATCCGTGCATGGAAGTTGAGATTAAGAGGGCAATCGTTCATGTCTCTATCCATAGGAAGGGGCCGAACCACCAATTCTTGGCGATTCAAACACCATTGGACTACTAGGGTAAGGAATTCAAAACCTTAATTGACTCTGGCAGCACTCATTCTTTCATTTCACCAACTTGTGCAAGAAGGTTAGGGATAGCCACTGTAGCTGCACCCACTTTTCTCATCGAACTAGCAAATGGGCAAGAAATCACTTGCACTAGACAAACTGCTAAGATGGAATTCCTACTCAGAAAAGAGCCCACAACTATTAATTTCAGGGAATGAATCTAGGATTCCATGAATGCCTACTCAGGATGGATTGGATAATCCCCAATGATGCTCACATTCATTGTGGAAAGGGTCAAGTCTACTTTCCAAATCCTAAGGGTAAGCTAGTTACAACACAAGGTGAAGCAGGTAAACCAAAGATCCAGCTAGCTAAGGCAACACGAATAGTTCAAGGAATAAGGAAGAGATTACCCGTCTACCTGATCAAGCTAAACAAACTAGATCAGGTAGAGGACACTAATGAAGAACCATCATGGTTAAAGGAATATGTGGATGTGTTCCCAGAAGAATTGGTTGAATTACCACTGCCTAAGGAAGTGGATCATGAGATTAAGCTAATCCCAGGAGCTGCACCTGTTGCAAAAAGGTCCTATAAGATATCCTTGAAGCCATTGAGTTAAAGGAACAACTCAAACAACTAGTGGACCAAGGGTACATACGCCCCAACAGCTCTCATTGGGGAGCTCCAGTATTATTCCAAAAGAAGAAGGATGGTACTGTGCATCAATTATAGAGGCTTGAACCAAGTAACCATAAAAAGTAAATATCCCATTCCGAGGATAGATGTGTTACTGGATCGTCTGCAGGGAGAAAAAATATTCTCCAAGATTGATTTGAGGTCAAGGTATTATTAGATCCGCGTCAAGGATGATGATATTCCAAAGACGGCATTTAAAATCAGATATGGTCATTTTGAATTCACACTAATGTCTTTTGGATTGACTAATGCCATGCCACCTTTAACAGGTTAATGCAGGACATTTTTAGACCATACCTCGATGATTTTGTACTCGTCTTCTTTGATGACATCCTGATTTCTTCCAAGAAGGAGGCAGATCATGAGTCCCAAGTTGGCATCGTCCTTGAGACCATGAGGACTCATAAGCTTTATGCTAAGAAAAAAAAGTGTGCCTTCCTCAAAAGGTAGATTGAATATCGTGGATTTATTGTGTCAAATGAAGTGATCTTTGTAGACCCTACCAAGGTTAAGGATGTCCAAGAGTGGTCTCCATTGGCTACTATTAAAGAAGTGCATAGCTTTCTTGGATTAACAAGCTGGTACAAGATCTTCATCAATGAATATGCTTTAATCGTAGCACCCCTCACAAATTTTTTGAAAAAGAAAGTTGCCATAGTGTGGACGCCCTCTGAACAAGCAAGTTTTGATCAACTCAAGCATAGCTTGGTGACAGCTCTCTCTCTCTCTCTCTCTCTCTCTCTCTCTCTCTCTCTCTCTCTCTCAAGCTCTCCTTAATCTCTCAAATGCAAAGTGAGGTCTTCCTTGCCACTCATGGCCTCTTATTGCCCTGCCCAAGTCTACATTCACCTTAATCTTGCTCCTCTTACTAGCATTTAACCCAAAGTTTCATTTTTGCCCTTCTTTTCCCCGTTTTAGTTCGTTACACATCAGCAGAAATTGTACTGTGTGTTCACATTGTTTTGCTCCTATCCTACCTAAATGTAAACAAAAATCATAAAGAAAATACCTACACTACTCCATCATGCTTTTCCAAATCCAAAAAATCAAAAACCTACTTGCTAAGGAGATTGAATACCTCTTCAAACTCCCTCGCTTCCTACCTATCTACTTCAAGCACCAGTTTGGGGAAAACCCTACTTCAATGCTTGATTCAAAGTGCAAAAGTACTTAAGGCTTGAATCCCTTGGTCCCAGCAATGGAACCAAAATGTAGAGGCAAGCTCAAGCTCAACCGCCAAGACCCATAGACCGCTTATTGTTCAAGTGTTCCAAGCCAAGCACTAATGGCTACCTCCCATATAGTCAATGCGCTATCCATCTCTGTGAGTGTAGTGAGATTACCTCTATGATCGATTGAGTTTCCTCCTATCCCAAGCACTCTGATAGCTCCATGATCCAAGTGCAAGCTTCAAGCAAGCTCCATCCTCAAGCTCCACTCTCCAAGCTCCATTGTTGCAAGCAAGAGAAGAGAAGACAAGAAGAGAGGAGAAGATGGAGAGCTTCTCCACCATGGTCCCTCACCCTCACACACTCACTCCCTCACACTCTCACACTCCCTCTCTCAAGCACAAGCTCAAGCAAGCAAGCAAGAAGAAGAAGAAGAAGAAGAAGAAGAAGAAGAAGAAGAAGAAGAAGAAGAAGAAGAAGAAGAAGAGAGCTACTTTTGGCCACACACAAGAATGAGCTTCTCATTCACTTTTCAACTTTATATACAAAACCCTAAATCCCTTTTGGGCGGTCATCCCCTTATCCCCTTTTTTACATGGCCGTCCATCTAGGCCCTTTTTCCCATTGTCCTCTTATCTTCCTAGTTTCCTTCCTACCGCCCATCTACCTTTACAATTTGCACGGGTGAGAGTCCGATGCTCTTAAAATAAATCATGGTGTGTCTTGCGCTCTTTTACAAAAGTATTGACTTGCACGTTTTCTTGTGCACCTTTCTCCTTGATTTAGGACTTTTTTGCACTTCTTGTGTTTACAAATTCTTCTTGGCACGCCTTCACCTTCCATTTCACTCTTGCCTTGGCCTTGTCTTCTGCTTTAGATTTTCTGGATTTTCCACCTTGTTTGTCTGAGGGTTAATAGAGTGCCTTTATGAGATGGAGTCCCTTGCGCAAGCTAGTGGTGTCCACTCTATGGAATGAGTCGGATGAGCATGAGATAGATGAGGGAAAAGGCATGTAGCGCTTGTGCCTTAATAAGTAGTTTTAGTAGATAGTCTGTGCCATTGTCATTGTCGTGACTCCCTTATATAGGGTGTTACATATGAGTGATTGTGAGAGGTCCACCGTGGGCCTTCTTGTTCACTTTTTTAGAGCAGCATTGGTGGATACACGTGCTTGTATAGTGATCATAGAGACATAGTGTGCATATGTTTTAGGGATAGTAGAGTGGAAATGGGCATGGATGCATAATCCCATCCATGGTTTTGCCACATTGGTACATGTGACGTATAAGTCGCTAGTGGTCATAGTAGATGATAGAGAGCCCATTTAGACCAGCTTTCCTATTTGACTCGTGTGGTTCCTAATGGATATCCACAATGCAATGTTGGAGGATCTAAGATGCTATGCAGAGATTAGAGAGAGCATGTGGCTTTTGATTCTCCCACTTGTTGGAGAGAAAGTCACTTGTGAAGCCTTTATTTTGGTGGAAATTTTTTGGATATGCATTGGAGACCCTCAGCCCTTAGCACTGAGGGTCCTTGCCCAGGATTGCTCTTTGGGTGCATGTGAGAGAAACTTGAGTGCATGTTCTCTCATTCACATGAAGATTCACAATTGGCTTGGCACATGATAGTTAGAGTGATTAGTCTATTGCCACACTAACTTATGCATCATGAGGACTATGATGAGCATGGGTAGTCCAAATCAAGTAAAGTTTAAATGCTTAAACATAAAATTTAAGATTTGTTGTTTGAAACTTTGAACTTTGACGTTTATACTTTACAAATTTAGACTTTCACATTTACAATCTTATGTGCATTGTGTAGGTGAATCAACATACATTCAAGTTGACGGGCGACACTCTTTCGAGTGTACATTAGGAGGTGGAGGAGGACGTGTTTTTTTCAAAGCTCTAATAGAGAGCTTATAGCAGAAGGATACTCATGACAGTCACAGCCTCAGCGTGCTCGTGGATGAGGAGTTGTAGTAGGTGGTAGCAAGGGCATGGTCATTCGGTGCCCTCCAACATTGAGGAGGCGTGGTTAGAGTGGCTTGCAGATATATGTAAGGTGGGGCTCTAGTAGCTTGCATCCTATGTCTCATGATGGTATCCCCTTTCCCCCCTGTGCCTACATAGTTGTCACCTAGGGAGCCATCGGTTGATGATGATATGGTAATCTTATCAACAAGGATAACTATGAGAATGTCTCATCATCTGATGTCAAGGAGTCATGTTTAGACTCTCTTGATATGAGCACTGAGATGGTTCTGATGATGATGATAGTGATTCCTCATCATAGATTCATAGGTTTCTCTCTTTTTTGTATCTACCATCATTGTATCCACATGCATGATGCCACTATGATACACTAGATTGTAGTTGTATCACATGTTTTGTGTAGGCCATGTGACCGCGATGGTCAGCCTCATGTATTCATCTTATTTTGTAACGAAATGGCTATTTCCACTTTAAATATATATTCTATCATTTAATGATTTATGGTTTAAAAAATCATCTTAATTATTTTTTGTACTAATATCTATCATACCTTATAGAATCATAAGGTACCATTTGATACCGTATTCATAGTTTCATGCCATATTGTACCTTTCATACCTAACAACCATGATTTTTTGCTAGGCCATGGTTTTCAACTCAATGAGACCTCTTTAGAATGAAATCGAATGCACTATATTGGGGCTTTTGTAGTCATTGTAAGTGACTAGCATTATGTAAATTGAATTCCAAAAATATCTCTTTGCATCCCATATTATTAATTTTTATTGAAACACTTCCTACCTTGCATTGCTAGGTTTTGAGCCAATCTTGCAATTTAGGTTATTGTCTTACTTCTATCTTCGATTTATGGTAGTTCTATTAGGATGCTCAACTCCGTTACTCAAGAGTCTTTAAAATTGTGAAATCTTAGTAAATAACATGAAGAGATCACATCAAAATAGATCACGACTAAGGAGACCTCTACTTAAAAGAGAACATAAAAATAAATCACAACTAAAAAGGCCTCTAGTTCGAAGAGAAACACTATAAAATGTCAAGGGTCTTTGTTGACAGGACTTCTCTTATATTTCAAACTATGAAATATGAGAGGACTTCTCTTATATTTCAAATTATGAAATATCTCCTTTTCTAGAGTTAATTTCTCCATTATACATTGAAGACAAGGTTTACTAATAATTAATACAGGTTCTTAGTATAGGTACTATAATATTATATGATCATAGATTTTTTAAATGCAAATAAAGTACATTAATAACATTTTCATGTGTTTGTATTATCGATACATTGTTCACATATCAATTAATAGTGGCATGGTGGCTTGCAAATAGCCCAGTGGGTTTTATAGATGTTGAGGGATCCTAGTATATGTAAACCCTCTATATCACACGCATTCAAGGCCTATTTGAAAATACCTTATTTACAAATTTTTGCAAATAGCCCACCAGGTTTTATGAACCTTGAGGGGTCCAATATATGTAAACACTCTATATCATGTGCATTCAAGGCCTATTTAAAAACACCTTATTTAAAAAAAATTTCTAAATAAAATACATATATTTTTTTCATAATGAGAAAACAACCCCTTTATATGGCACCTTTCATAGATGCCCACTAGAGCTTGATGGGCTCCATAAGGGTTGTAGGTTACTTAATGGGCTATACTTTTTTGTACAAAGAGGAGGACAATTGTGAGCCTCCTCCCCATTTAGTTCCTTGAAATTTGGCCAAGTAACCTATCTTATTTGTAGCTAGATTTAGGGTTTAGGGGTTGGTCTTATCCCATTATTATACTTCTAACAAAATGGGCCATTTATTAAGTCCTTGCAAGATAATGTAATAATGTACTAGTTTTATAATTGTCTTTAATATTCTTATGGAGAATATGATAATCAAACATAATAAAATCGATCAAAATAAGTTAGGGTTAGCTCAATTGCACTTTAGTTGGCACAAGGAGTCATTCCTCTACCTTGTTAAATCAAACAAGTTAAAATTTAAGTGATCTCTATACAAAAATGTTTGTCTTGATGACATAATTTTGGCATAATAGGTTGTCTTAAAAGTGCAAAGTGATTGGTAAATAAGACCATATGTATATAGTGCCCTTTTCTTTGTTTATTTTTTGATTAGACAAGATGGGACATCAACATGGCATATCACTCTTCCACAATTGTCCATACCATGTGTGTCATTGAGGTGTCATCACGATGATGTGGCACCTCCTTTCCCCTCTCATAAGTATAGTTTGACACTCAGTTGTTTACTTAATTGTGTGTGTCCTTCTTAGGTGTTGAAATGTACTATTTATACTATTAAAAGCATAAGTTAATTACCACTACAAAACTACTCAAGACAAGTTCAGGAAATTTACTTAGTGAAACATTGTGAAATTTAAGGTAATAATTTGAGACCAGGGAAGTAAACCTAGACATTGAAATGTATTATTTATACTATTAAAATCATAAGTTAATTACCACTACAAAACTACTCAAGACAAGTTCAATAAAGGGAAATTTACTTAGTGAAACATTGTGAAATTTAAGGTAATAATTTGAGATGAAGGAAGTAAACCTAAACATTTTCGATGTTAGAATTTATAATCAACAACTCATCTAAATTGTTTTCAAAGTGCTAAGACCAAATCAAGTAAAAACAATTTTCACTATTTTCCCATATTGTCCACCAGTAGTAAGTTCCATCTTTGAGGGTGTGATATCTAGACTTAGGTTATTCTTATCTTTCAAACCCTTATGTATGAAAGCATTCTACCATACATGGTGTCTAAATTATCTTCATCCATCAAAGCTACGTCAATTGCCTCCTTTTCTTCGGGTTTCAATACCTAGGAAGTTTGTTTAAGTATGCTTCACCAATAATGTATTCTTAAAGAAGAAAGATTTACGAACAACATATCATCATGAAAATAAATTGCAGAGCATCTCTTTGCTATTAGTACATGCAAGAATTTCATCATTTGACTTTTAGTCCCCAAGCATGTGTTTTTCTATTAGTATGTGCTATTACTATGTGCAAGAAATTTCCAAAAGAAAAGCAATCTATTACCATTTGTATACTCTCCTTATAACTTGGTAGCTATGCGCATCTCATTGGCCCAAAAGATGCCTATGATATAAAGAAAATCAACATAGTCCTAGAAATGAGGCAACATAGTTTAAATGTCTTATACTTTAAAATATATATGTTAAAATAACAACACATGGCGTGCTTCACACAATGAATATGTTATGTGTACTTATCATTCATTTGATTCTCTTTTTACCTTTTGAGTGTTATAAACATCATAGAATATCAGAAAATTCAACACATATCTTAGTGCTAGACACAAAGCCCCACAATTAAATGTCACATCACCTTTTAGCTCATATTATTTACCTTTTCTATTTTCATTCATTGTTTTTTGGTCACTTGTTGCATTACAAATCACTTTAATATAAAATCACTTGTCACACTTTGCTTGAGAATCCCATATGCAAATGTCCTATAATGCATGTCATAATAAGACCACTACTTTAAGATAAAATTTTACTACGAAAATCTTCTTCTTTTTGACTTTCTTGCCATCATCTTTATCATTGGGAAATTTTACCTCAAGTGCATTTGAATCCTCTAGATAAACATTTTAACAACTACATGTTCCAATGACATTAGAAATTATGCAAGTAAGATTTCATACCTCAAGAAAAGCATTATCATTAAAATGGACCTTAAAAAAATGATCATCATCACTCATCTACAAAAAAGGGAACAAAAAATTAGTTATGATAGTCACATTCTAAAGCACAAAATAGTCTAATGATAAAACTCACCATCATTATTTCTAAATTAATTGCACTTTGTGTGCATTAAAATCTCTAGCACCATTTGATACCCTAAAAATTTAAGTGAACACTCACACTACTCTTTTGTGGTTTCAAAGGGTTCCAAATCCCCAATAAGAGACTTACAAAAGAATATGATATGCAACTCTAGATTAGTCTCAACATGTTTGAGACTAATGTGGATTGTCATGCTTGTGATTTGTGGCTGAAGTATATCATCAATCCACATTAATCACCTATATATACATGTCTATATTTCATGAACATTGAATTTTATACCAATGTAAAATATACCAAGCTGATTTAGCCTTTAATATCAAATTACTCAAATTGATATATAACTCTTTGTTTACCTTAATTCCTTGATCCAAAATTTTCAACTTTTGTTCATTCGTCTCTACAATTCCCTCATTTTTAAGATAAATATTTTTGAAAAGACGATTTGAAATGTATTTTTTTGTATCAAAAGTTATAAAAATAGTTAAGTGCACACGTTTCCATTTGAAGCATTGATACATGTGTTTGCAATAGAAGGGTATATATTGCCTAGTTATAAGGTTGAAATTAAAATACAAAAGTTTCACTCTAATTACTTTTCATGTGAAGTATATGGATTCCATAAACAAGAGTATACCTCCTAATCTTTTTGATAATGAGAATCTCCATGATGTTTCTCCTCTACAATAGAGATTTTTACATTGTTTAGCATAAATAAAAAAAATACCTACATAGCTTCCTTGATTGCAAATCAAAAGAATATTAATTTAATAAGCATAACTAAACCTCCAATGTGCTTTGGTAATGAGAATCTCCATCACCTTATTCTACATCATCTAGCCGTTAGAGACATAAAAATTCAACTCAAAATATATTAGATGTGAACTATAAGAACTTCATCAACTCAAGTATACATCCAATGTGTTTTGATGATGAGATTATTCATCATCTTTCTCCTTGGCAGTAATAGTGTATCTCCTCTCCCTCAAACAATCTCTTATGTTAGGTTTGTAAGTTTTAATTTTTCTCATGGATCTCCGTATGTTTCCAATGAAAGCATTTTCCTTAGAGATAAACAAGGGCTTTGGTTCATCTTTCATTCTCTCAATCAATGAGCCAATCTATTTTTTCATGCTAACCACATATCTTAAGCTAATGCTAGCAAAATTTTCTCTTGTATAGAAAGTAAATCCATCATCAACCCACTTCATATGGAAGATGTCTTATGAAATCCATCAATAGCATTTGTACTAATCTAAGTGGTCTCAACCTTTCAAATTGGATGGTCGATGCTTGTGAGAAAAGAGGGACTAATTGATAACTAGGAGGTGAATTATAAGTTATAGAGGATAAGCATATGAGGATAAGAATATAAGATTGAGAAGAAAACTTATAAGATTCCTTTCAACAAATTGATCAAGGAAGTGTTAAAAATTTGTATTTATGGAGTTGTAAATAATTGTGAGAATGATTATTTTAATTAAATATCTCAAGCTCTCAAACATGGCACTGTGATGAAGGGGGAGATGCCCTTCAATATAGATGAGAGGGTATTAATATCATGTGTAAATAAAAGTACATGTTTTATATGAATGTCAATTTTCACTAGTCTCTTATAATGCCAAGGGGAAAGCCTTGAGCGCTTTATCAAAAAAGGATATGAACTCTCAATCAAAGAGTGCAATCAACAAAACAAGTACTAAGGTGTGCTCTTCTCAACTAAATCCTCAAGGATGATTAAATCCTAAATAGATAATGAGATCTCTTATGGAAATAAAAATAGAAATGACACAAAAAGTGAAATTAATGATATTCTAATATTTCTTTCTGTATTGTACACTCAATCTAACATCAGCACTTTGGTTGAGAAACATGAAAAGTTTCTAATGCTACTAATGACATGGGAAGAGCACATACATCTTGATTTATTACCTACTTTTAATTTTGGAGAGCACCAAAATCTTGTCCTAAACCCATAGCTCAAAGTCTCCAATTGATCCCCTCTTTCTAGACTAAGCATTACCAAAAGATCCTAGAGGAGGTATAAGAGTCAAAACAAAAAGAAGAAGGATGAAGCACATTAAAAGGGAAAGGTATGTAATTTGAGCTTCCATGATCAAAATAAAAAAATTTGTAATGACCACTACATAGCAAAGAAGGAACTATTAAATCTTCTCTGTGTGATTCAACATGTGTAGCCCCCACGTCTCTACTAGTATGAGTGTTGGAAACCATGCAACTCTTTCAATTAACTAACTAAACACTCCAACACCCTCTTTGACAAAATCATCATGGAGGAAGAGTTTCATGTCACTAGTTGATTAGGCTAAAATGAAATGATTTTAGAAGTAATTTTGCAAATCTCATTCCTAGCCATATCACCATATCTTCTTGATGATTGCGCAACTCTTAAATACAATCCAAACGATTGCAATGAGCTTATTTCAAGGGCAAATGACATTGTTCATAGAAATTTTTAAAAAAAATCTATACTAACAAGTAACCCATTTAAAATGTACATAAATGTTCTTCAAATAGGACAAAAACCATGCACACCACAATGATCAATCAATACCCACCCTTGAAACACTTAGAAGCATTGCCACATTTGTTATGTAAGGGAGATATGAACTATGATACAATATAAAATGGTATGAAGGTCAAATGGGTAGTCTATTTTTCTTTTACTCTTTCAACTAGAATGAACCATATGTTGCTCTTACGCCTTTATCAAGTGAATGTAGATTAAATATAGGTGGTGAGTGGTCAGAGATCAAGCTTGAAGAACACATTAACAAAAGAGTAATCTCTTGAAAATGTCAATATTAGGAGGAGACAAGACCACTCTATAGTGTAACAATTCCAAAAGAAATATAAAAGCCATCAACTATCGATGCCCTAACTTCTTCAAGTAAGAAATACCTTGTCTTCGACCTCAAAACCTTTTTCAAAACACTTTTATCAAACATGAATTCTTTAGAATTCAATTATCTTGACTTTTGTATTCATTGCATACACCTTAGCATGAATCAATCTTAAGAGTTGATTTTACTATCTTTAATCAACCTTACTTTCTCTTACACTTCCATTTCAATCAATATAAGGCTAAATGCATGATTGTATGGCACTCTTGTTATTTAGTTTTATTCCAAAAAACAGAGAAAAAAGGAACTTGGAGGCATTAAAGGGCACCTGAGGATTCTCGAGTTAGCAACATCCTATGCCCTCTATTGGTTGGATCTACCTCTTAACCCCCTAGCCTCTCTTCAACCTCCCCCATATACATTTAGGGAGCATCAAGGATAGGGAATACCTAGGAAGCCTTGACTTTTCTATTATTAGATCTATAATCATGAGTCACTTGCATGTTTCTTCTTTACACCCCATTCACTCCAATGATAATAGATCATGCCGAAAAGCAAGGTGGAAAAGAAGATACCACTCATAAAAGGTTTCACTTGCATTGATTATCAAGCTAATGGAGACCATATCCTTTAATAATTATGTGGATTTGACTCAAAATCTAACCATCCTATGGCATAGATCTCCTCATCTTCTTCTTCATGAATCACTTTTCCTTGGCAAGTGATTTTTTTCTATTGCTTGATACTAGTTCCCTTGCTTCGTCTACAATCACCAATAGGGAGTGAACACACATGAGGTTTCAAGTATAGAAGTTTGTGGAAATGCATGAGCCATTACCTCTACTTCTATTTTAGAAGGTGAACACATGTGAAGGTTTTAATTTCATGTATAGAAGTTTAAGGAAACCCCTCATCCATTAGCTTTACTTCTATTTCAAGGATTTCACCTACTACACTGTGCAAATAATCCTCATAAGCCTTCAAATTTTGCCAAAACAAGGAGGACAAGTAGTCGAGTGTGCACTACTATCGACATAATTTGTTGAAAATCCTTGTGAAAAATCACAACCTTGACCACCATCTACCAAAACAACCAAGCGTATTCTTCGTATTTATCATTATGAACTACATTACACCAACTCTTGCTTCTCCAATGGACCACATCATTAAAGTACTAACATTCCATGTCTACTATCCACACTATTATGTGCTATCTTTGATGGCAATTGCCAATATATTGAAACCCCTCTAGGAGAGGGGTAAATGATAATGTTAGGAAGCAATGGAGGACGCAAAGCCAAAGTGTCAAACAAATTTTTGGATTTTTTTTTGGGAACTCATTGTATTAACTGAACTACCATTTGTTTGTAAGGTGAAAATGTAATTTAATCTTGTATATTACTTGTAGATGGAAAATCATTATATTTTTTAACCATTTAGTGAGAGCCTATGCATTGCCATGCAAGCTATAATATCTCTTGGAGTTAAATTAGAACACCTAAAATCAAGTATCTCTACTCACTTTTGCCTAAAGTATGTCCAGAAAGGTCAATATGCATGCAAAAGTAAAAATGATTCATCCCAACCCAAGCAAAAAAGAGTATAGGGTTCCCAAACTAAGTGGGAAACCCTAAACCCTATAAAAAAACCAAAGAGAGAGATGGACAAAGACTAGGCAAGAAGAGTAGAAACCATGCTTCCTATTCAATTCATTATAATCCACAGTCCATTGTATACAGACACACCAAACATACATAAATAAGGTAACCTATATGTAACCATAGTTGAGTCAGTGTGACCCAACCTTATTCAACTAAGGTAGACAACTGAACCAAGGTTCATGAACTTGATGCTCAATACTCCCCCTCAAGCTTAAGTGTGATACTTCACTCCAAGTAGCTCTCTAAAATGCAGAAACTTATCTTTACCCAATGACTTGGTAAAGATATCTGCAACTTGGTCTTCTCTTCTAACATGGACCAAATCAATGTCACATGCAATCACTTTTTCTGTAATGTTCCCTCTGTCCACTTGCAGGACACGTCTTAGCAGCCCATCGGGATGAGTGTCTAGAAAGCGTCGGCCAACATTCCCAAGGAATGTCACCGGGTTTGCGATCTAGGTCCTCCCGAATCTGCCACGAAGAGGAAGCATTCCGGCCGTTCCCACCTAGGACCGACCTGAATCAGGGTTTTCCTAATGGTCAAGTTCCTAGAAGGTAACTAGCATCGAGCCCCAGATGAACTACTTGTGCAGAAACATCAAGGTCGAAGCAGATTTATACTGCACTTGGTTCAAGGAGAATGGGAAACGAGAGGGATGTGAAGCTCGACCTCTCTGTCCGTAAGGCATAGTTCCATTCCGTTCCCCTAAAACAACATAATCCGGGACTCTAGCTCTCTAAATCCTAGGTCATTGTTACCTCGCTGTTAATTCTTTTGAGAAAATTTCTCGGACAACTGGGACCACCCTTCCATAGGACGGACCCAGAGTCACATCCACTGCACTTTCCCGAGCACTTTTCTCAAGTTGCTTTAGTTATCTAATTACCTACCACATTTAGTTTGACAAGCAAAAATAGCTTTCTTAATTAACCACTTAAACAATGGTTCCTTCACATAACTTAGGCATTGACATAGAAAACAATGTCAAACAAGTTCCTTTTCAACATTTGATCTTTATTTATCAGTCTTTGGAAAACATCATATAATCCGTTCGAAGGCTATTCCACCCGAAGGCTATTCCAGCAATCCTTAGGGATCGCTATTCCAAGTTCCGCCCATAGACTAGTATGCGGGCCTCGAGATCCCATCTCGAGTCACGTCAGCCTCTTGTGCAGGATCCGGAGGTAAGGGATTTACGGCAAGAGCCCCCTCTGACACCCAAGCGTCGTCCTGCTCCAAGTAGCACCCACGGAGAGACCTCTCGCGACGGGTTCGGTCCACATACCCGGCACGGCTAACAACCCCCTTGGATAGGGTCAGGCAGACAGTCGGGGGTAACTGATGCTGCCTCTCCCTCCAAGCTTTCAACCTAAAGCATTAGTTATTTTCCAGCATTAGTTCCTTGAGCAAAGAAGAACAAACAGTGCTCCTAAGTGTACAAACACAAGCACTCCAGTGGTCGTTTATACGGCCAACTGCTAAGGTGTGAATCCTTCTCTCTGAATACTTCCAGCATTCAATCCGGGATCAATTTTGACTTGGCAAGATCCCAAGGGTTTTGTAAGCTGAGTTGCTTGTTTACCCTTTTTCCTCGAGCTAGGGTTTATACATTGTTGACCCAAATTGTCAATACCTTAGGTTTCCATATAATATGGTCAATAAATCCTGGACAACCTCGTTGTCCTCACTTGATTGATCAATTGCTTGCTAGGCAATTCATAATTCCCCTAACTTGGCAAATCAGCCCCAAGGAAGGGTGATGTAGCAGGATGACTACTCATCCTCTAGAAAATTAGACTTGTACTTAGAACTTGCCAACCTTGTTCTAAGGAGTGGCAATACTATTTTGATTTAGGCACAAAACCATGCGACGTTGCAACTTGTTGCACGAGATAAGTGTCGCACCTAACTTGTAGGATTATTTCTCCCATCACACGGTATTCCTTGGTCAAGAATACCTTTGACCAAGATATAGGGTTTGGAGTCCTCTTGACCCAATCCAACCCTAACCCTACTAGGCCAATAATGCTTTGGCCCTAGGGGTCCTAAATTCATACGGAGGTTTAATATTTGGCCAATTGATCCTTAGGGTGAGAACCCTAGATCATTCTTGCATGGGCGTTTAGCTAACCCTAACATTCCGTGAATGTGGGTAGGATCTTTGGGATCGAAAGTCTTAAATTGGCATCCCAAGTGCGATACTAGGCAGAATTTTAACGTAACTTAACCCTACCTAGCACTTTGAGGTGATCGTCATATGCAATCTAATCGTATCTTTATGATTTTCATGTGAGCGACTCAACTATACGCGAATTACTTAGTTGATTTGACCAACCCACGATTAGAGATGATCATCCATTTTAAAGATGCAAATACTTCCTTCTAAATTAGCAAGTACTTTTCCCTAAAAGATGCAAGGAACTACAAGATGTATGCGATGTATCATTCCATGCAATTTTGCAATTTCAAGACTATAAACCTTTTCCTTCTATGCAGCTATAAGATTTACAATTTTCTTTTCTTTTCCTTGCCCTAAACTATAATGATTGACAATTCAGAGCTAACTCTTATAAACCCTACGTTGATGCAACGAAGTCAAAGCTTTAATATTTTTTATTGAAGATGAAATCAAACTTTGATAAAGAACTCCAAGCTTGAGCGAATGCCATGAGTCCATCATTGACTTAATCCTTCTTTTAGCACTTAACCCAACCTACAATGTAATTACCATCGCATGCAAATTGCAAAGTACATAAATCCTTTCCATGCATTGCAACTATTCGGACATCGTTCAATGGGCACCTAAGATTATCTCATACATGAGTCACAACTAGGAAATTATTACCTAAGTGCATTAGGTGTCATATGTGCTGTACTTTTCGCGAGGCAACAAGGATTCCTTTAGACAAATCCACCTTTTAACTTATGCAATATGCATTTAAGAATGCAACTACCATGACCATGTAAGTAATCGTCATGCAACTTAACTTGGTAATTCGATGCGAGTATATAGATTTTCCAATGTATTCAAACTTGCCTACGAGAATTAAAGATATACTTAATGCATCATTTTCATGTAGGAAATTTATCAGAACCTAGGCATTAAGATTCGGGGCATTGTCCACACGCGTACTCGGGGTGGAAGCTCCTGCATGTGCTCCTCTCGCCTTTTGTTTAGGAGCCATTGACGTAGTAATTTCGTTTCAGCAACTCTCCCTTGGGTCACTTTCACGTATCGGATCCTCTCTGTTTGAGATCTTATCTTCCACGTAGGACATGACCCTTGCAGATACGGTTTTAAGAAAAACCGGGGAAGGCACGCGAGAACAGGGCTTATGGAGGCTTTAATAGAAGCTTCCAAGCTTATGTCACAGGAAAGTGATGTGGAGAGAGAAAATGATCGGGAGGATGAAGAGGATGGAGGTGAAGTTGACGATCATGATGATGACGATGATGATAATAATGATGATGATGATGATGAAGGTGGAGGTGTGCTAGCCTGGCGGATGGCCAGAAAGTGGCAACAGTAGCATACACTTCTCTCTCCTCCTCCCCCCAAGCTTGGGGAGGGGGGTTCATATATAGGCTTGAAGGGGGGGGGGATAGCCACACAAGTGGCAATTTGCATGCTCCCCTCCCTCATGCTTCTCCAACACCTACTCAAGCTCCTCTCACTCTCCCTCTCCCCCCGCCGTGCAACGACTGAAGGGGAGGGGAGTTTTAAAAAATAATTGCCAAAAATTTATCCATTATCCCTTTTCCCCCTTGAAGGGGTGTTCCTGCGTAGGCCTATGGTGGCTCGCGGTTTTCAAGCCACGGCTTCCTATACGCAATACGGAGCTGGAGTTTGCTATTGGGCGAGGGTGGAGCACTTAGCCCAGGGTATCTTCATTGCGGGAGATTACTTTGAACTGCTTTTGCACGAGATTTAGGATCTTTAATATTTTGTTGCGAAAATATTACATTTTCTCTGATAAAGTGATAGTGTACCTCAATGTGCTTAGTCCTATTACGATACACATGATTACTGGCTAGGAGCATACTACTCATGTTGTCACAATAGAGTGTGACATGCCTAACTTCCTACATGACCAAATCATCAAGAAGCTTCATGAGCTATGCTGCCTCACATGCAGCTAGTGCAACACCTCTATACTCTGCCTCAGTAGTAATATAGAGTGCATTTGTAGGTTTCTTCTTACTACTCCAGCCAACCATACTACTACCAAGGGAAAATGCATATCCATTAGTAGATCTCCTATCATAGGCACTTCCTGCCCAGTCAACATCTATATGTCCTATAAGCTCCAAAGGCTTACCATGCCCATAGAATAGACCATAATCTGATATAGCCTTCACATATCTCAAGATCCTCTTCACTGCATCCAAGTGAGGCTTCATAGACTTCTACATGAATTGGCTAAATAGTCCAACTGAATAGCTAAGGTTCGGTCTAGTAATAGTAAGGTAAATCACTCTACCCACCATTTGTCTATACATAGTGAGAATCTCAATTTCATGCCCAACATCTACAAGTAGCATAACATTTTTCTCCAATGGAGTGCTCAAAGACTTGGAGTCCAACATATCATACTTGCTTAACATGTATTGTATATATTGATTTTGCAACAACCAAGTACCATGAGGTGTAGAGACGACCTCAATCCCAAGGGAATACTTCATTTCACCCAAATCTTTGACCTAAAATTCAGCATGTAGCATTTCCTTGATCTCTCCAATTCTTGTGACATCATCACCTGTAATGATCAAGTCATCCACATAGATGACTAATATCACATAACCAACCATTGTCTTCTTTGTGAATAGGCTATGATCAGCCTTGCCCATAGTGAAACCAAGTTTTTGTAAGCATGCACTTATCTTAGCATTCCAAGCTCTAGGTTCTTGCTTCAACCCATACAATCCTTTCTTCAATCTACACATTTGTGTAGGAAAGTCTGGATGTATATAGCCCTCGGGCTGATCCATGTATACTTCCTCAACCAAATCACCATTGAGAAAAGAATTCTTCACATCCATTTGATACATACTCCATCCTCTAGATGCTTCCAATGCAATTATTGTTCTCATAGAAGCCATTCTAGCAAGATGGCTGAATATCTCCTCATAATCAAGACCATATTGTTGTGCATACCCTTTTTCCACAAGTCTTGCCTTGTATCTTTCCAATGTTCCATCTGATTTGCACTTCAACTTGTATACCAATTTGCAACCAATAGGCATTTTTTCTTCGAGAAAATCAACCAACTCCCAAGTGTCATTTTCAGCAAATGCTGAATATTCCTCATCCATCTCCTTACACCAATGATCATCCAAAATAGCTTCAAAAAACTTTGTGGGTTCCTTGAAGCTAATGACTTTTGCCATACATACATAGTGCCTTGCTGTGTAGCCACTATATGTAAGCCTATCCATCGGCTTCCTAACTCTTTTTTATCTCCTCAACTGAGGTGCAGTATGAGACTCTCCTCTCTTATGAGGTGGTATGTATCTATGTCTCACACCAAGAGTCACAACTAATGGAATCCCAAACTCACTATCCAAGCTACTAGTGCCAGGTGAATCCTAACCACAAGTGAGTGGCCATGTAACATCATCAAGTTTACCTTTTCCTTTATCCACATTTCTCCCCCTCATTAACATACCCGTACCACTGGATAAAGATGCTAAATTCCTCAATCTACATGTTCAAGGACTAACAGATGTAGTAGCATCTTTAGAAGGCCAAGAAATTTCAGCACTCTCATTTGTACCTTCATGTACATAAGTCTCTTGACAACCATCATCATCATTCATAAAGATGGTATTCTTCTCATGCCACAACATCAGCTCATCAAACACTACATCTCTTGAGACCAATGTCTCATGAGTAGAAGGATTGTAGCATTTGTAAGCCTTCCGATCTTGTGCATACCAATAAAGATGGCCTTTTCTACCTTTGGATTAAGCTTCTTCCTCTTCTCATCTGGAACATGTACATATGCCAAACATCCAAAGAACATAGCAGTTTCTCCATTAATGACTCAATCACCTTCAACCCCTATAGCAAAAGCAAACTAACCATCAAGTAGACTTCAATCTGGCTAGAAGTGAAAGGAACTTACATAGAGCATACGTGTCCAAAAGAATCTTGACTAGCTCCTTCGAGCTTTTCTGATGCAGCTTTTCATAGCTCATCCTAGGAGATTCTAATCCTGTGATTTCTACAAATTCATCAATAGTCTTGTCTTTTACGATACTATCTTCTGTATCAAGCTTGAGTGATTCTATCATGCTATGCTATAATTCAGCTACTCCTTTTGCTACATCTTTAGCAGTTGTAAGCACCTGATGTTCAAGGAAATCCCTTAAAACGTTGCAACTCAATAGCAATATTACACAATTGAAGGGGCCACAATAGACATAATAGCCATATTCTATAGCAGCTCACAGAGTTGTCATTTATTAGGAAGCTTCAACAGTAGTTTTGACCACTATGCACGTTATTCTTCATGAAACCATCCACATTTCACTTTAGAAATTTGTACACATATAAATCAACTCCACAAAACTACCACATATGGTACCTGGTTGTCCTAAAGTTAGATGTGTTGTAGCCATCATTTAATTATGATGACTTACTCATGCTCAAGGTGCATGGAGTGACATATTATCTTCCAATCTTCATCAAATTCCCATTTATGGAATGAGCAAGGTTGTAGGTGTCCATGAATTGTGCTCCTCTTCTAAGAAATCATGGCTTTCATTGCAGCTTTTCACATAAAAAACATAAAGTTATATACGTGTTAATAAACAACTCCTCTTACATCGAATAGCCTATTTATATACCACTAGACCTTGGATGAAAGAAACAAACTACATTGATCAATGACATCAATCTAGGCATAAGCCATTAGGCATCATACCTCTTTTATCTAGAATACTATACTCAATTTGGATCTAAACCATGATCAACATCAGCCCTGTTCAATAGAGCTCGATGTAAGAGCATGATTTTGATACCTTGCATATACTACTCAAGAGTATTCAGCACCATGCAAAATGCACGTATAATTATCTCTTCCACATATGCTTGACTTCTAATACTATTATGTGTTTGCTAGTAGTAGAGCAACACAATACTCTCTTTTCTACACTTGTTGTTACCACAAATTGTGTGAAAGAAATGGACCTTTCCTCGGATCCCTTCAATACCAACAATGCTTTGCAACTAGTGAATGCTATTGAAGCAACCGACCAAAGCACAAATACCAAACATATCTGATTTCCTCTTCCATTTTGTAGCTCCATTGTCATGATTGCCATGGATTCTCCTCGCAGTCCTAGTTGCATGCAACACAATTATACCAAGCTCATATATTACATTGTCATTTATTGCCATGCCAGAGATAATTCAAAAGTAGCCAGTTTCTATAGTTCTAGTTTCAAATCCCTTTTGATGATTAACCCATTGAAGTTCAACATAAAATAAATGAGAGAATATTGTTGTTAATAAGAAACCTAAGCTAGGATGAGTTGTTATGCATACCAGTATGTCTACATCATCATGAAAGCTTTTTCTATCTAACTAGGCCATTCATTACTTTTAGGTAGGTACCAATTTCCACACACAAGCTAACAAGCCCCAACTGATAATAGATGTGTCTCAATGTCAAACTAAGTACCATGCTAATCTATTGACTGTAGGGGTATAACATGGGAGATGTGGTGGTGTTCTTCACTATCCTTAGCTGTTGTAGGCCTTGTAGCATTTGGTTGTGTTAAAAGCATTGGAGAGTTTTCTCTAGTTATGGACCGACCAACAACATCACAATGAAGGGTGGTGCTTCCATCACTTCCACACTTCTAATAGATGTTACCTCCCGTAGAAGCATACAAATGGAGGACATACTTCATAGACCATTTGTAGGGCATCTTCTAAACATATCTAGAATATTGAATTCAACTCCAAATTTGAATAACAATTTGACACTCTCTACTGCATTCAATGACCCACCAACAAAGGGCTGCCCAATAGACACTCATTCTCATGGGAGCAACTTGAGGGAGTGTTGAAGCGTGTCCTTCTCTAGAATGGACCCAAACTCTATACTGTATGCTAATTATGAAGTTGAGGTAGAAAAATGGCTAATGTAGATGCCAAACATAGAAATTCCTAGGTAGCAAATGATGCAGAGGATAAACAGAGCAGTCTAGAGATGACTGGCTACAAAGAGATGACAACTCAATTACAATAAGAGTGGGCTCAAAACTGAAATGCAATATTCTAAAGGACTAGATGAGGAAACATAGTACCAACACGCTCTTGGAAATAGCATCCAAAGGCTATAAAGCAGGTGTAGCATATGCTAATGATAAAACCAATTTTTCATTAACCCTTGTCCACAGATTTCAGCATGTATCTCTTCACCTTTATCAAGTACTCCTATGTTGCAATGGAAGAAAAACCTACTGCAATGGAAGAAAAACAAATAACAATATGATCAATGAGTGATCTTGCTCTCACCATGGTAGGATCATACCCATCATTGTCAGAGAGCGCATAGTCTTGTGGACTCTTGCCATCGTACACAAAGCCCACTTGTGCATTTGTACCTGTTGTAGGTTGGATAGCCTGTGTGTAGCTCGCATTGCCTACAACTACAACAAGTATAATCTCTCGCTTAATTGTAGCACTCATCCCTACCAAAAACCATGTTATACTTAATACAATAACATAAATGGAGGCATCTCACCTATTTGACACAAAGGGTGCTACATCCTTTGGCTCCAATTCGTGCTCAACATCCTCCAAACCTTGTTCATCATTGACTGTGAACAAACAAACATACAACATAAATATAAACACAAATGTAGAACAGAACCTGACCTTATCAAACTTTCAAAACATAAATGTACTTGAAATAAAGGACATAGCTATATCATTGTTGTTATTAAGATGTAAGAGATTACATACATCCATACCATTTTTTTAAAATCAAATCTCGATAATGTTCAAAATTCACAAGTTCCTTTGGCTCTTCCTTTTGATTGATGTTATGTCTGAATAGAAGCGATGTGGTTGTGCACCTTGTTGAGCCAAACAAAGATCAGGCTTGGCAAGCATTGTGCCATAGATATAGACAAATGATCGGTAATAGAAACCCTCTACACCACGGAATTGGTGAATTGCAGTCACGTATAGGCACATACTACAACAACCTGGCTCAGCACACATAGGTGTACTAGAGTTCAGACCCTTCCATCCAAAGAAAGGCGTACTGATTTGGAACATTCGATCTCTTATAGGTGCCAATATATAGCACACGAGACTCTATTGTTATCTCACCTTTAGCTCTCATCTGAGCGAGTCATTAACGTTGGGGTAACTGTTATAATAGCTAGGTGCATTTGCGCCCGTCGACCCTGCTGCAGTGTTTCTACTTTAACATGTTGTAAGAGCAATATAAGCATTACCAAATATTCATCCATCTATAGTACATTAAACCCTTATAAATGTGGACGTGCTACAGACCAGCTACTCACCAGCTATACAGCTGTAGGCAATACAGCTATAGGCGCTCCTGCTGAAGCATTCATCGACTGCAAAATATTCAGATCATCGTAGCTAAAGCAGCTGTGGTCTCAACTCCAAATGAATCGTTGGAATGAAGAATGGCCGATGCAAGCCTCCCCTCTCTCTCTCTCTCTCTCTCTTTCTCTCAAAGCACACTAGTCAGGTCCTTTCTTCTTCATCTTGTTCTTCCTCTTCTCAAATTCTCTTTCTTTCTCCCACTAAGATGAACTTTGGGAAGCCTAGCTGGCATTAATAAATTTCTTTGTCTTTTTTTGGGGTGCTTGCTCAATGCCCTCAAGGATTAATTACTTTGGGTGATGAGCGATTACTTTGGGTAATGATTTTTCCTTTGCAAGTAAGGTAGGAATAATAAAAAAAGATATTCTAAATTTATTAATCCTATAAATTAAGGTATATCCTATGAATAGGCATTTTCTTACTATATATTATTGGCTAAGGCTAAACCTTGAAATTTCTTATAGCTTAATATCTAATCCCCAAGTTTATGAATAGTGCCTAATTGAAATTCATGTACAGTAGGATTTTTCCTTGTTCCTAAAGAAATCAATGTTTGTGCTAATCATCAAATGTATTAAGCACCCTGATCTATATGTTCTAAAACTATGGGAGTCTCTTGTACTCACTTGATTGAGATTGATTTTCTTCTTGATATGATTTTTATATTGTAGCTGGTATATTAGATTTCTCCCTTTGTGAATAACGGGTTTGGACTCAAATTAAGTCAAGCTATCATGCCATTGGAAGCTAGGAGTTAGTCACAACTTATGCAAAGGAAATGACATTGATTTGCAAAGATAGCATTTGCAAGAGAGTTGATATGTCAACATGAAATTGATGTGCAATAGCAAAAAAAGATTGAAATGTTGACCTTTGATGCATGACAAATGACCAGCCATACTATAACATAATGACAATCACCACCCATTCTTGTGTTTTTCCCATCACCCCGTCTCAACTTCCTTGCCATAATATCTTCTCACCAATAGAATCACTATTCTTCTCCAAGTGATTGAAATATGTAGCCAATCATTTCTCTACACACTACAAGAATGAGGAACTTGTAGGGTAAGAATATGTACCATGTTATATCTTTTTTATTGGGATAAGGCATAAACAAGCAAACATCCATAAGGGGATGCACCTCCTCTCCAAGGGAGTGAGCAAGAACCATATTGGCATGGATTCTATATGAAGATAGATTAGTTCACAAGAACAAGCAACATCAAACTTTAATTGTGCTAGGTCTCTCCTCCTCAATAACAAAGCAACTGAGTGCAAGTGGGCAAAAGACACACTCATAACCACACCATGTGCATACTGCCAACATTAGGTCCAAGTGTCGAACAAAGTGATGCACCTACCAACATATGAGCCCACAACCTCATAAGTATGATCCCAAGTTTATGCCACTTACCATCACCATTGTGAGCATTTTGTTTCATACTTCCTTTCACTAGCATGTGATTTCACTTTGAAAAAACTTTCAATGTGATGATGTGAAGGACATAACAATGCAAGTCATGGAAAGGGCCTTGGAATTCTTAATTACCTAGATCTTAAATTACAATTTTGTTTATAAGCTAGATCTTAAATACCTAGAGCAATGCTTGAACTTTATATATTCTCCTATGTAGAGAATTTTAAGAGAATGTAGGCAATTCTTCATATGTACATATAATTCCCTACTATTAGAAGTGGGGAATGACATTCTTACATTCTCTTGTGTAGGGAATTTTGAGAGAACATAGGAATTGAACACTACAATGATCTATAATTCCCTACTATTAGAAGTGGGAAATCAGATTGTCCTATTCTCTTATATAGGGAATTTTGAAAGAATGTAGGAAATTCTCTCTTTTGATGTGATATCCCTACTAGTAGATGTGGGGAATTTGATTCCCTAGTTCTATGTAGGAAATACATGGATACATATATAGGAAATATCAATGAATTTCCTACATTTCATAAAATTTCCTATATAGGGAATGATTAAAAGTTCCTTGTGACTGTGCATACCGCCTTTCAAATTCATGAAGCAAAGCTGTAGCAGTCAACCCTTTATTGGAATTTTCAATCCAATCTATAAATGTCTTTTTAGTTACCAATCCTGCATGTTCCAAGAAAAACTATTCTCTCAAAGCTTTCTTAAAAGCTACCCGATCAACATCTCTTATGTAACTCATCAATCCGATCATGCAAAGCATGCATGATCAAATGTGAGAAATATTGACTCCATGCATACTGCGGTACCCCATGAAACAACATCTTTTCTTCATATAACTAGATGAAGACCAAAACATTCTAGCCCTTAAACTGCTTCAATTCTTACCCCACTGCCTACAATGCATTTAAGGAATCATCTCTTTCTGCTTTTTATCAAGTTTGCATTTGTTGTTGTAACAATTGTTATTGTTGTTATTGCAACAAAGAAATCATCTGTTGTAAGGCATCACCACAACTTGAACTTGTAGTTACACACCTACTAGTGCCGACCTTCACGTGGGTTCACCACCACCATCGGAGCTTGTAGGGATTGAAGGTCACCACTGTGTGGGTTTTGGCAAGAGAATAGAGTAAGATGGAAGAGAGCTTGGAATCAGGAGGTGGATGGGATTAGAGAAGAGTTTTAGGGTTTCAGGAATGGATTGAGGAATTCCAACTTCAAGCACTGATCAAGAACATGTAAACCTTCAATCACTTGGAATGCATTACCATAGGCTTCCTTGTATCTTAACACTCATTCATGTAAACAATTGTTGATCCACTTTGCATAATCTAGATATAATATAGATTGCAAATTAGACAAAACTAGGTTCAAAGAGAATGTTTTTAGGGAAACAAGATTTGAAATGACTTCAAGTGGTGTGATTTGAGATTTCACCCCAAGGAAATCAAATAATATTATAGCCAAGATTTGGAAGATTTTTTAAACAATTTCTTCTTACATCAAGTGAAATTAGCTAGATGAAGGGTGCATGTAGTGCTCTATCACAAGAGCTCTTGGAAGATACAATATCAAGAGGTGTGTATGATGCAAGAGAAATAGGAAGAATTGGCTACTACTAATTTGGAACTATTATGGCTGAAAATTACAGCCCTAAATCAGCCCAAAATATCTTCAAGAAACACCTTTGTTAATAGTTCAAGCTCCTGTAACATAAGACTGCTTAGAGCACCTGGTTGCAAGTACAATGTTCCATGTCAAAGCTAATAGAATAAAAGATAATTTTTCTGCCCACAAGATGACTATGAGGACTACCTATATCAGTCCAAATAGTTCACATAAATCATCCAAGACATCACTTTCATCTTCTAATAGATTTAGTCCTGTCATAAGCTTCATGTATCAAACAAGATAGAGCATGTAAAATGCTTGTAGAAGAAGAGAGATGGCTGGTAATCTTTCATGCCCTTTCTTGCCTCTATAAGTAGCTACCTATTTTAGCCTAAGCATGAAGAAGGACAAGCAAGATAGCTTCTTAATCTTCTCTTTAGTATGCCAGTGCAATGTCAGCTTGCATTAAACATTCAATCCATTCAATGTCAGAAAAGACCCAAATATGATGAGAAATGCTTCAAGAAAAAGAGATGGGAACATGTGCCCCAATAATCTCTACAATAGGCTACCTATCTCAGCCTCAAAAGAGGCACATAAATTATTTGAGAAGTTGCACAAGGGCTCTATCTATCAAGAAGACATAATCATAGAGTATAGGAGTGTGATCAAGTCCAAAATCCACTATAGGATGCTTACAATTGACAGCGCAAATGAGTGTGTGATTTTTTTGCAAGCAAACTCTAGTTTTGGAAAGCCAAAACCAATCTTCATGTTTTCCATAAACAAGGCAAGAAGTATCTTTGATCAAACTCTTTACAAGAATCTTGTGTCTAGCATGTTGGTAAATTCTCAAGACAAGAGACCCCTTTGATGTAACAAGAGTAGATGAAAATACAATAGCTTGAGCTTCGGCCCATCAAATGACAATTTTGGATAGCCAATAACAATCCAAAATTATCTCATAACTCCACCATGAAAGTACTTTTGATGCCTCTCTAGGCAAGGGATACAAGGTCCAACATGTAGTTGAAGAATCAAGCCAAGAGTAGTCCTTGAAGTAGCAAGAATGGAGGGGAAGTCCAAAAAAAGAGCTTCAACCCACCAATTTACAGGTTTGGGCAGCCAATAGCATCCCACAGTCAACTCTAAATGTAACCAAGAAAGTACTTCTAATGGTCCTCTTGGTAGAAGAGATCAACCACAACATATAGATGAAGGTACAAGCAAGATTAACCCTTTTCATCTCGAGAATGATTCCAGATCCAACAAGAGTGGGCTGCCACCCTTAAATACATAGATCTGCCGCCCTTGTTTGGACAGCCACATGAAGCTTCGTTCATAGCCAATGCATGGGCACAAGAGTCACTTACTTGCCAAGTGGTGGAAGGTAGTCATGATCTTCATCTTCTTCTTGAGGTTGCATGCCTTCATGACCATGTGTGGTAGTCTACGAGCTCCATCCGTTACCATTGTGTTGTGCTCTGATCTACCCTCTTCTTGCATGAAACTTTTGGCATGAACTATGCTAATCCTCCTTTTTACTCATAGCAAAGACCTAGTCCTCATAAGTCATGTAGAACTTACATACCATGTCCTATGTTTAAGGACTTAAAACACTTGTTTTATTTTCATGATGTTACACATGGAGTTTAAGGGTTATGATCATCAAAACTTTGTTCCAACCATCACTAAGTAAAGATAAATGATTTTTACAAGTTAGAGAGGCTTCTTCTCAAGAAAACATAATGTCTTATGCTCCTGACTTATGTGACTTCAAGGAAATGGACATAGTCATTCTACACAACTTTTTGGAGAGTATAGGCATATAACAAGCATATAAAGGGGATAAGAGATGATCATGAAGCAACATTTGGCAGGTCATTGAGGCTCCTATCACTAGACTTGTGTGACTTAGACTTGTTCAAGTAAGGAAAATGCCCTAGATAAACTCTTTGGTAGGGGTTTTCAAGGTAACAAAAAAAAATAAAAATGGATGTTTTCTTATCATGGACAAAGAATCCCATGACAAGGTGGCCAAAGAGATATCTTTGGTTCAAAGGTGCTAAGCAGGCCTGTCAGAATTCGTTTGTGATCCAACCACAAAGCCCTTTGTTGCTTATAAATGATGAAACCCTTAATTGATGGAAAACTTTTGTATCTAGAACATGCCCAACCAATTGGTTGTCAAATACATCGAACAATTGAATATTTGGAAAATCTGCAATAGAGTAAGAAATATGCCCTGTGAACTAGTTATGAGATAGATTTAGGTAGACCGAGAACGTAAGATTTCAAATACCAGCAGGAATAGTATTAGATAGGTCATTATTAGATCAGTCACTCGAGAAGTGTGGAGGCTCCGGTGAACCTCCGCTTTACTTCTGCTCAAATTGTTTGTCTGTCCTTCACTCGAGAAAGGCAAGGGCGCATCATGAAGTACGTCCCGTCTGCTGGTCGATCTTTGGATGCCAGACGAGAGACGTTGTCGAGTTTGCTATGAATGTGATTCTCCATTTACTGATCTATTCAATCACTGACATCACTGTCGCATTTGTGGTCGCATCTTGTGTGGTAAATGTACACTAAACACCCTTCTTGGTATTCTTTATAATTGGCCTTTTCGCCCAACTATTACTCCATCATCGTCCAGTTTCAGCTTGGCAACAAGCAGTAGCACAAGCGGAAGCTCGACACAACTTCATCATCATCTTCCTCTTCTGTCAATACAACTCTGATACCATGTAAAAAACTAGAGAGAGAGAGAGACTAGGCAAGAAGGGTAGCAGCCATGCTCCCTATTCAATTCATTATAATCCACAGTCCACTATATGCAGACACACCAAACATATAGAAATAAGGTAACCTATATGTAACCATAGTTGAGTCATTGTGACCCGACCTTATTCAACTAAGGTAGACAACTGAACCAGACCAAGGTTCATGAGCTTGACTCTCAAGAAACCAAATCCTAATTTCTTGAGAGCTCATTCTTGTGTGTGAAAACTTTGGGTTTGCCATTCATTTTCCTTTTATCTAAACTTCTTGAACTATTTCTAGAGAGAGAGAGAGAGAGAGAGAGAGAGAGAGATTTGGTTGGTTTCAAGCTAGAGTACAAGCCAACTAAGCAAGATATAGTACCCATCAATGTCCCATAGTTGAGCTCTCAATCATCAAGGCCTACAATACATGATGGATTCTCAAAGTATATTTCATGCCTAAGGCTACTAGCCTAGGGATAGATGGATCAAGCTACCCATACTATCCAAGCCAGCCTCTCCAACATCCTTGAACCATGGTATAATTCCACCCTTCATAAAAGCTATGTCAAAAGCCAAGTGTAGAAAAGACAAATCCAAACCTAAACCAACATTGCTTGCAACCCACTATTGAACTTAAGGGAGAGCTCAAAAAAGGACTTCTAAGAATCAAGTTGCTTAAAATCTTGTTACTATATATATGAAGATGTTGCAAATCAAATACTAAAGACATTACAAGTCACCAACCAAGAAACAAGAAACTGGACAACAAAAAGAACCCCATGCCATTGCTTAACTCTCTAAAAGAAATGAATCCAAAAAGGACATCACCCATACTACTGGTAGAGATCAAATGAGCTACCAATAGCTTGCACCTCTCTTGGGGGAAGCCAAATAATGAACTACTATTTTGAATCCAGTCATGGATCCACCATTGCACTCATCCATGAGAATCGTTAAACCAAATGGATCCACCCTTAGTACTTCCAATAAAAAGTGAAACTAGAGAAGTTGCAACTCTCAAAACTAGGACTCTCACATTCTTTTCAACTATGCAAACCAACAATGGATTTAACAAAATTGGACTTACAAGGTCATTTGGAGAATCAAATTGATTATGTGAATCTAAAAAAAAAAATTTGAAACAAGAAAGTAGATCTACTTTCCACAAATTGAGACCAATGTGGTACCAATATAGAAAGAGGAACAACACTAAGCCATGATGGGTCCCCAAGTGTCAGGGCGCATGATAGTGCAAATTGGTGGCTAAGTGTCAATTAAGGATGATGGTAGTGGTGCAATAATGAAAGGTGGTAGTGTATTCAAGGGAAGTGATGAAAGGACTTCAAGGCACCGTGTGCAAAATGGATATATAAGGAGCAAAGAGGAAGTAATGAGAGTTATATATGAGAATTATGTTTCTCATATATATGAGGGTTATAAAAGGGATATATATAAGAATTCTATTTCTATCATTATTCTCCATGATTTTCCATTTAGATATGTTCTATTCGATATGATATGAGTGATGCACTTGCAATAGTTGCATATCTTTTTGTTGAGTCTAAGTACGTTACTCGTATGTTAGGACTTTATATAGTCCTGCAAAGTTTGGTGTAGTCCAATCACACTTCACAGACTTGGACTCTCACATGATGACAATCATACTATTATTTCTCATGCACATAGCTTTGCATGTGCACGTACTCTTTAGGGTCCACTAGAGGACATCTAACATGTGCTTATCATAGATGATTTTAGTGGCTATATGTTGCAAAATAGCTATACTTTTTTTTTCATATTTTTTTTTCAAAACTTGAGTAGGTTGAGTTAAAACTCCAAAATTTTTTATTCGCCAACATTTCTAAGGTATATTGAGTTTTTGAAGCCTCTTTCACCATTCATGTGAACCAAATATTGAAAGAAATATATTAAATTTGCCACATTATTTATAAGTTATAGGATATATATAGAAACATTTGCCACATGTACATATGTACTCATACACATAGTACATACATAGACACATGTTAGATACTACTTATCCTTGCTCCTTCTTTACATACTCATACACATGACACACACATACACAATACTCAACATTACATCTACTCTTGTATTCATACATACATATACACAATTCTTAGAACCAAAAGGTTTGAGGTACTCATGGTCCAATAACTTGAACTAGTCAGATCTTTGAAGCATGCAACTTGAAAGTTGCAAAGCAAGAGAGAGATCTACCTAAACCCCATAAATGCTAAGGGACTTCCCCTCTTCATAGACTTGAGCACAAATAATGCCTCCCCTTCAATGAATGGTTTATCTAAGAGCAATGTAATTTCAAAAAGGTGCCAAGGACTCTCTCCATTTCCACATCCAAGATTTTAGCAACACACTAGGACCAATCAACAACACTCTTGGGCTCAACTTTGGCTAGCAGTGAGAGATTCTTGTGGAAAACATTAGCATATCCTAGTCAATTGTCATCAATAAAGGTGCATCTATTTTGTCCTAAATATATGTGATAGTCTCTCTTTGATGCTTAGATTTGAGATAATTGAAGTAAAATTGATATGGAGCACCTCTCAGGAGGTCCCACACACCTAACTTAGCAAGAGGAACCAAAATTCAAATGGAATGTTTGAGCTAACACACAATGATAAGTAACAATGCCAATCAAGAGGTTGGGACCCTCAAGTGGTTAGCTATATGCAACTCCTTCTCGAGTAGGGTTTTATACAAGAGGGGTTGATGCTCTAATTTTGGATGTAGATCAGGTTACATTAGAGAATGATGGAGAGAACAGAGATGTTGTTGTAGTGAGTTGGATTGCCACCATACTTTTATTTAAGTGTGAGTCGATAAGGTTTGATGTGGATATGAGATAAGTGTGCTACAATCAAAGGTTCATAGGTTGGGGATAATAGAAAAATGGCGATTATGTGCTAGGCACTGCATTAGGAAGCATGTATGCTAAGTGTGCTATGCTTGTAAAAGTGCAAGAAGTGTTCAAAAAAAGCTTATAGCACCACATGTAAAGTCTTGGATTGTCCTAATTTCTCGATATCTGGACATGGACATCATGATAAAGCTTTGAAATGCTCTGGGCACATCCAAGATGAAGGTCTCTCTCTAAAATTGAATGGCTCTTGTATAGGTTTACACACTTACATGTGTCTAGGTCAATGAGTCAATGAACATAAACACACATTGTCTAAATTAGTGCTCAAAAGCGGGAAATGCAAGGGGAGATAGATAGATATGAGAGATAAGTATTTGAATGAATGAATATAAACACTTGTTGTCTAAATTAATGTTCAGGTAGCATGGAAAATGCAAGGGAAGATAGAGGAAGAGAAAGATAGATCTAGAAAAGTGTGTATATTGAACTTTCCAGTGTGTGTGTGTGTGTGTGTGAGAAGTGAGCTACCCATTCTTGCAAGTTGTAATGGTGGCCCTAAGGCTATTGAGCATGAAAAACCAAGATAGTGTGCAACATGAAAATTAGGTGCTCCTCTGCGCTTCTCCAATCTTTGGAAGAATCTTGGCAAAGATTCATTGATCAGCTGCCACCCCAATGATAAGCTCCAACAACATCATCCTAAAGCTAACAACATCAAGTTCAAAGATCCCTCACAACGGTGGGACAATCGCAACAGCAAGGTTAGTTTGTCCCAATATATTTTATTATAAGTCATGATGTATTCCACATCTGCAAAACATGAAATATTGTGAGCTCTCATAGGGATATGGCTTTCTCTTTCGCCCCTCTTTAACCACCGGCCAATGCAAGGTCTCCTGTTTTCAAGCACAAAGTGATAGTAGATGCCTTGTGGTGGGATTGTCGGTACAATCCAACCTAGATTTTTGAAGAGGTCAACAAATTTGAATCAATGTCTACACTTAAATTGAGTGAAGGGGAGCTGCAATAGGAAAAGGAGCTGTCTTTCCAAAGGAGACTACTCATGTTGTGGGACTGAGGAAGGCTTGTGCAAAGTAAAAGGATCTATTCATGGGCACAAGGCTACATGAGGACATTTGCAAACGGGGGTTTCTTGAAAGAAGCCCCTATGTTGCAAGCACTTTAATAACTATGTATGCTAAATGTGATGCTCTTGCAAAAGCACAACAAGTTCTTGACAAATATATTGTTCATGATGGATTCTCTTGGACTACACTGATTGTTGCAAGAAATGCACAAAATGGTCACAAGTGATGAAGCTCTAAAATTCTTTGATAAGATGTGACATTACCTTTCTCCATCTCAAAGCCAACATGGGCCCGTAAATAGCATGACTGGCACACATAGGGGGAGTCGGGACTTATGCATGTGTTTATCCACAACCCACTACATGGGTGCCATAATATCATCTTGCTTCATCATGATTCATAACAAATACCCCCTCTCTCTATATGATAATCAACCCATACACTCCCTCTCTCAAAATTAAAAAACACGAATTAAAAGCTCTCTCTCTCTCTCACAAACATATACAAACACACACACACCCCTCTCTTCTTCCTTTTTTTTTTCTTTTTGCATAAAGTCGTTGTCAAAGAGATCGTGCAAGAGCTACAAAACACGGGGTTCAAGATACAGCAAGAAAAGAGGCTAACAAGAAGATCTCAATTTTTGATACCAAAGAACACTATATTGGTTATCAAGTTCATAGAGTTACAACAAAGATACTGTCAACAAACAAATTTTGTTTAAGTTCTTGTGCATGTAACTTTAGGCTTTACTTCAAGGCTTTTAAGCTGCTACAAGTCTTCAGCATTGTAGTATACGTGACATCGGCTGGGGTATTCCATCCACCTCATCTACTCAAAACAGTCCAGTGCTTCCTTACCAAGTTCGTACCCCATACAGAATTGTCCACAATCATGAATATCATCTGAATAATAAATGAGCATTTACATACATTCCTGGAGACCTGCTGTGATGAGCACAGGCTCTAAACTATTTTACACGTGATCTCTATCTTCATCATTCAAAATTTCTTCCATTGCAATGCTGATCATCTGTTCTTCAACTTGCGTTGCTTAGCTCGGGCTCTTACCCTTTCTCTCCTCTCTTCTTCATCAATCAAAGCTAGCTCACATTCATCTTCTTCCCTTTCACACTTCGAATTCTGTGTAGCACGCATACATGGATACCAAATTTTCCTGTTCAGCCTTGTCGAGATGCAACTGCTTGTCGCAGGCTTGCACTTATGCTAACCATGCAGAAATCCACAGCAAATCAGAGGCCTGCACGATCCAAGTGCATCCACCTGAAGGTTTAATACCTTTCTTTCATGCGAAATGTCACTGAGAAAGTGAACTTCGTCGAGCACAACGGCGACCACATTCTGCAATCGACTCCCATCCTCTTGAATTCCAACACTGCTCATCTTGGTGCCCTCCTCATTACTCTTGCGCCTTCTGCTCACTTCCAATCAAAAGCAACCAGTCGATGCCTCTCCAACATGTGTTGCACGGTAGATTCCCCCTTCGTATCCTGCACACGAGTGCAGCCGAATGTAATGCCCATGTTGCAGGCCGATCAGGGTAAGGCAAGAGGAGTAGCAGGTATCATGGACACAGAATCTTCAAAATGACGGTATTAAGCAGACTCTATGACCCTGTTTTGGCTGCACATTTGTTATCACCGATTGGTCCACCAGAGTTCTCAATTCCTGCATCACGCATGTGTGGCCCTTCTTCCCAGAGCCTTCTGCTCCAATGTCTTTAAGCCCTACGTGACCTTCCTTAGCACTAAGCCCTCTGCTCCGATGTCATCAAGTACTGTTTCAAATGTAAGCCTTTGAAGTACCAAGAGACAACGTGATACAACGGAGGGCGGATTGCTTGCTAGTATAAATTGGTACAAGACAGTTGACCCAGTTAAGGTTCTGCTTAAGTTCTCCTTGTTCTTATGATTCGAGATACATTAGACCAAATGCCTCTACATTCTGGGCATGGAATCAATCATAAACCTCATCAGGCGAGCATGAAGAAGAGGCCAACTACTCCCTGTTGTTACATACATGAGCAGAGCCAATAACCTCTGAGGGAGGGAGGGACAAAGATTCCCTGTTGTTACATAGGTAGGCAGAGCCAATAACCTCCGACGGAGCGAGGGATAGGGAGGGGAGAAAGATACCGAGAGAGAAAGGAAGGGCTCCCGAAGCAGAAATAGAAGAACCCCAAAAGAAGATTGACCGATTCTCCTAATCCTGCCAAGGCGGCTACTGACCAGTCCCCTCTCTTTTCGTTCCGAAAGCGTCCTTCTTTCTCCTAACTTTTCTGCAAGCCCGCCATTGATAGCATTTAAAAAATATTTCTCTTTTCTTAGCTTTTTCCCTCATTCCGGCCCTTGTATAAAGGTCTGACATGAGCATATAAGCTGAGGCATCATGTGAGTTCAATGAGACAATTTTGTCAAAGCATTGCTGTGCTAGCAATATGTCACCATGCCTTTTGCATTAATTTAACATTGACATCCAAGCAACAAGATTATTTGCAAGAGGCATATCTTGCAGCAACTCTGCTTCCTCCTTTAAATGTCCTTCTTGAAGCATATCTTTTTCCTCAACCCTGAAGTTCCTGGTTTTTGACCTTCATACCGAGATGTATAGCATGTGGTGATCTTAAAGACTGTCATTGCACATAGAGCTAGAACAAATAGCATTAGGACAAAGGTCCTTTGGCATCAGTTTTTCATATTTTTCTAATACACACACATCATGCATCCAAACAAAATCATACACATGCACTAAGGGAATATGTACACTGGATGCGGATTATCAAAATGCGTCACACAAACAATGAATCACACGCAGAAATTAACACAAATGCACAACAAAAGAAATGGAGGTGTATACGACTCGGATGCGCAGCAACACGACATCCACCCCCTCTAAACCTGCGCATCCTCCGGATGTGCCAACTAACCAGGGTCATTCAACTCCACAAACAGGTCGAGTCCATCTTCTGATTCTAGTAGACCTGTTTCTCCATCGGCTTCATCATCTATGTTTTCTGTCTCTTCTGCTTGTCTTTCTCCTACCTGCTCTTCTTCTGTCAATGCTTCAAGTGCATATTCTTCATCTTCTCTTTTCTTGAAAATCTTGACTCGTTTTCCAGCAATAGGCACCCTCAATACTGTTCCATCTAATTCAGCCAGCTCATAGGTACCATTGTCAAAAACCTGTTTCACTTCATACGGTCCAAACCATCTTTGAACCATTTTTCTCATGCTACTATGCTGATTTTCTAAACTACTGTCATAGACTAGAACCCAATCTCCTTCTTTTATGGCTCTAGGCCTCAAGCGATGCCTTAAATCAAACCTGTCCTTATTTCTGAGACGGGCTGCCTTCAAACGATCAATGGCTAGCTGCACATCTTCTGTCCTTCTCTCTAGTTGACGAATCCGAAGGGCTAACAACTCTTCCCTTGATAAATTCTCATGCCACGGAAGAACACTCCAAGTGAGAGCACAAATTTCAGTAGGCATGACAAGTTTTTGCCCATACATCAACTCCGTAGGCATGTATCCAGTAGTCACACTATGTGTAGAGCGATCAGCCCACAATGCAAAAGGTAGTAATCTCGGCCAATCTCCAATCCGACCTCTACAAGCTTTTGCCAATGCTTTAACTATTGGCGGATGTCCTCTTTCACTTTTGCCATTTCCCTCTGGATTATAGGCAGTAGTAAGAGCCAATTTAATCCCAAGCCGTGAGAAGAATTCTCTAGCTTCATCAGCATCTAGCTCTCCACGATCAGCTGTAATCTTGCCTATACATCCATACCTGCAAAATATTTCTTCCAACAAGAATTTACATACTGTAGTGGTGGTCTTCGTCCGCAACGGTCTACCTTCAACATAGTTTCTAAGATCCTCCCTAGCCAAGACAAGATATCTCATCTGCCAAAGTCCCACTGGCAAAGTAACCAAGTCTACCACCCACTTGTAATGCATACATAGTGGATAAGTCGGATGCAACTCATCACGATGTCGCACTAAAGAGTAAAGCTAGCAGTCCCTGCAAGTCTCCACAAAGTGAGAAACATCTTTATACATCCCTTTCCACCAGTATCTTTCTTTGATTTTCTTATAGGTAGCCCACACACCTCTATGTCCAGCCCATGAGCTCTCATGAAACTCTCGCATAATCTGTATTTGCATCGCTACATCACAAACTACTCTCAAGGGCAAGCCTCCTCTCTTTCTTGGATGCTTCCAAAGAAAACCATCTTTCAAGAAATACCCATAAGCCTTCCTTCTGATTTTCTTGAATTCATTATCTGTCCAATCAGCTCTTCGAGTCAATGAACTTAGATACTGTCCAATTTGCAGCCACTCATCAACATAAAGTTCTTCAATAAAGGCTTCAATAGTAGATACATGACAATCATGAACAAGGACAGAAGCAGCAAACTCTGTCTCATCATCTTCTGCAAGCATTGACTCCTCATCCTCATATCTCGCTCTAGAAAGCATGTCAGCAACTGGGTTATCTTTCCCTGCTATGTGTCGAAATTCTGGATTCAATGATTTGATATAGGCAATCCACCGAAGCATCGCTATATCTGGAGTTGAGCAACTAGTAATCATGCCAAGCAAAGGCAAACAATCTGTTTCCACAATAACTGAAGCTCCAATAAAATATCCTTTGTCACACTTCAGTGCAGTGACTACTCCCCACAACTCTCTTTTAATCTGCGGATATCTCCTTTGTCGCTCATTAAGAACTTTAGCTCCAAAGCGGATAGCATACCTATTTCCATCAGCATCATACTGTCCCACAGCCCAACCTATGCCAATAGGGCTAGTATCAACTGTCAACATGATCGGCCGTCCACACTGATAATCCGCCTTGCGTAGAGTAGGAGCTGATTGCAACAGCTTCTTGAGCTTACGCATGGCTTTTGAATGCTTCTCATCCCAATGAAATTTCTGTCCCTTTCGAAGCAGCTGATAGAGAACATCTGCAATATGAGCAAAATGAGGAATCCAAATCATGTAAAATACACAAGCTCCCACAAATCTCCGCACCTCTGAAGTAGTCGAGCAATACTCTGCAATCCTGTTTATGGCATCCACCTTTGCAGGAGAAGGCTTTCTGCCATAATATCCAACCATATGCCCAACTATGATGACTTCATTAACAGCAAAGACAGATTTCAGCCCTGAAAGTGTCAAATTTACCTCCTCTAATCGTGTCAATATTTGCTCACAAGCAATCAAGTGGTCAGCCACAAACTATCTACATCCACGCAAATCAAGACTTTCATTCTTTTCTTCTTCTGCACAACCCTTAATAGGCACATCATCTAGAAAAGGCATGGTATACTGCGGAATATAGTCTCGAAGAACTCTATGCATAGCATTCATCATATGAGAAACTGAGTTTGTAGCACCTTGTGGCAAGGTACACATCCTCACAAGACCAATAGGTGTTCGCATAGTAGTAATATCCCTGCTTTCCAAGGCAAGCTGAAACTGATCATAACCTGAATACAAGTCTCCTAGAGAATAGATGGCTCGTCCTGCAAAAGCCTCAGCAAATTCATCCACAACTGGACCTGTTCCCACATTCCTGATTGTCACTTTGTTCACGGGCTCCATATCCTGAATAAATCTCAAAGTACCATTCTTCTTTGGTACAGCAAACCACCTGTTAGAATAAGGTGCAGAAGAGGGTTCCAAAATCCCCATTTTAATCTTCTCATTCAGCAACTCTATCAGCTTTGGCAAGTGTGCTTTAGGCACAGGTTTAGGATGTATATTCCATGGTACATGAGGAATAGTGAAGATGACCATAGGTGCAACCAATTCGGGGCTAATGCAGCCAATTTCATGTGGAAAGAAAGCAAATGCCTTACCATGACGTCCAAGCATCTCTCTAAAACATTATTTTTCCACTGGAAGCAAAAAATCATCATTTACAATCTTCAATTCTGCAAGAGTTTCAGCTGTAAACTTATGTCCAATATTTGGAGGATCCCTCAACATAGGCTGCTTCATAGCTTTTTCAATCTGCTCATCACTATCAGAAGGAAGCGGGCCTGCAACCGGCTTAACCTTCTTATCAACTGTTTTATATTTTGTGTCAACCTTGGCATCATTCAAGCACTCTTTTCTTTGCTGCAATTTCTGCAAATTTTCAGCATCTTTCAATTCTGTTGGCTGAAAAATTTTAGCCTTTAGCTCTATGGACTGCATGGGTGCAGCCTGAAACTCTGTATGCAGAAATTTTTCTGCATTCAACTCTGTTGGCTGAATGAATTCAGCCCTCGGCTCTATGGACTGCATAGATGCATCCTGAAACTCTGTATGCAGAAATTTTTCTGCATTCAACTCTGTTGGCTGAATGGATTCAGCCCTCTGCAATTCTATTAACTGATCAAGATCAGCCATAAATTCAGTTTGCTGAGTTTTCTCAGCCTCCAACTCTGTTTGCAGCATAAAACGAGAAATTTCCTGAAACATATCCAAGGTTTGCACAGGTATGATCTTTGAACCCTTGCATACATTAGTTTTCAGCATTGCTCTCATCTCAAACAATGTATCTGCATAAGACATCCCTTCATACAATCCATCTACATGCTCTTCTGCTTGCAAAATACCTGCATTCTTCAACTCTTTCTCCTTACGACCAATGTACTGCCTGGCAGCTCTAGGCAAATCTGAAATTTTCTGATAACTTACTGAACTATCTGAAGTAAACCCAACAAAGTTATTGGAGAAAGACTGGCTGCCAGGAGGACAGATCTCCTCTTTTCTCCGCTCCGTACCACTGGCGTCTCGCAAGACAGCGGTACCTAATGAAAATCCAACTCCTTCGCAGGTAGTGGTGCCTCACGCAAGGAGTCCCTGTTTCTCGGATGATTTACCCCAACAGTCATAAACTGAACAGCTCGCATACCATCTTTACTGCGTATCCGCGCATAAGCTGATCCGTCATCCATCACTTTTGTTTCCATTCTTGCTTCTGTAATGAAAGGCTGTCCAAGAATAATCGGATAAGAGCATGAATCCTGAACAAAGCAATGATAATCCTCTTCAACATTACCAATAGAAATTCTGATACTCGGACAAGCAGCATACATATCACCAGAAGTATTATTGGCGGCTCTCATGCGCCAGCCATGCTCTGCATCCATAGGCCACTTGCCACTCTCATAAACACCTCGAGCAATAAGATTAATCTCAGAACCATGATCAACTAAAGCGATCAAGGGAATTTGTTTCTCTCCAATCCTTACCACTGTCTCAGTGGTTGCTCTAGCCCAATGACTTCGTGAAAAATGGCTGCAAGGAATGAGAATAGGGGTCTCATCATCTTCATACTGCATAGGCTGCACTATTTTCTCCAATTGCGGATTAACAGAAGCATTCTCAACCATCACTGCATCATCATGCTCTTCCCCAAGAGCTCCATGCCACAATCCCTGTAAAGTAGGTCCTTCCATCGCATGTCGTTTCCTCCGCAAAAGATCCTGCATCTGATCCTGTATTTCTCTTCTAGCAATCCCAAGAGCCTCTCCAACAGTAAAAGTGACTTCACTATTCAAAATTCTTTCATGAAAAATCTTACTCATATCCGTTTGCATATCAAGGTCTGACAAGAGCTTGAATCCTGGCTCTTTTCTTGGTTGCCTCTTTTCTTTTTGCTTGTCTCCCATTGGTTGATCAGAACCTGTTTGAGCTGGAGAATTTGACATAGGTGGAGCTGTAACAGGTGGTGAAACAAAGTCACCCCCTCTAGTCTTTTTGGAGGAGCTAGGACCCTCCTCATCTCTTCTTCTCTTTTCCTCAACCATGGCATCTAAACCCTGTGTTTTAGCCATATAAGCAAAAATAGAATACCTGTCAACAGGAGAATCCCATCCTGTTTCTCCTCGGATGCTAGAGCCCACACAAGTCATAGTAGAAGTTTGAACTTTCCCTCTTCTCTGTAAAATATTACACGGCGCAGCGAACAGAATCTGAGAAAGAGATAGAGAGTACACAACAGATAAGAGGAGAATCAGTAAATTCTTTAACTCCAAACAACTGATACAAAGATGGCTCTGTCCACCCGTGCGCTTCCACTGTGTGAAGCTTAGATGGCGATCTAGACAGAAGATAGGTGAAGAGCTTAAGGCTAGCTGGAACAACAACTCTGACTGGGTGAAAGATAAGTGTAAGATGGCTGCGAAGGGGTTTAGCTTTTATAGCCCGCGAAGGTCGTTAGGTCGGCCTGCTGACCGACCTACCATATGAGCCTCCACTAGTCGGCCAGGGAATATTCCAGGGAATATTCCCTTTACCATCGGGCCGGGGGCGCTGCCCCCGGACCCCCGCCAGGGGGGCCGCTGGCCCCCCTGGGACCCCCCAGCCAGGGGCCGCTTCCGCGGCCCCCGGACCCCACAATAGGGGCCCCTTTTAACTCCCTTACCACGCAACTCAATGCAATGTGCCTCGAGTTGCTACCAGCTTAACCACTCCGTCTAACCCAAAGATTAGACCCACAACAGTCACCTTTTTGCCATCCGGTCACATAGACCTCATCTGATATACAAGTCAGGACTCAACCAATGTCCGGGCTCACATTTGGCTTCTCCTCATAATGGGGGCCTTACAACTTTGAGCACCATGGATCATTGGTAGCACCTAATGAGGGTGGGGCATTGATCATATCTAACATTCTCACTATCTCCAAGGCAGAAGACCATAAAGCAGAGTCTCCATCAGATTTCTGCTCAAGCTGGACTCCAAAAGCTGAAGCATCTCCTCTAACACTCACATAAGCTGATCGCGCAACCATATCATCAACAAGCTTCTTCATACCTCCCTTACCGAAGTTCGTGTCAAGAGGAGCACCAGTCTCTGTCAGCCATATCTTCCCATCTTGTCCCCAGAACACTACATTCTTCTTACGTGCTTCCTGAAAAGCATCACAATCTCTGCAGTGTTGGTGCTCTGTACTATCACACCAAATACATCGTCGCCCTTTTCTTTGACCAGTTGGAAAAGCAGTCACTGGAGCAGGTGCTACAGCAGGTACTGACATAAGTTGCTCCTTTAACTTACCAACTTCAGCTTTGACTGCTTCAATTGTCAAATCCGCCAAGCCTTTAATAACATCATCTACAGATAAGGGCACTGGAGCAGCAGAAACTGGTGGATTCACAGCAGGAGGAGTAGGCTTAGGCAAAGAAGTTGCAGCAGGGGTAGAAGAAGAAGTCTCCAAGGATTTTTCAGGAACTGATCCTGTATTTCGATGCAATCTTACTCTCCTGCGCTGCTTCTTAACAAGAGCATTCACATCATCAATGACATGTCTCCACTCAGTCTTTAAACCTGAATCGGTAGCTTGATCTTCCAAAAGATCATCCAACTTTTCCTGTAAATCAGCATCTGCAGCTTGCAAAAATAACTCCACTTTCTGCATCTCCAAAGCTTGCTGTTCAGTCCCATCCAACTGATCATAACGGCTTTCAAACTCTCGCAGAAGAGTGGTAACAGAAAGTCCCTTATTAGGCATAGAAACCCATGCTAAAAAATTCCTACGATTCATAAGACCTGTATCCTCCAGGAAATATTCATCTTTTAATGCCTTTTTAAATTCAGCCCAACCTGCATGTGCTTCTTGAATTTCTGCAATTCGACCTTCAAGAGCTCGAACCACGATCCGGAAGAAGTAGCGGCTCCAAACTTCTTGAGAAACCCCAAAAAACTTCATCTTTTCTTCATACAAATGCAGGTAAGTTGACACTTGCTGGCCATTAAACTGCTTCATCTCCTGTTGGATAGCTTTCAAAGCATTCATAGCATCACTGTCTCGTTTTGCATGAGCTTGTTGCTGCATATACATGGTAAATGACTGAAACAGGTTCTTCATAACATTATCATCTATCATCTCTTCTTGCGAGTCTCCCATCTTGCTGATGACGCAGCACTTTCACGTCGGGTTCACCAGAAATGTCAAAGAGATCGTGCAAGAGCTACAAAACACGGGGTTCAAGATACAGCAAGAAAAGAGGCTAACAAGAAGATCTCAATTTTTGATACCAAAGAACACTATATTGGTTATCAAGTTCATAGAGTTACAACAAAGATACTGTCAACAAACAAATTTTGTTTAAGTTCTTGTGCATGTAACTTTAGGCTTTACTTCAAGGCTTTTAAGCTGCTACAAGTCTTCAGCATTGTAGTATACGTGACATCGGCTGGGGTATTCCATCCACCTCATCTACTCAAAACAGTCCAGTGCTTCCTTACCAAGTTCGTACCCCATACAGAATTGTCCACAATCATGAATATCATCTGAATAATAAATGAGCATTTACATACATTCCTGGAGACCTGCTGTGATGAGCACAGGCTCTAAACTATTTTACACGTGATCTCTATCTTCATCATTCAAAATTTCTTCCATTGCAATGCTGATCATCTGTTCTTCAACTTGCGTTGCTTAGCTCGGGCTCTTACCCTTTCTCTCCTCTCTTCTTCATCAATCAAAGCTAGCTCACATTCATCTTCTTCCCTTTCACACTTCGAATTCTGTGTAGCACGCATACATGGATACCAGATTTTCCTGTTCAGCCTTGTCGAGATGCAACTGCTTGTCGCAGGCTTGCACTTATGCTAACCATGCAGAAATCCACAGCAAATCAGAGGCCTGCACGATCCAAGTGCATCCACCTGAAGGTTTAATACATTTCTTTCATGCGAAATGTCACTGAGAAAGTGAACTTTGTCGAGCACAACGGCGACCACATTCTGCAATCGACTCCCATCCTCTTGAATTCCAACACTGCTCATCTTGGTGCCCTCCTCATTACTCTTGCGTCTTCTGCTCACTTCCAATCAAAAGCAACCAGTCGATGCCTCTCCAACATGTGTTGCGCGTTAGATTCCCCCTTCGTATCCTGCACACGAGTGCAGCCGAATGTAATGCCCATGTTGCAGGCCGATCAGGGTAAGGCAAGAGGAGTAGCAGGTATCATGGACACAGAATCTTCAAAATGACAGTATTAAGCAGACTCTATGACCCTGTTTTGGCTGCACATTTGTTATCACCGATTGGTCCACCAGAGTTCTCAATTCCTGCATCACGCATGTGTGGCCCTTCTTCCCAGAGCCTTCTGCTCCAATGTCTTTAAGCCCTACGTGACCTTCCTTAGCACTAAGCCCTCTGCTCCGATGTCATCAAGTACTGTTTCAAATGTAAGCCTTTGAAGTACCAAGAGACAACGTGATACAACGGAGGGCGGATTGCTTGCTAGTATAAATTGGTACAAGACAGTTGACCCAGTTAAGGTTCTGCTTAAGTTCTCCTTGTTCTTATGATTCGAGATACATTAGACCAAATGCCTCTACATTCTGGGCATAGAGTCAATCATAAACCTCATCAGGCGAGCATGAAGAAGAGGCCAACTACTCCCTGTTGTTACATACATGAGCAGAGCCAATAACCTCTGAGGGAGGGAGGGACAAAGATTCCCTGTTGTTACATAGGTAGGCAGAGCCAATAACCTCCGACGGAGCGAGGGACAGGGAGGGGAGAAAGATACTGAGAGAGAAAGGAAGGGCTCCCGAAGCAGAAACAGAAGAACCCCAAAAGAAGATTGACCGATTCTCCTAATCCTGCCAAGGCGGCTACTGACCAGTCCCCTCTCTTTTCGTTCCGAAAGCGTCCTTCTTTCTCCTGACTTTTCTGCAAGCCCGCCATTGATAGCATTTCAAAAATATCCCTCTTTTCTTAGCTTTTTCCCTCATTCCGGCCCTTGTATAAAGGTCTGACATGAGCATATAAGCTGAGGCATCATGTGAGTTCAATGAGACAATTTTGTCAAAGCATTGCTGTGCTAGCAATATGTCACCATGCCTTTTGCATTAATTTAACATTGACATCCAAGCAACAAGATTATTTGCAAGAGGCATATCTTGCAGCAACTCTGCTTACTCCTTTAAATGTCCTTCTTGAAGCATATCTTTTTCCTCAACCCTGAAGTTCCTGGTTTTTGACCTTCATACCGAGATGTATAGCATGTGGTGATCTTAAAGACTGTCATTGCACATAGAGCTAGAACAAATAGCATCAGGACAAAGGTCCTTTGGCATCAGTTTTTCATATTTTTCTAATACACACACATCATGCATCCAAACAAAATCATACACATGCACTAAGGGAATATGTACACTGGATGCGGATTATCAAAATGCGTCACACAAACAATGAATCACATGCAGAAATTAACACAAATGCACAACAAAAGAAATGGAGGTGTATACGACTCGGATGCGCAGCAACACGACATCGTCCCCCCTTTTAACAAAATCAATGTCTCTCTCTCTCTCTCTGCCCAGTCATGCATTACTTTTGATGTGTTGGTGGTCTTCACACTGACTCGGTATTCACCATGTTGTTTTCTCAAGATTGGAAATATATCATCTTCGGATCTACCCTCCCTATTCTTTTCGAATTGTCCTCTTTTCAGATCTAGACTGAGATCCATGGACAATCGGCTTTGCTTGTAATACTAAGGAATACTCCCAAGCTTTGACATTCTAGCAGGACCCAATCTATATTAGTTGAGAAGAGACAACTTAAGAGAAATTCATTGTAAGGTATAACACTCATTCCTTGCTAAAGTATCTCTGATCACTTGTAAATTCTAAATTCAAATTTTATGCAACTCATTTTAATTGGGCTAACTGTAGTTACAAGAGTAAAGTTTATTTCAGTACAAGTTGTATTACATGTCGAAAATTTTTTCTAGGATTTCTAATCATCCTGAAGAGGTGTAGTGGGTTCTAGGTCTTCATCTTCATCTGATCTCTATATATACCCAAAGACTGCGCTTGTGTATGCACCTATCCACCATATGTTTAAAAAAAAAAAACCATTATATATTTATCTGTGGAAGATAACCTTTAGATTTTCTTCCTTTTAATCTAAAGACTTGCAAGATACAAAAAATGCAAAGGTTCCTCTCTTTGCAAATTAGCCCTACAAGCTCTCATACATGTGGGATTACAAATAAAGCTCAAGGGTCCCTGTTTTAATCCTTCTCATCGACAATAAAACCTCTTCGTCTTTTTATTTTCATATGGATGATGTGGGTGGAGGTCTTCAAGTCAAAGATCTTAAGTTGAGGGTGCACAAAAATGTATATTCCATTGGGAGGTGTCCTTCGAGAGGCTTCTTGTTCAGAAGGAGCGACTGCCATTACCCTTGGTTCATGGAGTACAACGATTTTTTCCAATATCAGACTAAGGATTTATGAAATCCCTCATAGTGCTCTACCACAGTCATTGTACATTTTTCCTTGGATAATTTACAGTTCATGCTCTAAGACCAAACCTTAGGTAAGTCAGTGAATCGGCCCTTCCTAGAGTTTCTTCCTAGCATTTGTTTTTGGGGAAACCTCTTAGCTAATCGAGACCATCATGCCATATGACTGGATTCGTTGGGAATCCATCCACCTGCTTCTCTCTATGGAAGTTCTTAATTATCTAATTACCTACCACATTACGCGAAACATATAAAAATAGCTTCATTAATTAAAATCCTTTTATGCACAATTGTTCGTTTATGTAATTTACTCACGGACATACAATCAAAATAAACAATTTTCATTAATTATATTCCATAATGTGTGTTCTCCCATCCATTCAAGAGAAAAATTACAATTCCACATGATGCCTCATCCGGTGCATCTGCATGTCACCAAGATCAAATCTACATATAGCTAGTGTTTATAGGTGTCCCAAGTAGAACTCGGGCCATACAAGGGACCAAGTAGTTCCTAGGTGCAAAAAAGGGATTTACTAGCCGCAGCCCCCTGGCACCCTATCCACCTCCTACTTAATACAATCCCTGTTGGGAGACCTCTCGCCATCGAAGTTGGGTCCGTGCTTCCGCGGCGGTAAAAACATCCTTTCTTGGTATGGGGATTCAACACCTATCCTTGGGGGAGGTATAGGACTCCTCAAATTTTATCTATTCCAATACTTAATTCAATTAGGTTCTAATCTAGAAGATCACAAGCAAGATTGATGTCTACAAGCAGTTATGACTTCAATCAATCATACAACTTTCAAGTGATGCCTAATTCTAGTAGCAATCGACACTTGAGTTTCACATAATGAAATCTTTCCCTTGGAATTTAACTAGGAATATCTAGATTTTGGGGTCTCTAACTTCCCAGTTCTTGTACCAAGTTTCTTGGCCTTAAGTCAGTATTTCTCAAGAGATTATCTTATTTCTATTGAATTTGGATAGAACTTTTTTGAAAAGAGAAAACCTGTGGTATCGCGATTGGTAAAGGGTTGTTATTCGCGCCCGTGACTCCGTTAGTGATTCCTGTGCTCGCAACTCTAACTGTTGCTTCCACGTAAGTAGGTTCATTCGTGATTTCTACTTTTGAATTCTTTTTCTTCGGGGTCATGATGGAATAGAGATGAGAGTAGAGGTATGATAGAATAGGATAGAGTTCTTTAGTGTTTTCTCTTCTTGGATCAGAGTAGAAGAGGATGAGAGATCTTTAGTGTATCCCCTTCCTTGGGTTGAACGGAATGATGTTTCTCCGTCTCGTGGAATAGAGTCTCCTCCTTGTCGATCATCATCTCGTCCCATCAAGATTGCTCTTGCTGCTTCCTCTGGTCATCCCCAAGCCCTCAATTTATAGTTTTTCAAGGGGGGTGTAGAAGAGAGAGGACACTTGCTTTTTCTGAGTTTTTTAATGACATCATCGATGACAAAGAGAGAATGCTATATTTTAGCATTTTTGATGATATCATTGATGACATTAGAGAGGGAGCTCCATTTTTGCAGAACAAAGATAAAAATTTATGAATCTATGGGCGAGCACCGTGTGGCGCATCATCGGGGGGGGGGGGGGGGGTGCACTCCAAGGCTTACGACTAAGGTGGCCACATAGAGCAAATGCTGTATTTGAGCATTTTTTTATGACATCATTGATGACATTAGAGAGGGAGCTTCATTTTTGTAGTGCTAATATAAAAATTTACGAATCTATGGGTGAGCATCGCATAGCGCATCATCAGGCGGGCGTCACTCCAAGGCTTACGACTAAGGTGGCGCATCACTCCAAGGCTTACGACTAAGGCGGCGACCAAGGCATAGACCTTGGCATATTGGCCTTGGCATACTTGGCAAATGGGCTACGAAGGCTTTGTTGGCACCATTGGGTGTGAGTGAAAAGCTTCCACTAGCTTGTAGGAAAATCTTCCTAGGAGGTCTTCCATCCCGACAGTATCGTCACCCAAGTGCACTTAATTGCCAAGTGACTATCCACTAGCTGGCTAGTTCTTTTTTTGTTGTTCTATACTACAAACATAGTTTTAATAAGCTAGTCTTGGGGGGGTCTCCCAAGTCTTTCTTCCATGAATTGGCATGTAATACCTCATTAATTATCTTCATAATAAGATTCAGTTTCATAATTAGAGCTAGTACCTTTTTATTTTAAAATAAATGTGTGATATGAATGAATTTTCTTTGGAATGTATATACACATTAAAATAAACTAAGTAATGGAGACATTACAGTTTCACAACCAAAACATCATTTTTAGTTGCAAGAAAGTCATATTCTTCCTTCTCATCCATCATCCCATCTTCATTCTCATAGCGTGCTTGAGATAACATGTCTGGCACTGAGTTATCTCTTCCTGCAATATGCTAAAATTTAGGGTTCAAAGATTTGATGTATACAATCCACCGAAGCATAGCAATGTCTAGGTAGCACAACTAGTAATCATACCCAATACCGACAAACAATCGATCTCAATGACTACACGAGCACCCATAAAATACTCCTTATCACATTTAAGGGATTTCACAATTCCCCATAATTCTCTTTTTACCTATGGATACCTTCTCTATTGTTCGTTCAATACTTTAGCACCAAATAGAATTGCATATATTTGCTCTTCATCATCATCTTGCCCAATTGCCCATCCAATCCCAATTGGGCTTGTATCAACAGTAATAATGATAGGCTTCCCATATGAATAATCAACCTTTCTCAATGTAGGATCGGATTTCAAGAGACACTTCAAACTTTTCATTTCTTTTTTATGTTTCCTTTCCTAGTAAAAGCTCTGACCTTTCCTCAAGAGCTGATATAGAGCATTGGCTACATGTGCAAAGTGAGGAATCCATATCAAATAAAACACACATGCACCCAAGAATCTATGCACCTTAGATACATTCGTGCATACATCTTGTATTCTATCAATCCCATCTATTTTCACTGGTGATGGTCTTCACCCATAAGGCCCACAAATCTATCCAACAATCAAAACCTCTTCAACTCCAAAGATTGACTTTTGTTGACAAAGAGTTAAATGCACCTCTTCTAGATGCGTCAAAATCCTTTCACAATCAACAGTATGGTCTACAAAAAATTATCTACACCATGAGGATCCATCTCTACATTCTTTTCATCCACTACACAACCTTTGATTGGAACATCATCCAAGAAGGGCATTGTCAATTGTGGTATAAAATCCTTGAGTACCCCATTCATAGCATTTGTCATGTGTGCCACTGAGTTTCTTGTACCCTGCGGTAGAGTACATATTCGTACTAACCCCAAGGGAGTCTTCGTGGTTGTGATATCCCTACTCTCAACTACAAGCTAAAACTGATCATATCCCAAGTAAACATTACCCAAAGAATAGATCCCTCTACCTCCAAAAGCCTTTGAAAATTCATCAATCACCATAGGACCTGCATCCACATTTCTTATGGTCACTTTATTGATTGGCTACATGTCTTGAATAAATCTCAAAGCCCTATTCTTTTCGGGCACAATAAACCAACTATTTGAGTACGGTACTGATGAGGGCTCCAAGATCTTCATAGAAATATTTTGATTTAGCAAATCCATTAGCTTTGGCAAGTAAGCTTTAGGTACTACTAGGATAGACCTCGAGTTCCATGGTATATGTGGCACAGTAAATATTACCATAGAAGAGACAACATTCGAATCCACACAACCTATTTCAGCTAGCTAAAATGTAAATGCTTTCCCATGCCTAGCCAACATCTGCATAAAATGGTCTCTTTCAATAGGAAAAAGAGACCCTTCTGCACCAATTTTCAATTCTTATAATGTTTCAGCTATAAAGTGATGGCCTATATCCTTAGGATCCCATAAATGTGGTTGCCTTGACACTTTCTCATACAGACCCTCATTGTCTAGTTGAAGTGGCAAAGAAATTGGTTTCACCTTTTTATCAACCGTCTTATACTTTGTGTCCACAATTTCTTTAGGCCATTGTAATCCTTCCTGCTAAGCAAACAATGCTATAACATCATATGTGTCCAAAGAACATATAGACAACACTCTATTGTCAGCCTCATTTTCTACATGTATAGTTGTTGAAATTTCACCCATAGTGTTAGTAATATTCAGCCCATAAAAGAGGTGTGAAATGCCTTCATTTCCAACTAAAAACCCCAATGCTTTCAGTTCCTTAGTAGCCCATTTCATAGATATGCATTCAGCCTTGCACATAGCTTCCATAGGCTTAAACCAACACGAACTATTTGTTGTAAACTGAGAATAACCACTAGTAAATACATGCTTCATTCCATCAAGAGGCGAGTACATCCTCTAAACAACTCTACTATAGCCCCACACTACAATAGTGCTCAATGAAATTCTGGGTCTTTGAATTCCCTTGCATCTAGATGCAAAGGAGAATCTCAAAGAGTATCCCAATTCCTAGGATGATTAACAAAAATGGTAAGAAATTGGACAACTTTCCTCCCATCCTTGCTTCTAACTCTTGCATAAGCAGAATCATCATCACGTATCTTTGTTTCCATATATACTCTTGTAATATAGGCCTGTCCCAAAATCACTGCATATGATGAACTATCTTGCACAAAGAAGCATTGCTCTTCTTGTACATCACCAATCATCACTTTTACATTAGGACATGCAACATAGAGCTTTCTTGAAGAATTATTTGTAGCCCTCATATGCCAACCACAGTATCCATAGGCCATGCACCATTCTCATACAATCCATGCTCAATGACATTAATCTCAGACATGTGGTCAGGTGTAAAGCAACAGAAGGAGTTTCATGCTCCCCTATTTTCACTACCATTTTAGTGATAGCCCTTGCTTGCTCATTTCTTGTGTAATGACTCTAATGAATAAATTCTGGAGTCTCTTCCCCATATTGTTGCACCCGCCTTACTTCACCATACATATTGCTAAAAGACAATGCATTTTCAGTAACTTTCTTCTCTTTTTTACTTGTTGTCCACCACTGATTAGCAGCATCCGCTATAGATAAAACCAACACTTACATCATGCTCATATTGAGCTTGAATGCCCAACAAACCAATTTCCTCTTCAAATTGTAACAATGCACTAGTGGTATCACCATGAAACTGATGCTTCCTCTTAATTATGTCAATGAGTTCATCATGAAATTCTCGCTTGGCGATGCCAAGAACCTCTTCCAAGGTGAATTCCACCCGACTATTTAAAATATTCTCTTCAAGAACCTTCTTAAGATCCTTCACTGTCTCAATATTAGATCACTATAGCTTATATCCCGACTACTTGCCTTTCTTTTTTCCCTCTTGTTTGTTATCATGGTTTTACTCCCGCCAAACCTCCCATAAATGCTCGGGAGGTGGTTGATTCGCAACTTTAGGTTGATCCACACTCTTGTCACTCTCTTAGATGTCTCTACATGATCTTCATCACTCTTTTTTTTCTCTTCCACAAGTACATTAGTGTGTTTTGTACCTTTGCTAAATACGCATACACTGAATATACATCTACCAATTATTCCCATCCAATTATGTCATGAATGTCTTGACTTGCACGATACATTTCACTATCAATAACTTTCCTCTTTTCAGATGAATTCAAAGCATGTGTCCATATGGAAACCTTCATTGGTCATGCATTCTATCCAACTGTAGACCAAAAGTAGAAGCATGTACAAATGCATAAGCATTTTGGATAGCCAAGTCTTCCAACAACTTTTCCATACCTCCCTTTCCAAAATTCAAAGCAAGATGAAATCTCGTTTCTTGTGCATGGATCTTGCCATATTTCCAAAAGACGAGTTGTCGTGCCAAGGCCTCTTGATAAGTAGCACAATCCTTCCTTTCATGCTACAAACTATCACACCACATATATCTTTTCCTTAGTTTAGGGGCTACTGCCCCTCCCCTTTGCTCTTGTCATTTCTCATCCAATTTTGCGACCTTTAATTGAAGATCCCACATACCTTTAACCAATTTATCCAATACATCTTCCCTAATAGTGGGAACAATAGGTGCAACCATAGGGTTAGCAACACAATTGGATGGCTTACTAGATACATCAACTATTTTGCCCATAATAGTGGACAAGATAGATACATGCAATCTTTTTCTCCTTCTATGATTTTTCACCAATGCATAAATAGCTTCCTTAATATACCTCCACTTTGTTTTAAGCCTTGTCTATGTAGTCTGATCCTCTAAAAAATCATCAAGCTTCTCTTGAAGCTTAGGATTTGTTGCTTGTGGAAATAATTCAATTTTTTGACTTGTAAGAGCTTGTTGTTTTGCAAGATCTAAATGCTTAAATCGACTTTCAAATTATCTTAATAACTTTGTAGCCACAAGACCCTTATTGGATTTTAGAACCCTCTCCTGGAAAGTCTTGCGGGTAATCAAACTAGTGTCTTCAATGTAAAAATCTTTCCTGAATGTCTTCTTGAAAGCTATCTAGTCAGCATCCTGCATATACAATTTAGTAAATGAAGCTTTCAATTCATGTACAATGACTCCTACAAAATACTATCTCCATGCAAGTTGAGACATCCCAAAGAACTCTATCTTTTGAGCATAGATATGCAAATATGTAGATACATTCCTACCATTAAACAACTTCATCTCATGCTCTACTACTTCCAGAGCATTCATCACAACCATTTTTATTTGAGTAGAAGCATACATCACCTATTGTTATTGTTGTACCTGCATAAGCATGCTCATATTCTGTACTACAAAACAACACTAGAAATTGTGCTTAAAGGTTCTCTCATCATATATTTTCTTCTTATGACCTTTCACATCAGGTGGTTCACCAGAATCGGAGGGGTTTTAGTCGAAAGGTCATATCCACCACAGGATCAGAAAGAGAAGAAAGTAGAGAATAGGACATAGAAGAGAAGAAAAATAATAGACAAGTGGTACACAAGATAAAAACAAAGTTCAATGAATCAAAGCACTATGTATTGATAGAACCTGAGAAGATAAACAAAATCCTTGTCTGGGACTATAACTCGAAAGCAATTTCCAAGCATTAGATCTCCTAGAGCTCTCTGGTAGGCCAAAAACATGTACCAAATATTAGCTTCTTCTTTGCTCCTCAAACCACAAATTTGACGGTTCTGTTAGCTCCAAAACACCTACTAAAAAATCTTCCATATCACTCCTTCTCCCCATTCTTTTGGAGTGTTGTTTGCTACCTAAAAACTGCAATCACGTGCCATGTAAATTTGCAAGTCCTTTTTGCATGAGCTCTCTCAAAATTGTTTAAACAGCCACTTGCTTTTGGCATGTCACTCTATTCTAGAAGTTTTCTACACCTTTTTAGGATATTTACAAGAAATAATATCCAAAATATCAAAAATAGGCTAAACTTGTCCAAAAATATCGTATTTTGGACCTATCCATACTATGGACACTAACACTAATGACTAAGATAACATTGACTCTCTAGATTCATAAGAAATCTGGATGATGATGGACTCCAAGGTTTTTCACACAATGTCTACATAGCGGCACGACAGTGCTACTCTGTTTGTTGTGTTTGGATGTAGAGACATGGAATGTGATTTGAGGGATTCATTCCCTAAACTTTGAGGAGGTCGCTATGCCCATATGACAAGGTTTGGGTGATGTGTATTTCGATTATGTGAAGAGCAATGTCAAATAAGGTGAGGTGATGGGAGTCGCTTGCATGATATGGGTAACATTCAATGTGACTAGAGTACCTTCACAAGGAACTTTATACACTTTTCCATATAGCAAAAAAATAAAAAATTTCTAGATACTTATGAAAGTATCTCCAAGAAGCCTCAACTAGTAATAGTGGAACATTTCATAAGTTAGTGATATAGTAAAATATTTATATATAGGAATTAAAAAAAAAATAGTTTTTGATATAGTAAAATTTTACTATATAAAAATACTAGTTGCAATCATTCATATAGTAAAAAATATTCCTAAATAGTAAAAATTTCAAATCAAAATAATTGAATGAATTTAAAGTAATTGTCTTCATTAGTAAAGAGATCAATCTAGAATATTAATATACTCAAAACTCAAAGGTCTATTTTGAGTTTTTGTGACAATAATTTTCTCTCTATAAAGTAACCAATCCATAATAGACTTTCTCATGGTTGGCAATGTTTGTTCATTGCCTCCTCCTAAAAAACTAGGGTCCCTGTTGATAAGACTATATATAGACTTTAATTATGTATATAGCTCATCAATGGATTGGATGCCTAAATATTTTAGGATAATTTTTTCTTTATCAAGGAGAGGACTAGAGAGAGTGAAAGAGGAGAGCGAATCTTGCACTGTAATGAGAGAAGAAGAAGTGCAAAAGAGAGAGAAAGAGAGTGATGAGGAGAGAGAAAGACTAGAAAAGGAGAGAGAATGACTGAAAAAAAGAGAAGCCAATCTGTATAGCAATGAGTATAGCCAATCACTCTCTTATGGACACCAATATATATATATATATACATCAATATGACTATGAGCAGCATTCATGTCCTTCTCAGCCATGTACTTCTCATGAGTCCCATGGAAAATAATATGATTATTCTATTACTTATCTATATAGTGATGATGTGGGCAACACTGTGTCTAAAACCCATAAAGCTCGACAATTAACCAATGAGATCAAATCAAAGAATTGCATGCTCAAGGGTTATGTTATAGATGTACTAAACTGATGTATTATAATCACAAAGACATATATAGAGCAAAGAATGCAAGGATATTTGTGGTACTTGAATATTCAGATGAAGAGGATGAAGACAATCATGCTAAAGAAAATTTTTATGTTGATCATGAGGAAGATAAAGGGTTTAAAGTTGTAGCCTACAAAGCTTCTGATGAGGAAGACCATGACTATGGCTTCTATGTGATTTAGTTGCTCATTCTTTTGTGGATTCATTAGTACATGCATACTATTTCATGAGTGATGATATCTATGATTTGGTGGTCATGATTTTAATGTATCGATGAGATGTTACCTTTCCTTTTGACCTAGGAGGATAAGGGCTAGACTTAACTCTCTATGTGGACTTGCATTACTTTGGGAATGATGTCCTTACTTTTAAGAATTTTGAGACAATATCATGCTAACTAGTGGGCTTTGTTTCACTAGGGCCAGATTTAATGTTGAATTTATGTCAAAGATACATGAGTCATACGGATGGAAAGTACTTAAAGGGAGCATTGTCTGGAGCTATATCATGTCTAATTTTGATTAGATAATCCAAAGTTATTATAGATTTAGTATAGCAAGGTCTACAATGGACAACACAGAGTCTCTATCTGGGAGGAGCTCTAAATGGCAACATTTTGATCCAAGATTTAATTTTCATATTTCCAAACGTATGTCAATGATTTATACTTGATTCTTAGGTCTCTAGTTGTACTTTTGTGAATCCTTGAAGATTAGGTCAATTTATTCTCTGCCCATGCAGAGTACTCGACCCCTTTCCACCACCTGGCAACTTGTAATAAGTCCCAGTTTTGTTTTTGAGGACAAAAATATCCGAGTGGGGATGGAATGTTAAGAGTGGAATTAGGGACATATAAAACCAAGTTATCTGGCATATATATTTCACATAGCCATTTTGTGGTACTATTTTACATGGATTTTGCAAGTGTAGGTTTAATAGGTACCTTTAAGTGTGCTTGGTTTTCCTAGATAGATCTTCACATTCTTTTTGTTGGATAACTCATACATAATCATGATAGTGTGTCTACATTTCAATGATCCTTTTCTCCCTATTGCTTCTTCTAAAACTTGGGTAGTAGACTTAAGTATTTAATAATGTTGAGATCCATGGGAATATGTAAATCTTTTAAAGTTTACATTCTACTTCCACTAATGTACCACCATCTTAATATTCAAAATCCTTGCATTATCATCATTACCATACTTTCATAGTGATGTGTTAAGACCATCAGGACTTCTTTTTTCCTCACTTCTAAGAGGTTGTTATACGTTTGATACATTTTTCTTTTGGATACATAATGATACGGTTTCAAGTTGAAATCATTCTCTCTAGTGTTGAATATTCTTCCTCCATATGAACTCTTTTGATTATGACACAATGAAATGAGTCCCAATACTGTTACCTTTGAAATATTGTATTAGATGGTGGATGTTTCAAGGCTTTGAAGGCAAGGAGACTCCTTGAATACATATTTGATTGTAGGAAAGAGCTATAAATATTCATGTGATATTAAGAAGGTTACTACGAATTCCATCATTTACTTCAAATCCTTTCTTTTGTAGTGCTCAACACTATACCCTAGGTCTATGCTAGAAGTTTGTTTTGATTGTGGTTTTCAAGTGGCTTGGGCTCCTGCCTTATTATAGCTTCACTCTTATTCCATGGTGATATCTAATGTGATACATCATGCAATGTAAGGTAGATGTTCTAAAGTTTCCTATGAAGCACTTCCTTGGAACAAATATTTATCCATCACATTAAACAAATAGGTGTCACATTAGATTGGAATGCCTCGATCATCATCACCAAGATGAGAATGTTTATTTTGTGACAATACTTTCCACTGAACTAGTTATTAAAAACTAGGTGTTATTGGTAGTTTGTCACAAGTGTAGCTAACTTGTGAACATTTGGCTTGTTTATTTCAGAAATGCCCATTTCTAAAATCCATGTGGACAAATCCTAAGTTTTGCATTGAATCTAATGTTTTCTATTTATACGTTTTATGCAATGGCTACCACAATGAGTGATGTTCCTGCTAATGAACAATTAGCTAATATGTAAACGGGAACTTATGAAGGTGTTGCCTAACAATGGATTTTACTTCTAGTGCAAGACAATATTTCCATGTAATCTATTTGACAATTGAGTTTCACATGCACTGAACACTTTCTTAGTATGCTTTAGGAATTTAATAACGAAGAAAAGAAAACTCTTAAAATGTGAGTAATATGGATACCAAACTAAGGAGCAATTTGATGTGCATGAGCACATAGTTTTCTCGTTCCATTGAAAGAGCAAGTTGCTTCTATGTGTTTGAATGGGTTACTTTTTACTAATGATACCTTATCTACATTGGCTTATGTGATGAATTGTAATAATTGGAGGATAAAAAAAGTGACATTAGCACCACAATAGTCTTGAATATATGAGCTCTCACATATAGGTGATTTGGTCAAAGGAGTCCCCATAGCTACAACCTTAAGAGCCCAATAGGATGACTTCTCATGTATAGGTAATTTGGTCAAAGGAATCCCCATAGTTACAACCTTGAGAGCCCAATAATGTCATTCTCATGTATGGGTAATTTGATCAAAGGAGTCCCCATAGTTACAACGTCCTTCAAAGCCCAATAATGTCATTCACATAAAAAATTGACTTGGGACGACAGTACATCTAATAAAGTAGCTCAATAGATTAGAAAACATTTGTGCCGCAAAGAAAATATGAAATTATAATCAAGATTCAATATGAAACCATCATGAAATCTAGCATCACTTACAATAGGGTGATATGGCACACTTGATCAATGGCCTATTGGATTGTCACAATAGCTTCGAGCTATTACTTTCGATATTACTCAGATCAAGTTGCATGCTAAATAGGAAGTTGAACTAAAAGTGAAGAGAAGACTTGTCTAGTGCTCATTAGTAGGAAATTAGGAAGAGATGGAGAGACTTGTATATTGCTTGTCTATGGGAAATTAGGAAGAGAAGTTTCTTGGAACTTGGATTATTGGGGGGGAATAGTGATTCTTTTGCTAACAGTCAACTCTATTATGTTAATGGATAGGTATGCTCCTAGTTTAGAAGGGACCCACCCAATTGTCGATTGACAACTACTTGCACTTATGCAAACATCACAATTGTTGAGTTGCATCAGATGACACTCTCATTGTTTATTTTATTTTAATGTGAAAAGGAAATATTTATATTACCTAGAGAAGGATATTTGAGTGTTATTATTCATCTACATGTAAACTTGTTTGGCTTACTTATGCCATGTATGTGGAAATGAAAAATAATTTAAGTGTGTGTGAAGTGTATCTCAAAGGACGTATACATTTTGAATGTATACATACATGCTTTTATGAGTGTGCATTCACCATTGTCTTATTAGAGATTGTGCCAAATGGTTGGTGGCTAAGCCCATTGATTGTGATGTGAGACTTATCCTGTCATATAATCATGATTATGTTATATGTAATATAGAAATTCAATTGGATTCACTATGGACACTTGTTTGACTATTTATAGCTTAATTTTTATATAGTAGAGATGGCTACATTAGATGCTATTTAGAAATTTGTCTTCGTTTACTATGTAAACACTTATTTTACTAGATATAGAATTATTTTATCTAGTAAAATTGAAAATCTAGTGGCAATTTTACTATATATAAATTCATTTTATCTAGAAAATTTAAAAACCTTACTGGAATTCGAAAATCCCTAGTAGCTACCTAGAAAAAGTTGTGCATTTATTAGATGTTGGACATTTTACTATCTAGATAAGTGTACAAAGTTCCTTGTGCTTGGCTGGGGATTGCAGAATTGTGATTACCTGGGTCACCTACAGGCAATGGCATCACCATCGAGGCCTAAGGAGAGGGCGTGTGATGCATGCGAGATCAACACATGGCGGGAATGGGGGTTCTCGCCGGCATGTGGGTTGGCCCGTTGCCCCAATCACTAGCGACTTATAGGCATTGTTTAGAGATGAGATCTGCTTTTCCAGATTCTCGGCAAATGGTAAACCTTTTTAATACCCTCAGAATGTGCATTTGTGCAAAAGCTTTTGGTATTCATTCATATACCAAGGTGAAGCGCAAAGATTCGAAGGATGATGGATATGACGTGTAACGCCACGTGTAAAGGTCATCGGGCTCACGTTCGACCCGTCAAAGATGAGAGAGAGAGAGAGAGACAGAGAGGGAGAGAGAGAGTATATGTGTGTGCGGGCGCGAGTGAGAGATGGCTATTGGCTATCTTGCTTGAAACATCGATGCATGTCTGCTCACTACTGTGTGTAGCTGCAAGTTCCTGATGATGATAACCAGCAGTGCAGGCCCGCCAGATCAGGGGTCGGTTATGAGGCAGGAAGAAGGACCTTTCTGGGTGGAGGCAGAGGGGCTGGAGAGGTCGGACGTGACGGAGGGGCTTATGGGATACGGGCTGCCGTTGCAACTCACCATGCAGGTCATGACGGCTCTCCCTCCTCCTACTATTACTTATCGTCGCAGCACGAGGAACATTATTAATTCTAGGGCCAGTGATGCTGATGATGATGCCACGATTCCTTCCATATGCAGGCCCATCAGTAGCAATAATTATGTGAGTAATGCTGAATTGTTGAGTAGTGATGATGGCATGATTGTGCATCCTCATGATGATATGAGTGACGATGATGGCATGGTCCCGCCTCATGATGATAAATTGAGTCATGATGATGGCATGATCCCAGCTCCTTCCTGTACTCCACCCCATATTCACCTTGATCCCCGTCCCCCTCCCTCTCTTCGGCCCCTCGTGAACGCTCAGGTGCACATTTGGCAGTGCAGCTTCGATGGCGTCTACAGCGGCACCGCCACCGACTCCAGCAGCCTCGGCCTGCGCTGGCTTCGCGGGAACCAAAAAACGGACGCACACGGCCGTGTCACCTTCCGCACCATCTACCCAGGTATAACTGCTGCTGCTCGAATCAGTGCTGAAATAAGCGTCGATATAAAGCATCACCTTCCACACCACACCTACCCAATATTCACAAGCATTTGCCCAATTCCATGCATTAGCTGCATGCATACTCAGTTCCTCAATCTCTACCTGTGCTGCTATGCATTTTGGCGAATATTTATCTATGCTATGTCACTTCAATCGCAGTGCATTGCATCATGATTGCATAGTGAGGAGAATATTTGTTCTAGCCACAGAAGTCTAGGTCATGGATAGTCGTTGTCATCGTATTTGCTACTATTGCCTTACTATCCTGAGTCCATAATTGGCAAATCTTCTACTTTACTAGGTCACTGATAAACTATTCATCCATGCTAGCTCATTGTTGATCATGTAATCGTTCTGGTACGATTGCATGACTGGTGATATCGATAGCTCAGGTTGGTATTCCCGGCGCGCGCCGCATATCCATGTGCGGGTGCGCCTGTTCTACAATGTGATGCCTATAGAGGCAACCAGAGCAGGTAATCACAGTAAAGAAGAAGAAGAGGAGGAGCAGGATGATGATGATAAGGTTGATCGCCGATTCGTGGTTTCTGATGACACGACGCAGCTCTACTTCGACGATGCGTTGAGTGACGACATCTACGCGCACGTCTACCCTTACAACTCCCGAGGCCAGGAGCAGCGCGTGAGGAACAGAGACGACCCGTTCTTCAGCCCCTCCAACCTCATCCGCAACATCACCCGCCACAACTTCCACAATCAAAACTATAACACCGCTAGTGCTCATGATGGCGCAGCTGCCGCAGCGCCAGCCGAATGCAAGGCTTACGTCGTCCTCCGTTTGCCCTTCCAGCCTCTCGTCCCCCCACCCCTATATGCATAAGTGCATACCTATAATTGATGGTATATACACATGGAACGCCCCGTCCACACTTCACTGTTGCGGCCTCCCCCCACCGACCAGTACTATTTAGCCTTAGCATGAAGGTTCTGCATATCCGGATGCTCCTAAGAATTTAGTACAAACTTCAAAAATTAGAGATGTGAGATGTTAGTTATCAACAGACTCTCCCGAGCCCCAAGTCTAAACATGTTCTATTCCTCCTTAATAAAGGACTCCGTCATTTAAGTTAACTAAGGTTTCATGTATTTCGCTCTATGGTCTATCTAACACTTTCGCGATTCCCATATATGATATCCCTTGGAATGAAACGTTTATTATTAAAGAGTCTCCCAACTTTTTAAACATGGAAATTTTCTCATTGATAGTTTCCATTCTTAATGAAGCACCCCATGTCATTGTTCTTTTTTTTCCAGAGAAAAGTTGTAACTTGTAAAGTTGTATTAAAAAGGCAAGCAAAAGATTACATGCATCCTATAATTTACCCCAAAAATTGGCTTGAAGAGTAAAGTAGGAAAGTAGAGGTAGAGATAGTGTACTCTAGATCTTAGGCATCATAATGAAACTAAGATCATTTAAGGCCATTATTACACAGCTGAGTCACATTTGAGAGGGAAATTTGTGTTTAAACATAGGGGGCTACATATATACAATTACTTGAAAGCAAAAAAAGGGAGGGAACATTTGATTCGGTATCTTCTAGCCTCATCCTTGATGGCATTTAGAATGATGTTAAGTTCCTACTCCTTATTGATAGCTTCCAATTTGGTGTTCTCTTTTGCTACAATTTTCTCTTGCTACAATTTCCATCTCTTGATACGGCCTTCAAAGTGGATAACTCATCCTTGGTGCAAAAAAAAAAACTTTAAAAATAGCATAATTCCAATTGGCATCTTGGGAGGTTCATTACACGCAAAACCTCTACATCATTTGCATTCAAATTCTATTTTAAAATACCCTAAAAAATGAAACACTTTTGTTTTCTATTCAATTTTTGAGTAACCCCTTTATATGGCACCCTTATGTATGCAAAAAATGTGCAAAGATGTTATAAAAATAATGCCTTCTTTTACACCCACATGATACATACATGTTTATGAGTAACTCCCTTGAGATTCGTTGCAAATGTCACATAGGGAATGGGATGCTATAAAGGACCATAACATGGTTGGCAATCCATTGGCCACCCCCAATAATAATTCTTTCATAGAAACTTGTGGTGGATGTAAGGTTTTTATGACCCCTTGTATGAAATCCAAGGTTTCCTTGTTGTATGGTAAAGAGTTGAGTGTCCAAAAAGTTGTCATTGACTCTTGAAGGGCCTTCTTTGAAATCTAGCTGAGAAAGAAAATATGCAATGACATGTTGAGCTACCATTTTATTCACCACTTTAAAGTCAAAATATTGGAGCAATAATATCCATCTAGCCAAGCATCTGGTGACATTTTTTTGTTTGACCAAGTACACAAGAGAAGAATGATCCACATGAAAAACAAATGAATGACCATGCAAATAATGTTAAAATTTCTTAATCGAATAAGTAGAAGAGAGTCATTTGTTGGTATAAAAGATGGGTCAGAACAATCCATTAGAATCCCATTTACATGATTACTCTACTAATTGTAATATCCGATGCATCCACAAATACATAGAGCGGTTTGGTCCAATCTAAAGGTACCAAAATTGGGGCCATTGAAAGTAACAATCAAAGATGTTAGAATGCTAGATCCACCATCTCATTCTAGGTGAAGGATGATTTAGAATGTGGTCCAAATGATTTAGAAGAATGGCCACATGTTCTTGGAGGCATAGATGACATCCATGCCAGCAAACTTGCCTACGAAACTGCAACAGAATGGATGGGGAATCTAGAATTGCAACTTATATAACAACAACCACTTATGGGCATCCATAGCAATGCCATCTCCTAAAATAACAAGGCCCAAAAAACACACCACCTTTTACACAACAAAAAAACTATTAATGGGGTTTTAGACTGAGACTTACTTCTCGACATCTGGTGGAGCATAGCTGAATTTGATGCAAGTGTAGGAGTAATTTACAAAGACACTAAAGTCATCCATAAATGTTCTCATGAAGTCAGTTAAGTAGGACCCAAAGATTTCTTGTATGTCATGTTGGAAAGAGGCCTGGGTATTCTTCAAAACAAACCACATCACAATACAGACAAATACTCCCCATGCCTTAATGAAAGCAATCTTGGGTTGATCTTCAGCACCACAAGAGCAAGTTAGGACCTAATTGTATCCATTAAAGCTATCCAAAAAATGATACACTTTGTGACTAGCTACCTCATCTAAGATGATGTTGAGATATGGAATTGGTGTTCAAATCGGATGTTGTATGCGTACGTAGCGAGCGTTGGAAGGTCCCCAAGAACAAAGAACTCTAATTTAAGCTCAAAATTCAAGAGAATAGACTTGCACGACATGAGGAAAAAAGACCAATCAGGTACAATCTCCCCCCATGCCTTGTGTGAGTGCTCCACAAAGCATGTATTTATTAATTTATTCATCTCAAAGCTCAAAAATAGCCCAAGTTTACAATTATCATGCTTTAGCTTTTGTGTTTGCTTTTGTCCAAATAAAGAATAAAGCGGTTGGGCAGTCCAAGAGTTGGGTTGTGTCAAAATACAATGTCTAATAATGAATATTTAAATCGTGCGCCCATGTGTATACAAAATAATAGATATATGTCAAGCGCTTCAATAAATAAGCATGCCTAAATAAATATTAGCACCACGTCTTTAATGATAAGACACACACCCATCAAAAATAATAATTTCTTCTAAGTAACTTGAATACACGCTATCGCCCAGTGCTTCCCAACGCTAATGCCGTCTGCTCTACACATCAAGTGAAGCATTCACAATTGTTAGAAAATAATAAAATTAAACCAACAAAAGTGAATACCTAGCAGTTTTCAGCTACAAAATAAATAAATAGTTTGGAACACTGTCCTAATCTTAATTTAATATGAATGTGCACTCTAAACTCATAAACATGCATTAATTTAAATATATATTTTGCGGAATCACCCACTATAGAATCACCCACTTGCACATTAAATTAATGTGATACTCGAAAAGGACAGGCGTCCCCATCAACTTCTTGCACAAGGAATCCACCTTGTGTATGAGCCCCGTCAAATAAATATAGTTTTACAGAATCCACTGCAAAACCTCACGGAGTCCATCGTCAAATAAAAACTCACGGGATCCATTGTGGAATTATATTGATGACGCCAAGGAATTCCTAAGATAATGTCACTAGATTGCAAAGGCACAACTAGGAAATTTCTGCACTCAACATAATCACCAATTTTAATTTCTAAGTCAAGCACTTCTTGTGTTCCATTGCATCTAGTGCCTAAGAATGCAGCTTTGATGCGATAATGAGTCGAAATAGTATGTAAATTCAATTCTTTGACTAATTTTACAGAAATAAAATCGTGTGTACTCCTGTCATCATGTAAAACAATCTTTTCTCTACCATGCACAAAACATTTCATCGTTAATAAAGAATGAGGATTTGGCATACCTGGTAAGGTATCTGAAGTAGTACCAATATCGTCATCGTCTTCTGTGAAATTCGGCAGTTCTTCATGGTCTTCATCTTCAGTCGCTCCCAAGTAGTTGATGTGAACAGTTGGCTTTTTGGATTGACAATTCACGGCTAGATATCCATGTTGATGGCACTTATAGCGGACTATGGATTTGGCTTTGGAAACATTATTGGTAATAGCAATAAGTTTAGAAATGTTGGGATTTGACTAGAAAAATGGCTTGGGATTTGGATTTGTGTTGTTGGTAAAGCAAGGGATCGTGTCCAAGATTTAGGGAATGAAGGTGGAACAAAGCGGTTTTGATTGAATCTTCGAAAATTAGAATTGAATTGCTTTGTACCGAAGTTAACGTTAGTTGAGAATTATTGTGGTCACTTCTCTCGTCCTCGAAATTTGTCTTCAGCATCATGGACCAAGGAGATCACATCCTTGAGAGTTGTTGGCTTGAATGTGTTCACTTCCGCATGGAAGTGACCAAGCAAATCAGACATAAACTTGCACTTATGGGTCACCTCAAGTATATCTTCGAGCATTCAAAGTTACAATAAGGCATTCCAGAAACACTCAGTATATTGTGAAATAGGCTCATGATCTCTTTGTTGCAGAAGATCCCACTGTTTGATTGCTTTTTTCGTGGAATTGAGGTGGAAGAAAATTGTGCAAAAATTTCTTTTGAAAAGTCTCCCAAGTAGTAGGACAATCAATGCTTTTGCGAACAACAATCCACCATAGCAATGCTTTGTCCACTAAATGATTAGTGACACACTTAAGTTGTATTTTTTGGCATATTGTTCTTCATGGAAATAATAATCAAACTGACTGATAAAAGCGAGAACAGTCTTTTCATCGCGTAACCCATTAAAAGTATGGAATTTGAAATTTCTTTTACTTATCTTGGCTTCTTTCCGGATAGATTGTGTTTCAAGTGTCGCATCGATCGTACATCGTATAACATCTTCGGGTTGCGGTCCATCTTGATCGATAGTAGATTGTTAAATAGTAGCCAATTGAGCTTGCAAAATTTGACATGATCTTTGTTCCTCTTGAAGCTACACTGATTTTTGCTCCATTGTTGGTTCTGGTAAATCACCTTTGGCCATAAAATCTTCCATATTTTGATCAGTCATCCTGCAAAATTTCAAACAACCTCACACACTTGAAATCTTGTTAGCGGGATGAGAATAGCTCAAAGTCGAGTTTACAAGGCTTACTCTCTCTTTTTTTTAAAATGGCTATTTGCGATCTTTCTTTTTTGCAGATGTGGAAGTTGCTGGAATCCTTCTTCAACGAATACTTTGCCCGTATAGAGTGTGTATAGCAACCTACTTGTTGAAAATTAACTCTGTCACAACACGGTGTGAACAAAGGCTTGCAGAGAGGTAGGAAACAAGTTCAGGTGTAATATTTCCGGCCATGTGAAGTCTCAGAAAAATAATAAGGTTGTAGTGAGGTTTGGGACGGGATAGTCTAAACTAATACACTCTTCACTGAGTCCATACGAGACACAGCTTTTCGAAACCGCGTATTTCTCATAGGAACCTCCTCTTGGGAGGAGGATAAGGGATAAATATGGGAATTAATGCAAATTTTTTTTACTTTTTCCCTCAACCGAAGCGTGACTGAGGGAAGGGAATGATGCTAAAATGGGATGGAGTAGTGGTGGAGGGGAGGGATCACATGCAGGATCCATGTGGGGGGGAGGCCCTACCGCCCCTCCACCCATAAATATTCGTCTTCTAATGACGACGAAAGGGAGAGAAAGAGGGTGATATATTCAGACTGTGAGGGAGATGACGGCGACAAAAATTACTGTGGAGGGAAGGGCGAGGAGATAGAGGCTATGCCTTCTACGCACGTCACGGGCCGTTAGCTGCTGCAGGGCCTTGAGGCCGCTGATTGGAAGCTTTCCCCCCTCCTCGCTTGATAGCGTTGCACGCTCTCCCCTGGGCCTTCGGCCAGAGTTGCCTGACGCTGCCTCGGCCTCCGAACGACGCTCTGTTTTTTCCCCCTGTTGCAAGGATAGCCGTAGGCTGACATACCACGCCGCCACCCAGGCGGACGTCCCAGCCTATTTTTTTTCCCCCCGTCCTGCTGAACGGGCCATTGGGCCACGATCTTAATCACCCCCTCTGATTTCCCGCCATGCACTGACACGGCCTTGGATTACCACGATCGTAACCACAAAACCTTTTTTTTTAATGATTCAAACATTAATTTTTAGGCTATCTGATTCAAACCTTAATTTCTGAGGGGATTTTGCATCGTGGGGCCCCGTGAGGAAGAGTAAAAGAGGGGAAGTAGAGGGATTGAAGGAGGAAGAGTGGGGAAAAGATAAAGAAAAGAAGGAGTGGAGTGAAGGAGAAAGAGTGGGGAAAAGATAAAGTAGAGAGGAGTGAAGAAGAAAAGAGTAGTGTGGAAATAGAGGATAAGGAAGGGAAGTAGAGAGTAGGGAAGAAGAAAATAGTGGTGTGAAAGAAGTAGACCATGAGGAAAAGATAAGGAAGAGAAGTAGAGAGGAGTGAAGAAGAAAAGAGTAGTGTGGAAGAAGTAGAGGGTGGAAAAAGATAAAGAAGAGTAAGAAAGGAGTAAAAGAGGAAGAGTAGAGAAGGAATAGAGGGAGGTAGAAGGGTAAAAAGGAAGGAAAAAAAGAGTGAAGGAGGAGGAGTAGGGAAGGAGAAGAAAAAGGTAGAGGAAGTGCAAGGAAACAGAATAATTTCCTTCTATACCTTTTACCCCAAGCCCAAAGTTCTCCAAAGGTTCATGTGGCTGTAAAACCACACTCACTCTTAAACTTTTTGCCAAGTATATACCCTATAGGGCCTTCTTAGGCTTTGTAAATCTTTTTCTCTCCGAAGAATCTAAGAACCTAAAGGTCCTATCATTCCTTCTCGTGATCAACCATTTTAATGACACCTTGCCTCGAAAGAGAGACGGTGGAAATCCAGAAGAAAGAGTAAAAGCTACCTTCACATTCGAACTACGATGCCGCCTAAGAAAGTCCAAGGAGTAGCTGTGGGAGGTTCATCTCCCGGTATCCATATGGATATCTCACCCCAAAACCAGGTTTTTCTTCTTGGCTTTAAATCGGTTTTAAGTCAATCATGCAAAGAGAAATTGTTAGGGATAGGATATATTTTTCCGAGTTATTTATAATGAAGGAGTTTAGTTTAATTGAATAAATGACAATGTATAGAACATATTTTCCTTTGAATAGCATCATGCATTATAGCAAATTACGAGCAAGATTATCTACTTACTATAGTAGTATATTTCAGTTAAATCTTGAAGGTATAAAAATTGTATCTTGCCCCATTAGTTCTATTCCTTTTTGCAATGAAGCATCATAGATGATTAAATTCATGAAAGGTTTCTTTCGTTGCCCAAATTACTAGGAAGTTATCATTGTTAATTGCACATCTTAGTAAGGGAAATGATTGTTATTTGGCATGAGTTTCGTCTGCAAGGAAAAAAAGAAGATTAAAATTGAATTGTACCGACTGAAAAATCAATTGTCACAAGGATAACAAAACCGTGATGAGGTGATCAATATTACCTTCCAAAAGATAACCAAACCAATCTAAAATTAGAATTACCATGCTACAAAAATATGCCTTGGAAATGATTTTAAGACCAAAGAAACATTTATACCTTAAGCACTTGACTACTTTCCTTATTGTAGGGTCAATAAATTCGTAAAGATAAAGAACTAGGGTATGTCCCTGAGGTTCTTAAAAAGAGACCCTAGGTCCGACATACATCAGCTTAAAGGATCTAAAACGGAGTATTCCTTCGCAGGACTTGCGGAGCCAAGTACGAAGTCATTTAGTCTTGTGATTGATTCACAAGGAGAAAGGGTAAATACCTTCAACAAGGATGGCAGATCCTTACGCAAGTTATCTTGCAAAAGGTCGTATTTTTGGATATCCTTCTAAATAAGGAAAGTTATAAACCGGAAACTAAAGTATCTAAGGAACTTTAGGGTTGACCAAGTTGGGTTAATAAGGTACGCCATACACCGGAATGTAAGGGATCTCGCCAATTTACAAGACACCTTGGGAACGAGTGCTGATACACTCAAAAGGAAAGAACACTTCCTTAGCAAATTGCCAAACAACACAGTTGATTAATGGAAATGTTTGTGCTTGCTAGAGATTTTTGAGCACTGTTTGAATTATGATTTACAAATTAAATGAATACCTATACTTCAGGTTGAGGGCCTGAAGGGAGAGGCAGTTTCAGTTACCCCCTCGACTACCTGCCTAACCCTAACCAAGGGGGTTGTTAACCACGCCGGGAACGTGGTCCGAACCCGCCACGAGAGGTCTCTTCGTTGAGCTCTACTTGGAGCAGGAGGACGCTTCGGTGCCAAGGAGGGCTCTGGCCGTAAATCCCTCGCCTTCCGGGTCCTGCACAAGAGGCTAACGTGACCCGGGATTGGATCTCGAGGCCCGCATACTAGTCTACGGGCAGAAGCTTGAAATAGTGATCACTGTGGATTACTGGATAGCCTTCGGGCAAATTATAGACAAGCCTACGGGTGGAACTCCTTGTATTTCAAAGATAAAAAATGATGATATGTTAATAAAGAACTTGTTTGATATTGTTTTTCTATGTCACGTGATAAGATGACATGAAGGAGTCAGTGTTTAACAGATTAATTAAAGAAGCTGGTTGTTACATGTCAAACTAATGTGTTAGGTAATTACATAACTAAAACAAATCGAGGAAAGTGCAGAGGATGGGCCATAGGTCCGTCCTACAGTTGGGTGGTCCCGGTTAGCCGGGAACTTTTCTCAAAGAATAGTGGGATGATACGAAGAGGATACGTTACAATTGGTATCAAAGCCGACCAACAACGGAATTGTTTTTATGAGATCTCAATAAAATGAAGTAAAGAAATTGTTGCTGTCCAAACATTTTCTTACCTTCAATGCTGTCTTGCAGAATTATGAAGCATGGAACAAGTTTTTGGTATTTCAGGTCATGTTTATGACTGCAATGCATTCTCCGCTTTATAGACAAAGAATTGGGATGATGAACATCCTGGAGCAGATTTATAATCCATCACCTTTATACATAGAACGAAGATGGACGGGGTCTTCAGGAATCTACTATATAGCTGTCCACCGGTTTGCTTATCTACAGACCAACCTAAAAAGGATCAAATGGTTGGAAGACTTGAAGGTCGTGATGCTGTTCATTTTTGTGGAAGCTCACGTAAATTCAACTTTACATATCCGAGGTCGGAGGGTTGAGATGAACTCATATGTATATGAGGAAGTAACCCGTGTAATCCTAGCCGACAGGATTAAAGTGTTGGGCCGCCATGAGAAGTATGGAGTCCAACGGAAAGGGTATCCTGAACTTCCAATGACTTATCGATTCCTAAAGATCCATGACCCAAAACCCTACTATTACTCAGTTCCTGTAGACAAATGCAATGCAACGTTGTTCTCCCCAAACTGAATGTAACAATTGGATTATCATTACATGAAACGTTGTATTCGAAAGGGCTATGCCCATGTAAATACAAATAAAGACTTCTTTTTATCAATATCTAGCTGTGGATAAGAGTTGTTAAAAAGTTAAGTAGCTACATTGTTTACGGGATAGCTGAACTAAAAATGAAAGATAAGCTAACGTCAATTATCATATAATAATGTTAAGAAAACCTTTATTCATGCACAACCCCAGGTACAGGTTCCAAATTCGCCTCCTACATCAAGTACTGCTATGATCCAGGAGAAGAAGTTCCTCCTCAAGCAGATAAAGCCACCCGAGTTTGACGGGAGAGGCAGATTCGTCCAGGCTGATGCTGAAATTTGGATTGAATCCATGGAGGATTACTTCGAAGCAGCTGGTACTGCACCTACCAATCAGGCTATGCTCACCAAGTTAAAGCTCACCGGCGAAGCCAGACTTTGGTGGAAGCAATGGTGTAGGGATCAAGGGATCGCAGAGGGATCCCTTACCTGGGAGAAGCTGAAGAAAGCCGTGCAGGGTAGATACTTACCACCTGCATATCGCACGCAAAAAATGAACGAGTTCTACGAGCTAAAACAGCTAGGGCTCACTCTTGACGCATACTACTCTAAATTTGTTTCACTTTTAAAGTATGTGCCACCACAGATGGACATAAGACAACAGGTGTCCAAATTTTGTGTGCGCTTAAATCCACCAGTAAATACCCGTCTCGAATCTATGCATCCATCAGATCTTCAGGATGCACTCATTCGAGCGGCGCCTATAATTCAGGAGGTGCAAGCTAGACCAAGGGGTAACAAAACTTGGTCTTATAGTGACCCGAACAGAGGAGCATTCAGACCTCAAATGAAGAGAGTTCAAGGTCATAATTAGGGACAAAGAAAGAAAGCAAGGACAAATAACGTCAACAACTTTGTTCCTACTCAAAGTAATGTCCGAAATCTCTTTGTTTCCACTGCAACAAACTCGGTCACTTCAAGAGGCAATGTCCCAAGCTCAGCGGAGGACATCGCCAAACGCCATTCCAAGGAGCAGGCCGCGGTCAAGGAGCCGCCACCCGTGGAAGAGGAAGAACCGCTTGCATTGCCAATAGGCAAAGATGCAAAGAAGAAGAAGAGGAAAATCCGACTATGGAAGCAGAATTCGAAAGAGCGACAGTCCATGCCGCTTTACACAAGAAAGGGCCGAATCGCCAGTTCTCGGTGATTCAGACACCGTCGGACTATCAAGGTAAAGGTTTCAAAACCTTGATTGATTGTGGCAGTACACATTCCTTTATCTCACCAGCATGTGCAAAAAGATTAGGAATAGCCACAGTAGAAGTACCTACCCTGCTTGTGGAATTGGCAAATGGTCGTGAGGTAACTTGTACCAGGAAAACTGCTAAGGTGGGATTCTTTCTGGGAGGAAAGAAGACTTCAGTCAAATTCAGAGTCATGAATTTAGGAATCCATAAGTGTCTACTCGGAATGGATTGGCTTAAGCCCAACGACGCCCACATTCACTATGGAAAGGGTCAAGTTTCTTTTCGAAACTCTGAAAGGGAATTTGTCACAACTCAAGGTGAGGCAGGAGTGCCAAGAATCCAATTGGCCAAAGTATCTCGGATTATAAAAGGAGTCAGAAAAGGATTACCCATTTACTTGATCAAACTCAACAAGTTAGATCAAAAGCAAGAGTCTCATGAAGGACCTTCTTGGCTAAAGGAATACGCTGACGTATTCCCTGAAGAATTGACTAAACTTCCGCCTCAAAGAGAAGTAGATCATGAGATTAAGTTAGTACCTGGAGTTGCGCCAATTGCAAAGAGACCTTATAGGATGTCCATACCAGAAGCAATAGAGTTGAAGGAACAACTCAAGCAACTGTTAGATCAGGGCTACATCCGGCCTAGCAATTCACCGTGGGGAGCTCCAGTACTATTCCAAAAAAAGAAAGATGGAACATTTCGACTATGTATTGATTACTGAGGGTTGAATCAATCAACAGTCAAGAACAAGTATCCTATTCCTAGAATAGATGAGCTTCTTGATAATCTTTAGGGTGCAAAGATCTTCTCCAAGATTGATCTCAGGTCAAGTTATTATCAGATAAGGATCAAGGAAGAAGATATCCCAAAGACGGCCTTCAATACAAGATATGGGCACTTTGAGTTCCTGGTTATGTCATTCGGACTTACGAATGTACCTGCTACCTTCAATAGATTAATGCAGGACATTTTTAGGCCATATCTTGATGATTTCGTGCTTGTCTTCTTCGATGGCACTTTAGTCTATTCTAAACATGAAGAAGATCATGAACCTCAACTTCGGATTGTACTTGAGACAATGAGGTCACATAAGCTATATGCAAAAATGAAGAAGTGTGTATTCTTCAAGCGTCAGATTGAATATTTGGGATTCATAGTATCATCAGAAGGAATATTAGTAGACCCAGCCAAGGTCAGAGATGTGCTTGAATGGCCAACATGAGTATCTGTCAAAGAAATACGTATCTTTCTTGGATTGACAGGATGGTATAGGGTCTTCATCAAAAACTATGCTTCGATTGTAGCACCTCTGATGGATTTACTAAAGAAGCAGACTTCCATTACATGGTCAACTCCCGAACAAAATAGCTTCGACAAATTGAAGCAAAGTTTGGTATCAACACGTATTCTAAAACTTCCAGACCTCAATAAAGAGTTCGAGGTAGTAACAGATGCTAGCATTCTTACCTTGGGATGTGTACTTATGCAGGAAGGTCATCCAGTAGCATACTCTTCAAGGAAATTGAAGAGTCATGAAAAGAATTATGCCATGAATGATCTGGAATTACTAGCTGTCATCCACGCTCTAAAGCTTTGGAGACACTACCTGTTGGGTAACAAGTTTACTCTAGTAACCGATCATAAGAGTCTCAAATGGATTTTTACCCAGAACGAGCTCAACATGAGGCAACGTCGGTGGATTGAAGTGTTGGAGGAATATGATTTTGAAATCAAGTACCGACTAGGGAAGGAGAATGTAGTTGCCGATGCACTCAGTCTCGCAAGGCATTCCTAAATTCCCTAATCTTGCAGAACCCATCAATGGCCAGATCTCTGGCTACAAAAGTATCTATGCCAAACAACCCTATACTTGAACTAGCTAGAGAGGAAGCATGCCATGATTTGGCCTACCAAACAATGCTAAAGGAAATATCTACCAAGGAGCAGAATCAAAAGTTGCAAGCTAAGTATCAGGAATTTTCCATTGATAATGGACTTGTCTACTACAGAAGAAGGCTGTGTATACCAGCAAGCCAGTCACTTAAGCAGAAAATAATGCAGAAAGCTCATGATTCCCCTTTTGCAGGACATCCTGGCTATGCTAAGACTCTTAATGCAGTTAGGAAGAGCTACCATTGGGAGAGGCTTAAAGGTGACATTCTCAAATATGTCACTGAGTGTTTGTCTTGCCAACGTATCAAAGCCGAGCATGTCTTGATGCCAGGGAAACTGCAACCGCTTGACATCCCTCAAATGAAATGGGAGTTCATCAGTATGGATTTTGTTGTAGGCTTACCCCAAGTCCAGGGAGGATACAACTCCATCATGGTTGTGGTTGACCTGCTTACTAAGGTTGCACACCTTATTCCAGTAAAGACAAACTATAGAGCCTCCAACATTGCAAGATTGTTTATCAAGGAGATATTCAAGCTACATGGTTTACCCAGAAGAATCATCAGTGATCGAGATTCTCTCTTCACATCACACTTCTGGAGAGCTATCTTTGAAGCTATTGGGACTCAACTCTTTTTTAGCACCGCCTACCATCCCCAAATGGATGGCCAAACAGAGCGAGTAAATCAAGTCATCGAGGATATGCTTAGGGCATACTGCTCTCGAGAACCAAAGAAGTGGATTCAATACTTGTCTTCTTTGGTAGAGTTTGCCTACAATGCTTCTTACCAACAAAGCATTCAGATGACCCCTTTCCAAGCATTGTATGGTCACGATTGTCGAAGTCCCCTAAACTTCTCTGATCCAACCCTAAGGGTTGAAGCGTCAAGACAGATGTTGGAAGACATGGATGATCAAATAAAGTCAATAAGAAAAGATATACAAGCGGCCAAGGATAGACAAAAGGCATACGCAGATTTGAAGCGTAAAGAGAAAGTCTTCGAAGAAGGAGACATGGTCTTCATTCGCGTATGCCCTAAAAAGAGTTCTCTATCCCTAGGAGATTGCAAGAAGCTAAGTCCAAGGTATTGTGGGCCGTACAAAATCCTCAAATGCCTAGGACCCAATGCTTATAGATTGCAACTCCCTGAGAACCTAAAGGTTCACAATGTATTCCATATCAGCCTATTGAAAAAATATGTACCCAACCCTAACCATGTACTTGATGACCAACAAATTGTAATGCCTAGTCAAGGAGTCCTTGAACTAAGGCCGGATAGGATCTTAGACGTTAGGGAGAGATAGTTAAGATCCAGGACCTTGAGAGAATATCTCGTCCCAGTGGAAGGATTATCCTGAGGAGGATACCACTTGGGTAGATGAAGGCACCTTCAACCATCAATATCCCCAGTTTATCTCGAGATGAGGACATCTCGATTCCTCTAAGGGGGAGAGAATGTAATATTTCTGGCCATGTGAAGTCTCGGGAAAATAATAAGGTTGCAGTGAGGTTTGGGACGGGATAGTCTAAACTAATACACTCTTCACTAAGTCCATACGAGACACAGCTTTTTAAAACAACATATTTCTCATAGGAACCTCCTCTTGGGAGGAGGATAAGGGATAAATATGGGATTTAATGCAATTTTTTTTACTTTTTCCCTCAGCCGAAGCGTGGCTGAGGGAAGGGAATGATGCTAAAATGGGATGGAGTAGTGGTGGAGGGGAGGGATCACATGCAGGATCCACGTGGAGGGGGAGGCCCTACCCCCCGTCCTCCCATAAATATTCGTCTTCTAATGGCGAGGAAAGGGAGAGGAAGAGGGTGATATATTCAGACTGTGAGGGAGACGACAGCGACAAAAATTACTGTGGAGGAAAGGGCGAGGAGATAGAGGCTACGCCTTCTACGCACGTCACGGGCTGTTAGCTGCTGTGCAGGGCCTTGAGGCCGCTGATTGGAAGCTTCCCCCCTCCTCGCTTGATAGTGTTGCACGCTCTCCCCTGGGCCTTCGGCCAGAGTTGCCTGACGTTGCCTGGGCCTCCGAACAGCGCTGTGTTTTTTCCCCCTGTTGCAAGGACATCCGTAGGCTGACATACCACGCCGCCAGCCAGGTGGACGTCCCAGCCTATTTTTTTTCCCCCCGTCCCGCTGAACGGGCCCCTGGGCCACGATCTTAATCACTGCCTATGATTTCTCGCCATGCACTGACACGGCCTTGGATTACCACGATCGTAACCACAAAACCTTTTTTTTAAATGATTCAAACATTAATTTTTAGGCTATCTGATTCAAACCTTAATTTCTGAGGGGATTTTGCATCGTGGGGCCCCGTGAGAAAGAGTAAAAGAGGGGAAGTAGAGGGATTGAAGGAGAAAGAGTGGGGAAAAGATAAAGAAAAGGAGTGGAGTGAAGGAGAAAGAGTGGGGAAAAGATAAAGTAGAGAGGAGTGAAGAAGAAAAGAGTGGTGTGGAAATAGAGGATAAGGAAGGGAAGTAGAGAGTAGGGAAGAAGAAAATAGTGGTGTGAAAGAAGTAGACCGTGAGGAAAAGATAAGGAAGAGAAGTAGAGAGGAGTGAAGAAGAAAAGAGTGGTGTGGAAGAAGTAGAGGGTGGAAAAAGATAAAGAAGAGTAAGAAAGGAGTAAAAGAGGAAGAGTAGAGAAGGAATAGAGGGAGGTAGAAGGGTAAAAAGGAAGGAAAAAAAGAGTGAAGGAGGTGGAGTAGGGAAGGAGAAGAAAAAGGTAGAGGAAGTGCAAGGAAAGAGAATAATTTCCTTCTATACCTTTTACCCCAAGCCCAAAGTTCTCTAAAGGTTCATGTGGCTGTAAAACCACACTCACTCCTAAACTTTTTGCCAAGTATATACCCTATAGGGCCTTCTTAGGCTTTGTAAATCTTTTTCTCTCCAAAGAATCTAAGAACCTAAAGGTCCTATCATTCCTTCTCGTGATCAACCATTTTAACGACACCTTGCCTCGAAAGAGAGACGATGGAAATCCAGAAGAAAGAGTAAAAGATACCTTCACATTCGAACTACGATGCCGCCTAAGAAAGTCCAAGGAGTAGTTGCGGGAGGTTCATCTCCCGGTATCCATGTGGATATCTCACCTCAAAACCAGGTTTTTCTTCTTGGCTTTAAATCGGTTTTAAGTCAATCATGCAAAGAGAAATTGTTAGGGATAGGATATATTTTTCCGAGTTATTTATAATGAAGGAGTTTAGTTTAATTGAATAAATGACAATGTATAGAACATAGTTTCCTTCGAATAGCATCATGCATTATAGCAAATTACGAGCAAGATTATCTACTTACTATAGTAGTATATTTCAGTTAAATCTTGAAGGTATAAAAATTGTATCTTGCCCCATTAGTCCTATTCCTTTTTGCAACGAAGCATCGTAGATGATTAAATTCATGAAAGGTTTCTTTCGTTGCCCAAATTACTAGGAAGTTATCATTGTTAGTTGCACATCTTAGTAAGGGAAATGATTGTTATTTGGCATGAGTTTCGTCTGCAAGGAAAAAAAGAAGATTAAAATTGAATTGTACTGACTGAAAAATCAATCGTCACAAGGATAACAAAACCGTGATGAGGTGATCAATATTACCTTCCAAAAGATAACCAAACCAATCTAAAATTAGAATTACCATGCTACAAAAATATGCCTTGGAAATGATTTTAAGACCAAAGAAACATTTATACCTTAAGCACTTGACTACTTTCCTTATTGTAGGGTCAATAAATTCGTAAAGATAAAGAACTAGGGTATGTCCCTGAGGTTCTTAAAAAGAGACCCTAGGTCCGACATACATCAGCTTAAAGGATCTAAAACGGAGTATTCCTTCGCAGGACTTGCGCAGCCAGTACGAAGTCATTTAGTCTTGTGATTGATTCACAAGGAGAAAGGGTAAATACCCTCAACAAGGATGGCAGATCCTTATGCAAGTTATCTTGCAAAAGGACGTATTTTTGGATATCCTTCTAAATAAGGAAAGTTATAAACCGGAAACTAAAGTATCTAAGGAACTTTAGGGTTGACCAAGTTGGGTTAATAAGGTACGCCATACACCGGAATGTAAGGGATCTTGCCAATTTACAAGACACCTTGAGAACGAGTGCTGATACACTCAAAAGGAAAGAACACTTCCTTAGCAATTTGCCAAACAACACAGTTGATTAATGGAAATATTTGTGTTTGCTAGAGATTTTTGAGCACTGTTTGAATTATGATTTACAAATTAAATGAATACCTATACTTCAGGTTGAAGGCCTGAAGGGAGAGGCAGTTTCAGTTACCCCCTCGACTACCTGCCTAACCCTAACCAAGGGGGTTGTTGACTGCACCGGGAATGTGGACCGAACCCGCCGCGAGAGGTCTCTTCGTTGAGCTCTACTTGGAGCAGGAGGATGCTTGGGTGCCAGGGGGAGCTCTAGCCGTAAATCCCTCGCCTTCCGGATCCTACACAAGAGGCTAACGTGACTCGGGATTGGATCTCGAGGCCCGCATACTAGTCTACGGGCAGAAGCTTGGAATAGTGATCACTAAGGATTACTGGATAGCCTTCGGGCAGATTATGGACAAGCCTACGGGCGGAACTCCTTGTATTTCAAAGATAAAAAATGATGATATGTTAATAAAGAACTTGTTTGATATTATTTTTCTATGTCACGTGATAAGATTACGTGAAGGAGCCAGTGTTTAACAGATTAATTCAAGAAGCTAGTTGTTACATGTCAAACTAATGTGTTAGGTAACTACATAACTAAAACAAACCGAGGAAAGTGCGGAGGATGGGCCATAGGTCTGTCCTGTGGTTGGGTGGTCCCGGTTAGCCGGGAACTTTTCTCAAAGAACAACGGGATGATGCGAAGAGGATACGTTACATCAGGATGGATTCGGGGAAGAGATCAGTGTGAACGCCTACTAGGAAAGAATTTAAAGATTTAATTTTCAAGATTTTTGAAAGCTTTAAAGACTTAAAATTTAGAAAATCTTAAGCTTTATAGAAATATTCTTGACAATTCAAGACGGCGACAGCTTTTCGGCGATGTCATCATCTTGGAGTACATCCTCCCGCCAACAGACGACTCATTTTTGGAAGCTTTAAGCTTTTAAGTTTAAAAAATAAGCTAAGCTTAGTGATTGATATTTAACTTTTCTATTTGAGAGAAGAAAATAAAAACCTATTTAGAAAGGAGCTTCCTAGGTGGTCCTCCGTCAGCAGAGACTGGTTCTTTGCAATCCAACAGTGTGGCACGGGGTTCTTCACCACCAGGAACACACTGGTATTGATGGATTATTGCGAGATTGACTGTATAAGATCCCATTCGTTCCTCTAGAATCTTTGACTTCGCGTGAAATGGTAAGTGATTGGAAGCCCTTGATCTCAACTTCACTTTGATACCATTGGTGCACAAATTGGATGTTGTATGCATACGTAGCGAGCGTTGGAAGGTTCCCAAGAACAAATAACTCTAATTTAAGCTCAAAATTCAAGAGAATAGACTTGCATGACATGAGGCAAAAAGACCAATTGGATACAATCTCCCTCCATGCCTTGTGTGAGCGCTCCACAAAGCATGTATTTATTAATTTATTCATCTCAAAGCTAAAAAATAGCCCAATAATACAATTAGCATGCTTTATCTTTTGTGTTTGCTTTTTTCCAAATAAAGAATAAAGCGGTTGGGCAATCCAAGAGTCGGGCAGTGCCCAAACACAATGTCCAATAATGAATATTTAAACCGTGCACCCATGCATATACAAAATAATAGATATATGTCAAGCACTTCAATAAATAAGCACGTCTAAATAAATATTAGTGCCACGCGTTTAATGATAAGATGTGTGTCCATAAAAAATAATAATTTCTTCTAAGACTTGAATACACGCTATCGCCCAGTGGTTTCCAACACCAACACTGCATGCTCTACACATTAACTGAAGCATTCACAATTGTTAGAAAATAATAAAATTAAACTAACAAAAGTGAATACCTAGCAGTCTTCAGCTACAAAATAAATAAATAGGTTGGAACTCTGTCCTAACCTTAATTAATATGAGTGCATACTCTAAACTCATAAATGTCCATTAATTTAAATATGTATTTATGGAATCACCTACTTGCACATCAAATTAACAAGACACCCAAAAAGGACAGGCATGCCCGTCAACTTCTTGCACAAGGAATCCACCTTGTGTACGAGCCCTGCCAAATAAATATAGTTTTATGGAATCCACTACAAAACCTCACAGAATCCACCCTGGAATAAAAACCCATGAAATCCACCATGGAATATGCCTCCTCGCATCAAGAATGGAAAATGGGTCTAGAATAGTGATAGCATTCAATTTCCTATTTTTCACATAGATCTATAATTTCTTTTTTTGTGACAATGATAATTGGGAAAATCCATTTTGCCGAATCCATTGGAGTAATAAATATGAATTGGAGGAGTTGATCCAACTCTTTCTTAACCAATTTGTCCATGTGTGGATTCATGCAATACCTTTGTATGCAAACTAGAATAGCATTTATTTTAAGAAAAATTTGGTGTTGATAGAGCCTACAGTCCAAATAATCCCATGCAAAATACATTTTTTCAATCCTATCAAGAGGGGAACGATTTGCTCTCAGAATTCAAGCTACAAGTGAGTGTTGATCTTCACTGGCTTAGTATATTTTGGGACCAAGATAAACAATGGAAAGTGCATCGTTCATGACCCTAGTCACCTTTTGTATTTGTACTTCAAACACCCTTTCATGTTCTCAATACTTCTGCTACATCTGCTTCCCCTATAGGTGCAACTTGAGGTGCTCATGCTTCAGAGTTTGAAATCATGATTTTTGTACCCTTGGAAATTAAATTTTGTGTTGGTACAAGCTCTACGACAGTATCAAGTGGGAAAAGTGGATCCAAGTATTGCTGACTAATTTGCATGATATCTACAAGAAGAGAGAAGGGTTCCAAATGTGCATTTTCTGCTAAGAAAGAAGCTTCCTTATAATCATCCAAGCCATCCACCATGTTGATTGTCTCAATTACCATTGGTCTACAAGCTATTAATGGGGCAAGATTCTATTTAAGAAGATCGTGATTTTATTGTGACCTTAATGAATTGTCAGCTAGTCACAATTGTAGTTATGATTGCCAACTAAGGCTGTTTGAGCAAGAGGCTGTAATCCTCACTTGTATGCTCCATATTTAGCACCACCAAAGAAATTAAAAATTGAATACTTACTACTTACATGAATACTAAACATATATTTTTGAGACGTAGCTACTCTCTATTGATTTGCCATGTGAATAAAAAAGGGGACTGGTTCTCAATTCATTAGCCCAAAATCATTAAAATAATGGGGGTCTTGATGGAATTGGCTCCTATTGCATCTTGAGGACTTCCTTCTTCAATGTGGTTGTAGTTAGGGCCACAACTTTTGGTTCCAGTAGTACAAGTGGATCTAGTGGTATCATTTGTAACAAATGGTCCTTGAATGTTGGGACTAAATTTAGCAAATCCCACAAAGAAATAGTAATAGAGACCAATCCACATGTAATTTGTGTTTTTGAATTAGTTGGAATTGCATATGAAGAAGGCTAGGCCTTAGCTTTTGGTGCAAGTAGATTTCCTTCCGTCCTTGTGAGAAATCACTCTAGACCAAGAGTAAGTTGTGTTGGAAGAGAGGGAGAGAGACAGAGTGGAGTGGAAGATGAGCCTCAGCTCATTGTTGTTCTTCTTCCATTATTCTTCCATCATACCAACTGAAAGAGACTTACACACATAGTTATGACTAATCAAGACTAATTGTGGTTAAGTCATTGACTACATCAACTTATTTAATGTCACATGCATGTATAGTTGTATCCAACTAATGTCGATCACACACATAAAGATAGACTGACTGAAGAGTAATGGGAGCTTGATTTTCTAACACTCCCCCTCAAGCTCAAACCATCTTATAAACTCCAAGTAGCTTTATGAAGTATATGAACTTTTCTTTACCAAGAGACTTGGTAAATATATCTGCTACCTAGTCTTCAGTCTTCACATGAATCAAGTCAGTCTGCCCTGTAATAACCATTTCTCTGATGAAACGGTAGTAAACCTCAATATGTTTGGACCTAGCATGGTAGACAGGATTACTACCCAACATAACACTGCTGAGGTTATCATAATGCAATCTCACTTTGCTTTCTAGCTATATTCCCAAGTCTTTTAGCACTTTCATTAACCAAACTACTTCGCAAGCCGGTAAGGCAGCTCCTCTGTACTCAGCTTTTGTATTGGACAATGCAACAGTAGGCTGTTTCTTACTCTGCCAACTGATCATATGGTTGTTCAATCCAAATATGTAACCACTGGTTGACCTCCTGTCATAGGCACAACCAACCCAATCAGCATCGGTAAACCCTGTCAAGTCAATATATTTTCCATATGCATAAAACATCCCATAATCTGTAGTACCCTTTACATATCGCATGATCCTCCTGACTGCATCTAAATGTGGTTTGCGAGACTTTTGCATGAACTGACTAATCAGCCCCACTACATAACATAAGTCAAGACAGGTAATAGTCAAGTATATCAACCTGCCCACCATCTGTCGATACATGGTCACATTCTCTATGTCATTTCCAATGTCAATCTGCAGCTTAACATTCTGATCAAGAGGTGTCTCCATAGGCTTGCATTTAGCCATACCATACTTCTGTAATATGTCATGAGCATACTACTTGTGTAGCAGCCATATACCTTGAGGCGTAGAGACTACCTCAATTCCAAGAAAATACTTTAGTTTACCAAGGTCTTTGACTCTCAATTCAACCTGTAAACATGATTTAATTTCAGCAATGCCCTCTTCATCATCTCCAGCTGTGATGATAAGATCATCTACATAAACCACTAGAAACACATATCCATGATCTGTCTTATTTGTGAATAGATTGTGATCTGCATCACCCAATCTAAATCCATGTTGCTGTAAATAACTGTTGATCTAAGCATTCCATGCTCTAGGTGCCTATTTCAGTCCATATGAAGCCTTTTTTAGCTTACATACATGTGTAGGAAAGTCCGGGTGAACATAGCCTTCAGGATGCTCCATATATACTTCCTCAACTAAATCACCATTCAAGAAAGCATTCTTGACATCCATTTGCCATAATTTCCAGCCTTTGCATACTGCCAAAGCAATGTCAATTTTGACTGTTGCCATTTTAGGCACCGGACTCAAAGTCTCCTCATAGTCAAGGCCATATTGTTGCACATAACCTTTTGCAACCAACATGGCTTTAAAGCGTTCTAACAAACCATATGACTTGCACTTAACGTTGTACACCCATTTGCAACCAATGGGGACTTTGCCTTCAGACAACTTAACCAATTTCCATGTCTCATTTTTAGCCAGGGTTGCATACTCCTCATCCATGGCAGCACACCAACTATCATCTATAACTACATTATCAAACTTTGTAGGTTCTTTGTAACCTGTCACACTAGCCATATATGCATAATGATGGGCTGAATAACTAGTGTATGTAAACCTGTCAACTAGTTTTTTGACTCTCTCATATCTCCGTAACTGTGGCTCACTCTGAGCTTTCCTCTGATGAGGCAGTACATAATGACTCTGCCTTGCTCCAGGCATCATAATAGACAGAATGCCCAACTTACTATCCAAATTGTCATTGTTAGATGACTCATAACTTGTTGTAAGTGGACAAGTCACATCCTCAAGCATATTTTCTTTTCCCTTATCCAATTTCCCCCTCACTGACATATCCGTGTTAGTGGACGTAGGAGTACGACTCTACAAGTGTCTTGACCAAGGACTTACTGTAGGTGACCCATCACCTATAGGACCACTCATAGATGTACTCATTGTAGGTGTATTTTTAGCATAACTAATGATGGTTGATCCATCAGTAGTAGCCACTGCAACCGCATTAGCATACCACGATGCCAGCTCATCAGAATCAATATCTCTACTAATCAACGTCTCATGTGTAGATGGTACATAACATTTGTAATATTTTCGATCTTATGCATAACCAAGGAATACACTCTTGACAGCTTTAGGATCCAATTTCTTCCTCTTTTTCATTAGGAACATGCACATATGCAATGCTGCCAAATATCTTCAAGTGTTAAATGCTAGGTTTATGACCATACAGCCTCTCATATGGAGTTACATCATGAATCCCTGATGTAGGAGTTCTATTCAACACATAGACAATAGTCACTACTGCTTCAGCCCAATAACCATTTAGCAAACTCTTCTAATTCAGCATAGCTCTTGTTGATTCCATAATTACCCTATTTTTTCTTTGTGCTACACCATTTTACTACGATGTATAGCTGCAAGTTAACTGTCTTTTGATCCCATATTTAGCAAGGTACCTGTCCAAGTAATTAGAGATATATTATTCATCTCCATCTGATCTAAGACATGAAATTTTACAGCTTAACTCATTTTCAACATGCTTCTTGAAATCCTTGAATGCATCAAAATCCTTATGTTTCAGTATGTAAAGCCAAGTGTACTTACTGAAATCATCAATGAAGGATACATAGTAATGAGCACTACCAAATGAAGCATTATGAGACAGACCCCATACATCTAAATGTACCAACTGCAAGGGTCATGAGCTATTCCGTACATGTCTCATAAATGGAAACCTTGCTTGCTTTCCAAACTGACATGCATCACATACATGTCCAAAGTCATGATACTTGAACTTAGGAAGTCCAAGCACAATCTCCTTTTGGTGCGCTCTAATGCTTTGGTTTCCAATAGACAAGGTCGATGCTCCAAACTTGGGCCGAACAAAGGGAGTGGTTCTAGGGGATGTTGCAGAGATGTGAATATAGTGAGCCCGCGATCAACTCGGGATACAGGTGTACTCCTCACTCTCGTGCAGGTTCGAGAGAGTGTAGCTCAAGTGGTTGTTGTGGAGGTACCAACGTAATATCTCTGTCTTGTCATTCTGCTGGAGTTGTATCACCTATGGGATTTGTCACGCCTGTGGGGACGTCTACTCCAGTCACTCTATCTTTTTCTCAGTCGTTCGTAGGTGGCAACCCTATGGGTGCTACTCTGAGAGATACCACCCTCGTAGGTACACGATATGTACACGGGTCTCTTGGATATGCCCAAGAGCGTGGTCGCATGTGAGAGAGGACGCATCTTAAGCATACTCCAAAGGGGTATGGATACCTTGGAGATGATAGGACAGGAGCCGTCATCATGAATGATGAGGGGAGGGGGTGATGGCTCATATGAGAGAGTTGTGCCAACAAGTTTTTCAACACAATGTCTCTTGGATCATTGGAAGAACGTACTAGAGGGGAGCAAGGACTACATAGTAGCATCCTTGCATGAGGAGTTTATGGTACCCGCCACAGTAGATAGGTTTTCCAGTGGCTAGATGATGGAGTGCATGCATGCAAACATGTCACACAAAGGATCGGACACACGCAAGGCACTTAAGAGTGGGGCCTCAAAGCCTGAGTGGCTAGACACAGATGATTGGCATTGACTCTGAGAGGAGGCTAGAGATTCTCTAGGATGTTGGAGATAGTAGCGCGAGGCAGCAAGGGCACAACTGGAGTCTAGAGGGGTCCATCATCTTGGGAGTAGCAGCCACATGACTTATCTGGAGGACTTTGTAAGTTTTTCTTTTGTTCTGCTTGCTTATTTTTTTGTAATATCCCTTGTACTGACAATTATGTTTCTAACAGTTGTATTTTGTTTTCATCTTGTATTTATTTTATGTATCAGTATTATGGATTCAAGTACACTTTGCCTTCATTTTGATGAGCATTGTACACTTGTTGCCCTGCCACCAAAGAAAAAACCCCTATAACTGTCATTATTAGCATCACAAATTTACTGCATGTGTCACTATTAGCGTTGTAAATCATCGCTATAGGCGTCGCTATTTGCATCGCTTTAAGCACCGTATTTGCGATGCAAATAGCGACACCTATAGCAACGATTATAGTGACAATTCTATGGCGTCGCTAATACCGATGATTTTTGCAATGATGTGTTGAAAGATAAGCATAGGAACTCTCCTTACACTAGAGAGGACAAGGGTAGCTACGTGTAAATGGACTGGAGGACAGGGGAAACCCTAACCCTAACTCCTGCAGTGGCTATATAAACAGTCTAAAGTACACACTCAATGTAGAGGAGAGTGTACTAGTTGCACTTTGAGCAACTGACTAAACAAGATATTTTTCTTGTACTTGAGCTCTCTCTATCCCTCTTGTGCACACTTTCTCATGCCTTCAACTTTGTTTTGTAACATGGTATCAGAGCCACCTCTGATCCTTTAGCTTCCCTCAACCTCTTTACATATCTAACTGCACAAGAAGAACTCTTGCCATCTTAGTTACCTTCCTTTCCACCATAGCCAGCCAGACCCCCTGACTTTAGAGGAGTTGGTGTGTGCAAGAGAAGCAGTTTCAACTCTTGATTTATTCTAGAGATCTTCTCCTTAGCTTAGGGAAATTCAGCCTGATGCATCAAAGGCTGGGATTAGGCAACATGCTGAGCAACATTGTCAAAAACGTAGAATCTAGCGCAGATTTTGTTGCCTCTGACTTAGCTCCTTGGTGCAACCTGTACTAGGTGCAATAATGGCGGCTATCTTAGGGCTATTGTACCCCTACAATGGACCATCCTTACCTAAGAGGGTTTTTCCTAATTCATCTCCTACAGCTTGCTGTGATCAAAACCCTAGCTGTGGGTCTCCTAGCAGCCATAGCCAGGAAGCTTCAAGCTTCTTCAATCTTCAAATTTTTTCAATGTTTGGTCATTAATAGTGATTTTAATCCCTGAGTCAACTCTTCCAGAGTCAGTTACTAATCTTGGAGTTTCACTTCAAAGGTTCTTTTACTTGGAAGGTCATCATCAAGCTCATCAAGACCGACATCTACCATCTCTAGCAACATAAACTACAGATGAGTTCTTATAAGCACCAAGGCACATTGCTCAATCATTATTGCAATTGGTACTTACACAATCTGAATGATTTCATCAAAAAATTAAAACAATTGAGTGCTTTACTTCATGATGTAAGGCTATGTATACAATTATAAACGCATAGACCATCCTACCCTAAACTTATGAGTGTCATTGTACTCTCCTCCGAGTCATCAACAACAAGCATTGAAATCATAGAATATCCTTGTCCAACACAGGGTTCATCCACTAAGCCATACCACAAGGAGGAGCCCGAAGTCCAGTCTAGGTTCACATCATTGAAGCCTAAAAAGACCATTAAACCTCGGAAGAAGATTGCACATAAGAAAGGACCACCAAAGTCATATTTTGAAATATTACATATGTTTGATTTTCAGCCTTTCTCCTCATTACAACTTTGATATCAATTGCTTGATTTGCTTCCACATTCAGTGGCAAGCTTGTAAGGGACTAGACACTACCCTTGTTCTAACAGGTGGTAAGACCTTCCCAATGGCCACAACATATGCTTATGTCTGTCCTCAAATTTGATAATTTAATGGAAAAGATTTCCATCCTTGGCAAGTTTTGGTTAAATACAAAATGATGGAAAGAGGATATTGGCCCTTCATAAAAGGGACCAAAGTAATTGACCCATCTGATCCCCTTGATGTAGAAGATGATGAATGTGCTTAGGCCATCATCATTCTTCACTTAGATGAATCTTTAATTCATCACATTGACCAACTCTCAACTACAAAAGAAAAGTGGGATGAGCTCAAAAGGCTCTATGGTGCTACAGGGAAGAACTCCAAGATATTTCTCAAGATTGAGTTTTTTAGCTTGGAATACAAATAGGGAGAATATCTAAGCAAGTTCATTTCACTTGTGAAGGGGCTTATGGCATAGCTTCCCTTTGTTCAAGCACCTATCCATGATGAAGATGCCATTGCCATCTTGCTAAAGTTTGTGAAGAAGGTCTTTTCAACCCTTGTGACTATCCTAACTAATATCCCAAACCCAACTTTGGCAAGTATCATCCAGTCATGCCTGGATAAAGAGAAGAGAAACAATACTGAAGGGTCTTCAGCATTTACTTCCCATGAGCAAGTGTTAGTCTATACAACTTCTACTAAGTGCTCCTTCTGTCACAAAAAGGGGCATATTATGAGCAACAGCTAGAAGAAATATCCTGACAAAATGAAGTGCAATCAATGCAAAAAGACAGAGCATATCACTAGTAAGTGTCTCGGTGTTCCAGAAGTATCTAAGGAATTGGAGGTCAAGTTTGCCTCCCAATCCACAGGTGACCGACTCTTTTGAGTCTTGTAACACTCTCTACCTATAACCTTTTATTGTAGCCTGATTTATAAAGGCATCTCATTGAGAATTAAGGGGAGGCATCCTATTATGTTTTTATCCAATGCCACCTAGCATTGAGGGGGGGTGTTGAAAGATAAGCATAGGAACTCTCCTTACACTAGAGAGGATAAGGTTAGCTAGGTGTAAATGGATTGGAGGACAAGGAAAACCCTAACCCTAACTCCTCCAGTGGCTATATGAATAGCCTAACGTACACACTCAATGTAGAGGAGAGTGTACTAGTTGTACTTTGAGAAACTGACTAAACAAGATCTTGTTCTTGTACTTGAGCTCTCTCTCTCTCCCTCTTGTGCACACTCTCTTATGCCTTTAGCTTTGTTTTGCAACACGACAGGGGCAAATGTTTTTATGAACATTTTCGTTGCTTTGAACGTTGGTATGAGGCCTGTATCTTGTAGTGATTATCTCTTGTAGATATCCCAAAATTATAGACAACTTCTAGAATATGATGACATGTTTTTAAAAAAAGAAAGTGGCTTTCAGCCATTTTTGGGAGATTTTATGTAAAACGAAGGATTAATGAAATTTCGCGTCACACTATCACAATTTTTAGATGGTAAACAACACTTTGAACTAGGAGAAGAAAAATGAGTGATCTTGGAGAATTTTGACTAGGTGTCCAGGTATTTTACTCCCCTTTTGGATTCAATGAAAGCATTAGATTGGCGGTCTAAGTAGCAAAGAGGAAGCTATTGCTTTATGCATGATATTGGTCTACAAGAGATTTATCTTCTTAGGATGCATAAATAAATTGACAGGCTTCACCTCTATGAGTATTCTTCTATGTCTTCTATTTCTTTAAACCCCTTCTCTTTCATCTAGTCCTCTCCCTCAATCTTCCTTCACCCTACTGTCTCTTACCCCTGTGGTAGACGTTCGACCCCAAATGCTCCGACAACACTTTCTTACATAGATCCCATCCATTTTTTTTACTAGCATCATATCATCATTGAAAAAAAAAATAAACATCAACACAAAATATATATATAAATTATAAAATAATTAAAAAAACAAAAATAAATTAACCAAATACAAACCAACATATAAAAATCCAATAAAGCATAGCCTAACTCACATACAATGTACATAAATAAAATCCACCAAAACAAACAAACTAACAATATAATCACACCCTTAAATTTAAAAAAGACAAAAAAAATCATAAATGAAAATGAAATTTAAAAAAATACATAACACACTTACCAAGAAAAAAATGTATTTTTAAAAAACAAAAAAATCTAAAAGAAAAAAAATCATAATTTACGAACTAAACCAATTCCTCTTATTGTTTTGAATGATGGGTATTAGCCCTCAAGTTTTCTTAATCATTGTGTCTAGGTAGTCGATTCTCTGTGGTCAACCTATCGTACTCTTGTTTGTGGGTGTTTTTCGGACATGGGAGTCATACTATTGGCTCTTTTTCACTGTGTCATTAGACTCTACAAGCTTCATTACCAAGTTCCATTTTTTATGGGACCTAAAATGGGCCATATACACATTACTAAGTTCCATTTTTTATGGGACCTAAAATGGGCCGGTACTGGCTATAGCACTAGCCGGGCCTCATGCTCATGACACACGAACACCCTCACGGCCTCGCGGACTAGGAGCGTCAATCTAATGCTAAAGGACAAACTGTCCTAAAGCTTAATCTATGCATTTATAGTTTATACTCCAACACTTCCCTGAAACTCCTCAAAGGGAGAACCCTTACACATTGGCAATGCCACGATCACACACATATGGAGGCAACCTCACCGACTAATAGTCGGAGTCCCACTGCAGCTCTCCTACATCCAGGGATTGGCCTGCTGAACATATAACACAAACGAACACAAACTCCTCTCAAGGTACCAATATTTTACGTTCCAGGATGTACCATTCCTCACTATACTTTTCCCTTAGGACCCAACGACTAGCCTACAGCTTAGGACATCCTCTCACGCTCATCGTTGGTCACAACCTAAGGAAAACAAGTGCCATGCATCCAAGAGGTTTTTCTGATACCTTTTAATTATTATGCTTAATGCAAATCATGTATGGCTATGTGCTCAGACAAAAGAAAGATCATCATCGTGCATGGTGCATAAAGCATTCTTTCCATGAATTTTACTAGCGCGTGCTGCGTTGAAAGGAGGCACCGAGCCATATGCTCATGCTACCATCCTCTTTATTCAAATCGGTTCCTATATGGAAAGTGCAATGCATAAATCAAATCTTTTCTTTATCTTTTAGTGTTTCAACCTCTCTTCATCCAACTCTTAGCATTTTGTATCATTGATTGGTTGGATAGGGTTTCTATGCATTTCTCCCTTTTAAAAGAATGATAAATACACACAAAACATAGAAACAGGGACAAATGGAGGCCAACCTCATGCTCTACCTTCATTATACATTGCACAAACTCTTATGTAATTTTTTAGAATTTTCTTTTTATCGTTTCCTAATTTTCTCCCATTTAAAACCCATTTTCACTATTTTTTGGTATTTTTCTCTATTTTCTTCAATAAAAAATTACTAGAAACTAAGATTGATTGTGGGCTATGGCCCTTAGGTTCCTTGACAACAAAATTTCAGGTTTTGTTGATACTTTGTCTCATATTTTCCCTTTTTCTTGCAAAAAATCTCCATTTTACTCCTTAAACGCGTGTTTTTCATGTATTTTAACATTCATTCCAGCCATGTAGCCTTGTATTTTCTGATTTTCAGGTTGCAAACAGTTGGAACTCATGGAAAACAATATCATAATGAACTTTCATCCCATATGAAGAAGGTTTCATAAAGCAAATAGCATTAAAAAGATCATTTTTCTTTGAAGAAATAGCATTACTGCTTATTTTCGGGTTACAGCTTTTTGTTCTTGGTTATGGAACTGATTTCTAGCATGCATTTAATGCTCAGCATCTTCAAGATCAGTACTCTTCAGGTCTTCATCCACCCGGAAGCAATCCGGTCTCATTCGGATAAGCTTTCCTCCACCATTCTTCGTTGTCTTCTTCCATACAAGAACAGCCCCTTAGGGGAGAGAGAGGGAGGAGAGAGAAAGAATAAAATCAGAATTCTTCATCTAGGCCATCATTGGACGAGCGAAGGGCGGCGATATGATCATCATACAGGAGGGAATTAAGGGCCAATGTCATTTGTATGGGTTGTGTGCAGGCTGCATGATGGATGCATCAAGATTCAAGCGCAAAAATCGGCACCTACAGACGTCTTCTCCCTCCATGATTTGTTGCATGCTAAGTTTCATCTTTTTCATGTGACATTTAAAGTTGGGCTCCCAAAGGTCACTAGCCCATTTTGCCCAAATTTTGTCCACCCCTTCGCATCTTGACCGATTCCTTGGCCATTTCCCCGTCCGGGCTCCAAGTCGAGCTCTAAAAAATCCTGGGCATTCGGCTTGACATCCCGCATTGGCTGGCAACTCCTGACAACCCGCACGACAGTCTGAAAAATTATCAAAAATCAACAAGTGTCACTCGAGCGCCTTTTAAGAGTCGTATTTCACTTGGTGCTTAAAATCGTCCTAGCTGGAGCCGCCGCCTTCGATGTTGAATATTTTTTTCCTAAATTACAGATTTTTTGGCAAATTTTAGGCGCATCCCGGGCTCAAAACTCCGCTCTCATTGGCAACCACGGGATAGGGTGACTCAGCCCATCGAATCCCACAACAGATTTGCACAAAACAACCAAAGGAAGCATCAAGCTGATACAAAATAGATACATTAAAACACAGCATCGTGCCCACCCTACCCCCTGACAAAACCAAGGCATGACATCCACAAGGAGTAGGCCTAGCATAATCTACTAGAAGGTCAGAAGCTAGTCACTAACCAACAGCTCCAACATGGCCAGACTAAAAAGAACTATCAAAGAGGTTGCCCTAAGTGGTGGTCTAAACTACCTACCTAACTAAGGACAACACAACCAGGAGCTCCTATTAGGCGAGGGCTCCTGTACCTGATCAAGTAGTATTTTCTTTCAACACATTTCTTCTTTAAGGTCTTATTTTCCATACTCGGGTATGTAAAAAGGAGGGAGCTGAGCGTAGTGACCCAAGGAGAACAGGGCATCGGCCTCAGGTCCTGTCTCGGTACCCAAGAACCTACCAAGCCCTCGCAAGGCAACACTTAATCCTTTTCTGACGCTCACTTTTATTTTTGTTCCAACCTTCCTTACTTTCTTCTTTTCTAGCAAGAAGCCACCCCTAGGAAGACAAGGCATTGGCCCCGAGTCTGACTTGTCCCCAAGAACCTACCAGGCCTTCGCAAGGCGATGATCAAATATTGCTCATAGATTGTCCTTTTGTTCTTTTCTATTTTTATAGGGGGTTACACCCCTTTTTACACACTTTTGTAGATGTTTATTATCTTTTAGATATTCAGGGTTTCTTTTCATCCTCATTATTTTCTTCTGGCAGGCTTCTCTAACTGCCTCACAACTAACAAGAACTCCTAGAATGGCTGCCTAGCAAGCTAGCAGAATAGGGTTACTAGGATTACTGTCTAAAATAGGTCTTTTGATGTTTGACAATGTCTTTACAGGAGACAACGACTACTCAGACCTCCCTCAAACATACTGAACCTAAACCTGGGACTTCATGCCTTGGCGTCGGTCCCCAACAAGAAAGGAAAATCCCCCCAACAAGTACACAAACACATATAGCATAAAACCACAGTACTCATAAAGGATAGATATCACCTGGATAGGGCCATGAGAAGCGTCCGCGCAACAAAGGCTCCTTCCAAGCTCTTCTTCGAAACCTGTCTAGCACAAAACTAAAATAAGAAACCATTAACCATACCTGCGTTAAACAAACAACTGGCCCTCTTGGCCTAACGAAATAAAGCACTTCTCTACAAAACTTGATCGGCCCTCTTGGCCTAATGAAATAAAACATTCAAAACCTTGCAAAACGGGCCCTCTTGGCCTAACGAGATCAAACAGAATAGCACCTATACATCCCTCCCCTAAATAACACAGATATACAATAATAGACTCCTTTCCAAGGAGGAAAAACCCAGGGCTCCCAGTCCTAAACTAAATGCATAAGGTTATGACCCATCCCTCCTGCATATATAGCAAGAGGCGTACGAATAACATGTTGTCTAATCAACCTATGGGTCCAAGATAATAACAGTAGATTGGTCTTGGCTACTCTTTGCATCACCCATATCAACCATCGTCTGCCATATATTGCATGCTCTGATAACATTCCCCACAAGCGACCGGGTCCTGCTTCATCATTGATCACAATATCCAAACCAGAACCACAGTTAAAGAAAAGGTCTTCTTCATAAGCAAGATTTGCCACTGAATCTGCAAACTGATTCCAGGAATGTGAAATCAGCTGAAAAGACACTCTCTCAAACTCCTGAAGTAGGGTCATGGCAGTTCGATGATACATACAAAGAATGGGATTCGGCACTGTGTAAGTCCCATCTAGCTGATTCGGGATCAATTGGGAATCCCCTTTTACTAACAACCACTGAATACCACCTTGTTTGGCAATATGCAACCCCATAATCAAGGCTTTATACTTCGCCATATTGTTAGTGAATCCTACCCCGAGATAAGCAGCTAACTTCATCGTAACTCTATGTCGAGGATCTCAGATTACTACTCCAACACTCCCTTTTTTATTAGGGCCCTTGGATGCTCCATCAAAATATAATGTGTACGTCCACAATGGGTTTACACAGCTTGCCATCACGAACTCCTCTATTCATAATTATGGTAATCAAAGTTTAACATT